>NC_140206.1:1183939-1693939 GCF_965226575.1 Pagrus pagrus
ACACACACTATGATACAATGGGTATAATAGGGAGAAAATCCTGTTAGAGGAGAAATGCTGCAGGGAGCTCAAAGATGGAGGGATGAGGGAGAGGTGACCCTCCTCTCTCCTTCCCTCCTTGTTTACCTCCTTCTTTCTGTCCTTGTTACATCCCTCCTCTCTTCTCTCCTCCTTCCTTCTTCTCTCTAATCCCTCCTTTCCTCCCTACTTCTGTCATTCATCCTTCTCCCTTCCTTACCTCATTTTGTCTCCTTCCTTCCTCTGTTCACTCTTATCCCTCCTTTCTTTCCTTCTTCTCTCCTTCTTTCCTCCTTATTGCATCCATCCTCTCTTCCTTCCTGCCACCATTTTCTTTTTCCTTCATCCTCTCCTTGTTTCCCTCCTTCTTCCCTTCTCTCCTTCTTGCCTAATTACCTCTTCCTTTCCTCCATCCTTCTACCCTCCTTAGTTCCCTCTTTCTTCCTTCCCTCCTTTTTTCATCCTTTTCTCCTTGTTTACTTCCTTCTTTCCCTCCTTATTGCATCCCTCCTCTCTTCCCTTCTTCCTCCTCCTCTCTACCACCGGTCTTGGTTCCTTGTGGTCCCGGTCCATGTGACCCGTGTATCATTCTGTTTATTTCCTGTTTTTGTGTCTGAACATGAGTCGTCCTGTCGTCCGTCTGTCCTTGAATCTGTTATTAGACCGTGACCTCCTCATCTCCTTGCTCTCCTCTCTGACAGCGTCGCTGTACGTTTTCTGGGCTCACACTCGAGAGGAAACGTCGACTCTGTTGTGTTCTGGCCCGTTCTGGTGTCGCCCTGCTCGGCTGTGCTCTGACCTGCTGGACAGTCGTGTTAGTGTCTGTTGTTACTGGTGTGAAAGTCTGAAACCTGCTCTGCTCTGACCGTCTTCATCTGGCAGCTCATTACTGCTGATGACCTGCAGACACTTGGACCAGGTCTCAGGAATCCCAACAATGTGGAGGCCGAGCCCCGTCCACCGCCAACCCCCCACCCACCTCGAGCGTGGACCACCGGCGTCATCAGACAGACGGCTGAACCCGCTGGTCGACCTGGAGCTCAGGTGAACTTCACGCCTGAGGAGGCGCTCGAAACAATCAGCTTCAGGAAGGTTGAAGACATTATGACACCGACACAACAGGAAACTAGACACAGACACACAAAGACCTCAGCCATGGACCCGAACTAACAAACATGATCTCCGTCCACACAACACACCTGAAAACACGCGTCATGGCCGATCACGTGCCGGTGTAAACAGGAAGTAGATCGTTTAAAGAAAACTCTATTAACCAGGAGGAGAAACATCGTAAACAGCTGTTTTCATCTCTGAGATCGTCTGTTTGTTTCTTTCTGAATATGTTAAATAAATATAACACACAAACTCAAACACAACAACTTCATCACACAAAGATAACGAGTGTCTAACCCGTCCAGACCTGAACACTCACACCAGAGAGGGAGTTTTATAAAAGTCACACTGTTGTTTGGAGTACATCTCAGCAGGACTACTTGTAATCGAGTACTTTTACAGCGTAGTATTGTAACTGACGACTAGTATTACTCTGCTGCAGAGGAACAAAAAGTTCAGACTGAAACGAGAGCAGAAAGGTGGAGGTGCCACAACAACCCCACTTCCTCTCACATCATGTTTTCCACATGGAAAGAGGATGCTGCTGCACGAGTGTGTGTGTGTGTGCGTGTGTGTGTGTGTGTGTGTGTGTGTGTGTGTGTGCGTGTGTGTGTGTGTGTGCGTGTGTGTTGTTATAAAATGTGTGTGTGCTTTATGTTTTGTATTTTCATCTTTCTGCCTCGTGTTATATTTTTAAATCTCTCCGACTGCGTCTGAGAACAAACGTGAGCTCAGAGTAATGAAAGACAAACAGCAGCGACCACGACCAAACATCACCCTGCTGTCCAGAACAAACACACACTGATCCGTCCTCCCCCGCTGCACACACACACACACACACACACACACTTTAAAATCACTTCGTGGTGTTTCAACCACAGCTACAGCTGAACAACATGAGGTCTGGGACCCCACAGAGGGCCGCCAGGTTCATCTGAGAGGGTCGCAAGAAAGAAACAGAAGAGTGTGAAGAGACAAAAACCTCTTAACCGGAGACTCCAACCAATCAACCAACCAACCAACCAGCCAATCAACCAACCAATCAACCAACCAACCAATCAATCAACCAATCAATCAATCAATCAATCAATCAACCAACCAACCAACCAACCAACCAACCCCAATGTGACGAGGAGCTTCCTGCAGCTGTGATGTCACTCAGGTGTAGTTACCTTCAGCTCCGTTCATGCTCTCGGTGCTGGACTGCGACATCACCCTCCTGTGTCTCCTCTGCAGGGACCGGGTGGTGCTGGGACTTCCTGTCGGGGTGGAGGTGGTCGCTCCATCCCTCCTGGAGAAGATCCCGCTGAAGAAGCGAACCAGACGCCGCTCGCTGGAGCGCCCGCCGCCCCCCCTCAGCAGGAACCCTCCTGACCCGTCCTTCTCGGCGGAGAGCCGCAGCAGGTCGCTGTTGTCCAGCGTGCGGTTCTTGTTCCCTCGCGCTCGCTCCCATCGGCTCAGCTCAGACATGGAGTCCGTCTTGTTGAGGACGGCGCCGACCTCCAGCGTCCGGCTCTTCTGCCTGTTGGGGTCGAGGGGGCGTGACGCCGGGGTCACAGCGGCTGCCTCAGCGTCCTTCTCGCCGCACTCCTTCTCCGCGTCACGGCTGATGCATCCGGAGCTGCTGTGGTGTTTGTCTTTGGAGAGCGCCCGCAGGCGCAGCAGCTCGCCGCCGCTCCAGTGTCTGAAGCTGAAGCTGCGGCGCAGGAGGCCAGGAGGACGCTTCAGAGGAGGCGTCTCCGGGGACGACGCCTTGGCTGCTTTGCCGTTGCTCTTGGAATGAGACAGCTTCCCGTCTCCATTCAGAGGAGGCTCAGGACTCTGCTCCTCCATGCTCCTCGCCTTCAGGAGCCTCTTCTTCTTCTGCAGGTTCTCCACAGCAGCGTCCTCTGAGTCCTCCTTCTCCGTCCTCGCCGCAGACTCTGTGACCGGACTCTTCTCCTTCGCCTCCTTCTGCAGGAGCTGTTTCCTGGCGATCTTGAGGCGGCCCAGCTCCAGCTGCCCCGTGCTGAACGTCCTGAAGTTCCTCATGAAGCCGTGAGACGACGAGAACTCGTCCGTCTCGTCCTCCACCTCCTTCAGCTGCTCCAGCAGCCCGCTGCGCTGCACCTCCACCGAGCCCTCCCGCCTGAACGAGCCGGCCTTGGGGGAGGCTGAGACGCCGTCTTCGTCCTGCAGACTCTCCTTCTTCACTAAGGTGAGGGAGATCCTGTAGACGGTCTTCCTCTGAGGCGTGCCCCGCTCCATCCTGTCAGTGCAGCTGTCCAGGAGGTACATCCTCCACCTCCACCTGCTCCTGCAGCCTCAGCACAGAAACCACTCACAGGACTCAGTCTGTAGTTTTCTGCACAATCATGAATCTGAAACGCTTCCTCAAACAAACAGTAGAAGAAGAAACGCTACAGGGCACGAGGAGACTTCTTCATCCAGATGTGCAAACAGCGACTCTGAGCAGGAAGTACATTCCGTGTTCATCCCAGCGGATTCAAACTGGCATCAGCAGCTTCCTCTCTGCTGGAAACTCTCCGGTGTCTCCATCACCAGCACCCCGACACACCGACAGTGTTCCTCCGCTGCGTCCCGCTCGGTGCCAGCGCGTCCTCTCCCATTGTGTGCGCACATCCCCCGCAGCGCAGCGCCGCAGCCAGCCGAGCCTCCTCCACCTCCCCCCGGCCTCGGCTCGGATCAGATGTCGGTGTGTAGAGCGGAGCAGCGGGCCGGCTCTGCCCTCCTCTGCTCCGGTTCCCTGAAGCTCCCTGACAGACACACAAGGCTCCGCAGCCGCACGGTGCTGGTCCTCCTCCGCTTCACACTGAACACACTCCGCTCCTCGTCCACACACACACACACACACACACACACACACACACACACACACACACACACACCGAGCGGCCCACAGCAGCGGGGGATGATGGGAAAACACGGAGCGGAGCGGTGCACGGACTGGAGCTGGAGTCTCCAAGCTCATTTAAACTTCCCAGGATCCTTTTAGAGCTCAGAGAAAGAAGACGCTCCTCACATGTGCAGAACTTGCCTTAGAAAAGTCACGTTTTTAAGTGTTCTTCAGTATCACAGTGATCCAGTGATAGTTGTGTGCACGTCCATGAGCACAGTGCAAACAGGAAGTGCTAACAGCTGATTCAGCAAAGATTATTAGTAGTAGATTATTTATTTTGTCCAACCAACTGTCCAAAACCCAAAGACTCTTCATTAACTGACAAAGAAAAGCAGCAAGTCCTCACATTAACTGTGCAGATTAAGATCTTACATCACATAAAATATGATGATCTGTTACAGCATCAACAGTTCACGACTAACAGCTGCTGTCAGTATAAATCAAACTGCCTTTCTTTTATCAACACATGAACCTCCTTCATGGACCGTGACAATCACTGCTGGTGTTGTTGTGAAGGAAACTTAAAAATGTGATTTTCTAAGGCAAGTTCTGCACTTGGAGGAAGCGTCGATTAAATGAAACTAACTGTCGATGTCTGTTGAGCCACCTTTATATTTTTGTTCGTAGTATGTTTTTGTTTTTGGCCAATTAAAAAGATTATTTCTCCCCAAAATCTAGATTTTCTGAACACAAAGTCACTGATTTTATTTTTAGCAGCTGACATTTAAGGATGGCTGAATACAATAAACACCCCGTCATGTCACTCAGCTGGTGCTACAGATAACTGTGTTCATTTTTAATTTACTGCCATTCTTCTAATCAACTACTCAGCCAATCAATCAGCCTGTGAAACGTCCAGACAAAGTGAGACGTGCAGATTAACACGTTCACGTCTGCTTTGTCTGATCAACAGTCTCAACCCCAAAGATCTTCAGTTTACTCGCACATGAATCTGTCAAACATCCAGAAACATGAAGCTGAAGCTGAAACAACAACAGCTCCGTCCTGTTGATATTTAGGTCAGCAGGACAGCAGCAGGTCCGAGTCCAGCTCGGGTTTTCCAGCCTGCAGTCGTCTCCACAAACAGGGTGGAGTCTCATCTTCCTCCTCTCTGTCTGTCAAGCTCTTTAAAGCCTCCCCTGGCACACACACTGTAACACACACACACACACACACACACACACACACACACACACTTTAACACACACACACACACACACACACACACACACACACACACGCGCGCTCAGAGGAGGCAGTGATATCATCAGACCTGCAGCAGCACCGAGACAGAGACATTATTCCTGTTGTATAAATATGAGAACAGGTGAAAACCTCTTTTTTTTATGTGTTTATTGTTTAAATCAAAGTTATTTTCAGGTATTTTAATTCACATTCATCCAGTTAAAGCAGCTCTGATTCCTTTTACTCCAGGTTCACGTCCATTTCTGATCAACTCTCAATCTTTTTTTAGTCCTTTTTAATTTGAATGTTTTGCTTTTTAATCACAAACTGATCCGTCATCGCTGCAGCTCTGAAATATTAAAGGTGTGAGCGCTCCGACTGTTGTTGAGATCTTTGATCATCTTCTAAATTAAACTCCAGAGTGGGAACTCCTCTTCTCAGCGCTTCTTTCTTTCTTCTTTCATCCTCTGAAGCATCTCCGTCCATCTCAGGAGGAGGAGGAGGAGGAGGAGGAGGAGGAGATTAACTCCACCTCCTCCCCACCAAAACTGACGCCTTCTGGATTATTACTGGGATTAATCAAGATTAGAGCGGCAGCCGCCGTCGGCTACTTTCTCCTTTCACCTCCACAGTTTTTTGGGTGTAGCACACACATGTCGACACACACACATGTCGACACACACACCTCTCATCTCTCCACATTCACCTCCCCCATCCTTCTGCGTGTCGCCTCTGAACGTGCGACAGCCGACTTCAAACGCACCTTCAAAAGGCCTCCACCTGACGACTGCATCAGCGGCACATGAAAGCAGACGGTGTGTGTGACGCTGCCACATGTGTGTGTTTGTGAACGCACAGCTGGACGGACAGACAGACAGTGTAAGTGTGAGGTAAAGAGAAAACAAAGCCTGTCTCTGTTTTTAACATCACTCAGTGGAGGCTGAACATGTCGGGGGAGGTGGAGAGGGGAAATTACACAACTTCTATGTGACATCAAACGCACCTCCGTCAGCCGGACAGCAGCTTCACTCCCGCTGCGACGATGAGTTTGATACTGAAGCTTCTGAAGAGGAACATCGTGTCGTGTGGTGAGAATACATCAGAGCATCGTCTGACATCTTTACTGCTGTTATTTCACGCTAACAACACCAGAATTTCACTTTCAGTGCTCACTAGGACATAAAAACTGCATCGACAGAACCACCTGACAAATCTGATTAAAAAAACCTAAAACGTTCAGTGACTTTGCCCAAACATAAAGTTTAAAATGCCTTTTGCCCCAAAAATTGCACAAATTCGATAAAAAAATGTCTCCTTATATTCAGAACTTGCCTTAGCATCTTCATGTTTTTAAGTTTTCTTCAATATCAAAGTAATGCAGTGATGGTTGTCTGAGTACAGTGCAAACAGGAAGTGCTAACAGCTAATTTGGCTCACTTTGAATAGAGATTATTAGCCAACATTTTCAGCTAGTTAGCAACTAGCAAGAAGTAGCAGAGTGTTAACAGAAGGGCTGCAACTAATGAGAACTTTCATTATCTTCATCACATAAAATTTTATTTGCAGCCCTACTGTTTACTTTGGTACTCCATGCCGTCTGATTTGTCTTCTTTTAAAGTTAGCCAAATTAGCTGTTAGCACTTCCTGTTGCAGTGTATTCATGAATGTACAGACTACTATCACAGGATTACAGTGATACTGAAGAAAACTTAAAAATGTGATTTTTCTTAGGCAAGTTCTGCACATGTGAGGAGTCTAATTTGTATCATTACTAAGAGGATTCTGGGGAGTTTTGATTAAAATGTTTATCTGATGTGATCTGATAGCTGTCACCAAGGTGTCTGGCTCACATATTGTTGCATCCCTATGAAAAAATGTAATTAGTCACACAAATGCATCGTCAGTATTTCAAGCCGTTGACGTTGTTGACGTCTGTGTGACGGGAGGATTCACAACATTTCTGTTGCATTTATGTGAAGTTCTCCGAGGATGAATAATAAAACAAAGACTCTGCTCCTCCTCATTTAAAGCCTCTGAACACACAGACTCCTCCTTCATAATTGCAGCACAGACCATGAAATCTGCTTCAATTAGCCCAGTTGAAGTGAGCTGGAGGGGGGTGGAGAGGGGACCACCACCTGTCCTCCACAACAACACCACACACTCACAGATCCATATTAATGAAGTCAGTGTTCGGGGCTGTTCTGGATGTAGAGGTGTTGAAATAACGCCGGTTGTGACTCTGAGCAGGTGGAAAACTCGAAGGAAACAAGGGTTTTTCAAGGTTGTGATGGGAGGTGGAGCTGTGTGATCTACACGTCCTCCACACAATGAAACACAATCCAGTCCGAGGTATCATTTAGTGGTCAAGGAAAAATCTCTGCAGCGCAAAATCTGTCAGCTGAGACGTTTAAAAGTCAACTGAGTGAAGCCGTTTTCTCCATCAGGCTGTAATTGTGGTGAAACCCCGACGGAGCTGAAACAGAATAAAAATGTTTCCTTCCTGACGTCCTCGTTTCTCTTCTTACGGCTGTGTGTTTTATTATTTCTGCTTCAGAAAACAGTTTATCGGTCACAACAAAGCTCAGCTTCCCAGGAGGAGGTGTAAAGTTTGAATCAAAGGTCTGCAGGCGTTAATGTGTCCAGCGCTCTCTGGAGACTCTGACGGTCTTATCAGGACCTGCAGCTACACAAACCCCCCAAAGTCCATCAGCTCCTGTTTATAGGAGAGGACGGAGAGCAGCTGTGAGCACAGAGGGGTTAACTAAGCAGGGTCACCTCCAGCAGGGAAAACCAGGAGGAGACGGAGCGATGAATGAGACAAGATTTCCAATTTTAACCTGGCAAATCAGAGGGAGGGAGCGGTGCTGGACCTTTAGCTCAGATTAGCATGTTTACACACTGAAAATGAACTTCTGTGCACAAATAATCAAAATCTATCGGAAGAATTGAATGTTTGGAGAAAATCCAGTCGACCAGAAATGAAAACGAAAACACACACACGCTCCTTCCATGTGCAGAACTTGCCTTAGAAACACAGTGTTTTTAAGTTTTCCTCAGTATCAAAGTAATTCAGTGATAGCTGTCTCGGTAACGCCCACAGCCACTCGCTGCTTTATTTGTGTTTAAATGTGTGAAGGAGGCACGTTCAAGCTAACAAGGGGCTTTAAGGCGTGTGGTCGGTATAAACCGTCTGAAAGCAGCTCTCTCTTCTTCTACATGTCTGCACTCTGCCTCCATCACATGAAATATGTATGTATACGTCCAGCAGTTCTGCAGACAGCACTGAAGCATGTCTACTATTGCATGACTGAGAGGGTTGTTATCTTTTGGATTCACTGAGCAGCAGAAAAGCAGGAACTTCCATCACTGGGACAAACACACTATGTTTTGCACACAAAGAAAGAAGTTGATGTAGAACATTTGCAGAATTCACAAGAAGGTCCAAACAATGAAGAGTTTGTCAGGAAGTTCCTCCTCACTCATCAACTCACTAAATGATGCAAATTGTCAAGGGAGTCTGGTGATATTACAGATATTACTGTTTCACTTTATGTAGTGCATTTAATGCTGAATTTACAAGAAAGCACCAATGATTGAGAATTTGTCATCAATAACACTTCACAACATTTATGAAGTTGCTCTAAACTCAACAACTCACAAAATTGAGCGATTTCTAAGGGGAGTCTGGTGACTTTCTCCACGGGCATCAAAGAAGAAGCCTATTTGTAAAATGTGACATGTTTAGATCAATAAAATGTTTCTTCTGTCATAAATTGAGTGTAAATGGTGAAATCAGTGTAAACAGTGTGTTCAAACAGCTGCTAAATGTTGGCAGGTAAGACTTTAGCACTTTAGACACAGAAGCAGACAGGCTGGTACAGCCATGCTGCCACAAACTGACACTTTTTACAAGGAAACAAACAACTTACTGTTTTCATTTAGTGCTGAATTTACAAGAAGGAGACAATGATTTAGAGTTTGTCGTAGAAAGTGATTCTGACGTTTATTAAGTCCCTCCTCACTCAACAATGCTTTAAATTAGGCAATTTGTCAAGGGAGACTGGTGACACACTCACTGCACAACAGGTTAAACAGAATCAAGGTGCCACTCTGACAGTTGTGTTTAACAAACACCCAGCGGGGAGTGCTCTAATCAAACATGACACACACACACACACACACACACACACACACACACACACACACACACACACACACACACACACACTCCACCTCATCCTCCTCCTGCAGGAGGTTTTTTTTTTCTGCATCAAAGAGTGAAGAAGCGGCAGGAGGCGCGGCTCCCACCCCTCCACCTCCACCTCCCACCTCCCCCCACGCACTGCCTCACCCCCTGGAGACGGGGAAAATGGGTCAGTTAGCAGAGGGAGGATGGGGTGAGGAGGGGGGTAAGGAGGCGAGCGGAGGGAGGCCCCCTGCTGGCAGGGGGAGGCACGTCCACATGCACACACACCAAAGACATGCCAAAACACACCAGAGAGACGCAGAGCTCATACAAATTCAGTCAGAGCTGAGAATTCTGGGAATATTTGCGTGCGCGCACACACACACACACACACACACACACACACACACACACACACACACACACACACACACACAGGCCTCCATGTACAAAGAGTCAAGACGTGTGGAGAATCCCAAACATGTACTGCAGAACTGTTCACTTTCCTTCAGGCGAACAGGCTAATGCTAAGCTAACATGCCCGAATGTGTCAAAAACATCATGGCTGACCACTAGCGCAGAGGTCAAAGGTCAAAGCAACACATAATCCCAACCAGACAGACGAGAAGTAAAATCAGCCAAAAGTACGATCACATCCCTGTTTAAATTACATCTCAATGCACCAGACTCCAGTCATTATTTCCATGTTTTTACAGTGCAGTGACATCTGAGAAGTACAGGTAAGAGAGGGGGATAAAAGGAGTGTGTTTCTTACCTGTGATGAGTGTCGGCCACAGGTGAGCAGCAGCAGGACATGAGGAGAGAAGAAGAGAGAGAGGAGCCAATGAGAACACAAATCAATCAATCATCAATGATCAGCGCATATTGATCCTTTTATATCAGGTTTAACAGTCAGAGTGTTTCTGTTTGAGCTACGGCAACACAGGAGGGCCAACCTCTCATCAGACGCTGGCAGCAGACGGTGACCTTGAATTGTTTTATGCAAATACGGTGCTGCAGGTGTTGTTTTTTGTGTGTGTGTGTGTGTGTGTGTACACAGTGAGCGAGGAGACGAGGACAGAAGGAAAGGAGACGAGAGGAGAGAAACCTGCCCCGCCCCACCCCAACTTCCAGACGCCGGTCTGTTGCCATGGTGACCGGCTGTGGGGCTCGCACGGCTGGCTTGGCACTTGATGGATCCGTGTGTGTGTGTGTGTGTTAAAGGTAACTCCTATAATGTGTTAGCATTGAGCTAACGCACTAAGCGCTAGTTAGATAAAACCGCTTCTTTCTACAGTTTCCTGTTTTTCCAGCGGCAGCCATCTTGGCAGTTATTTCATGCTAACATGAGCAGGTCCCTTTATAAAAAACACTGCATGTACAGAGTCACCGCTCAAATCTGATCAAAAGTTCAAGTTTCATGAGAATATCACTGAAAATCAACATTTAACACGTCTTTCTGAGGAAACATTCAGCCGCCTGGGGAAAAAGAAGCCATGTTGTGGCCTCATCATGCCCCTGCCTGAGAGTAACAGGAGCTAAACATCATCAGAGATCTTTATTTCCTGACTGACACTAACTCGTGCTGATAAAATACTCAGAAACAAGCACTTAGGTGGAAAAACAGCCTATTCAAAGAGAAAATTGCATATCTTTTCTAAGTTTATGACTTTAAAACAAATTAAACAGATTTCAAATCTCATTGGCTACAAGATGCATCAGTTATCTGAAGGCTGGCATGTGATTGGCTCAGGAGAGAGAGGAGGGAACAAGGAGTGAGTCTGCAGCCTATGAAATCCCTCGTTGGCTGTTTCAGGCCACAGGACGGGCATACGAGCCCCTAACTGGTCAAATGAGCAGCGGCAGCCATCTTAGGTGACGGTACAGCAGTTTCATGATATTTTGCTTTTAAATGATGGAGTTTTTGGTGGATAAAAGCATGAAAAGCTGTCTGTGATTGCAGTTTGTCACTGTGGATGCATGGGACACTGTGTTGGACTCAAAAGAAATGGATGTACTGGTCGTCTCCTCCTCTCAGCCTATCAGAAGTCCATCTGGAGCGACACGACTGGCTGATACGTTGTTCTTACATCGTCTCTGATGAGAATAAAGGACACAATCTGCAAACATCCTGCCGATTCTTCTTCTTCTTCTTAGAAACAGTCTCTGCTGCAGCACAGATGGAGGTCACCTCATTATGGATTCATGAATTTATGACAACACACACACACACACACACACACACACCTCGAAGTGTGGAAGAAGGAGGGTGAAGAGACAGCTGATGTCCGAAATCCCCCGAGAGGCCAGACTGAACACAAGCTAACACACATTATATGTAAAACTGAGGCACACACTCTCTCACACACACACACACACACACACACACACACACACACACACACACACACACACACACTCTGCTGTATTTTAATCCCTGGCTACAATAGGAACCAGATGCTCGGCTGCAGACGGAGCTGCGAAAAGAACAAGAAGCCGATTGGTCCGGGGCCAGGAAGTGTCGAGCGGGAGGAGGCTCCAGGAAACGACCGTATAAGGAAGACGGAGGAGGAGGGACAGCTGGGGACGGACTGATAACAGCACCGAGACAAAACCAGCACATTGGACCCAGAGCAGGTGAGGACGATACATATTTATATTCTATATGATTAGATTAGACTTTATGAGCCGGTCAACGTGTTCTGGGTCCACAAAACAAAAACTAAATGGAGGAGAAGAACACAGGTTTATGTCTCTGAAGGTAAGGTATGAAAGGAGAGACACCACCAGACTCCATTAACAAATCACCTAATTCTAAGAGTTGTTGAGTGAGAAGAAACCTTATTAACGTTGTGAAACACAAAGTCTGACAGATTTGAATCATTAATCTCTTCTGGTAAATTCAGCATTAAATGCAAAATGTGAAATGAACTATTAACTCAACATCACCAGACTCCCTTAACAAATCAGCTAATTTAAGGAGTTGTGGGGTGAGGAGAAACTGTATGAACACGGTGAAACACTATCTACGAGTCTTATTGTACGAGTTATAACATTTTATTTACTTTGTATTGTAATTGTAGTTTGTGTTTATTTTGAGTTGAATTTAAATGTATCAGTCTTAATTAGTTTGTAAATGTAATGTGACTTTATTTTGTCTCATTTGTCTCTTTATTATTTTACTATATCTCAGTTTTAATTCTTAAAATTCAGTTTTATTCTTATTTTTTTTTTAATATAATTTGCTTAATTACATTTTCGCCACATTCAAACAATCACTTCATATTTAAGTTATATTTTAATGTTGTTATTTTATGTAGTTTTTAAATATAATTATTTTATACTCATATTTCCTTTTTACTACAATGTATTTATTTATTATAATTATAATTTATTAGTATGTATTTATTACAATTTAAAGTTAATATTTTAAATTTGATTATTGATCCCAGCTGATCAACGAGCTGCTGCTGCACAGTTATTAAATGTTTCTGTTTGCCCTGTGAGTGGTGGGAACCAATTAGCTGCCTCTGATCCCCGTGACACACACACACACACACACACACACACACACACACACACACACACACACACACACACACACACACACACGGGACTCTTCACAGGCTCTGAATAATTAATGCCTCCCCTCTCTGCTCTCTAATGATGTCTCCAGGGCATCAGTGTGTGTGTGTGTATACATACGTGTGTGTTCTGTATGTGTGTGTACATGTGTTGTCATGATCCCCCCCACACACTAACACACACACACTTCCTGTGTGACATTTAAATTCATCCTCTCCGATATTCTTCTTCAAACAGTCACCATGTCAGAGGAAAACACCTCTCATCTCATATTTGTTTTTAATTTATCGTGTGTGTGTGTGTGTGTGTGTGTGTGTGTACGTTCAGTAACACTTCCACAGTGTTTTGACGAAGACAACATGTTGATTATTGTTGATTTTCGGTGTAAACTTCAGGACAAGCTGATTAAATTTTAAACATCATCATCACTAATACTCATTAATTATTCATTAATAAACGCAGGCGAGCGTTTATCTTCAGTGCTGATGAATTATTGAGCACAAGGCGACGTCTCCAAGTGTCTTGTTCTGTCCGTCCAAGTGTCAAAAACCCAAAATTAGTCAGTTTACACTCAGAGGAAACCGAGAAAAGCAGCACATCATCACATTTCTGTCATTTTGATTTGATAAATGACTGAAAATGAAAATAACTACAGATCAATAAATGACCTCATTACTGCAGCCTTAATATCATCAGCTGAATACGATCCTCCTCTCGACTAGAAAAACAGAAGTACATCTACAAAATGCAGCGATCTCATCGACGCTGCCGCGCTGCATTCTGGTTGGACCTGTCGCTGCCTGTTTGCTGACAGATGTGGAGCTGCTGTAAACATCTGGATGTGGACGACCAGCAGCAGCTGGATCCTGTGTTCTGCCCGGAGACGCTCCGTCAGGTGTCTCCGAGCAGAAAACCAATCAGAACAAACCTCAAAACACACGTGGGACGTGCATTTAATGGAGTGAATCAACTAAAATATAAAACTTCATTAATTCTATATGTAATTCTGCCACATTTTAATATAGAAGCACCAAAAAATATTGTTAATTATATTTTAGATACAATAACACAAAGCAATACAAATATAAAGTCTCACTGTATGAAGTACTTGTACAAAGTAGCAGACGTGTTGGAGTTTTTCATCTGTCAGGATCAAACCAACGACACAATAAACACACTGTGGCCGCACAACCACCCACACACACACTGAAAATTCCCAGCATTCCTCCCATACCGACCACACCACGGCTCACTGCTGCCCCCTGCTGCTGGACAGTGTTGTAGTTTGGTGTTTTCAGTTGATGCCAGGACAACACAAGACATTTAAAGACGTCACACTGGGTTCAAAACTGCATCAACACTGAACATAATCAGTTCCTCGTGTTCAATAATCCATAAATAATGACTTAAAGTGATTATGTTGCTTAAAATCTCATCATTTTGTGTGCATAAGTCTTGAGTTCAGCCAGAAAGTCTCATTTTAAAAGTGAAAGAAATGTTACTGCAACATCACCAGACTCCATTAACAAATCACCTAATTTTAAGCGTTCTGTAGCGAGGAGTGACTTAATAAATGTCTGAAACTCTGTCTCTGACAGATCCTGAATCATTGTCTCCTTCTTGTAAATTCAGCATTAAATGAAAACAGTCAGTTGTTTGTTTCCTTGTACAAAGTGTCAGTTTGTGGCAGCATGGCTGTACCAGCCTGTCTGCTTCTGTGTCTAAAGTGCTAAAGTCTTACCTGCCAACATTTAGCAGCTGTTTGAACACACTGTTTACACTGATTTCACCATTTACACTCAATTTATGACAGAAGAAACATTTTATTGATCTAAACATGTCACATTTTACTAATAGGCGATTGTTTTAGTTGCCTGTGGAGAAAGTCCCCAGACTCCCTTTAAAAAACACTCGATTTAGTGAGTTGTTGAGTCAGAAGAAACTTCATAAACTTTGTGAAACTCTGTCTCTGACAAATTCCTCATTATTTGTTCCTTCTTGTAAATTCAGCAAATGTTCCACATGAACTTCTCTCCGTCTTTGTGTTGGGAACATCTTTGTTCAGTTATCAAAGCTGCAGTGAGACACTGAAGTCATCACAGAGTCTAACAGAGCCGCTGGCAGACAGAGAGTTAATGAAACAAAGAGGATCCTGGTATCAAACTGTGCTGCCTCCTGTTCACACGGCAGCTCTGCCCTTTATTCGCCTCCACACAACAAAAGCTGCCAGTGAGCGGGACGAAGATCGAAGCTGACGGCCGTGACCCAAAAACAGGACGAGCATTGAGCGGTGAGGACGGAGCCTGAAATGTGTTGTGAGAGGAGGAGAGGTCCGGCCAGCAGAGGGCGCTGCAGGCTGGAGGGTTCACTGCACTGAGTCCTGTTACCTTTATCTGTGTTTACTGCACACTGACACCTTCTTACCTCATCTACCTGCCTGATCCTTCCTGACAACATAAACCCTGCAGTGACTTTAATCTGCTCTGCTTCATTATTCTCAGAAAGAGAAAAACTACCATGAAATAAATATATAAACAGAGTAAAACTACACTGAATCAAGTCAGAATTAAATAAAATCTAAATAATAATATGAAGATATCACAATTTAAAATAAAACAAATTAAAGCACACATTAAAAAAATGTAATAAATCAACTGAAATAAAAAAATATAAGACAAAACATATTAATGTTAACTAGGTCTGTATCAGTGGGAAAGACCAGATTTAAGGTAGAATAAGATGATTGATAACGCACTTTTAAAAGCTCCATCAGAACACCTGAACTGGATCTGTTAATGCTGGTTCATCAGCTGGTTTTAATGCTCGTGTTGTGGCCTGCAGGGGGCGCCGTGCTCCTACAATAACCCTCCTCTGTGATTTACTGGGTCAGATTCCACTGAGCTGGTTAATTTTTAAAAACGGGCCTCGACTACAGCGTGTGATGGTGGGCGGGAGCATAGAGATTATATCAGAAGGTCATAGGTTCAAGACTCCAACATGTCTCCTACAACTCCCAGAATCCCTTTCAAAGAGCCAAAGAAGAAAACTGGATGATATTTCTATCCATGTGTTAAATTGGCAGTTTTCCAAATGAGGTTTTGAATTGATTTTGCTGATGGAAGAAACAAGGTCTTGTGCAACACAATTTGGGGATTTTTTCCAAGTTCTGTTCCACAGGATGATCAATCCTCTCGTGACAACTGTTGCTGTGACTGTTCGGGTGATTTAAGGTGGAATTTTTCTTTAAAGAGGAGCTTAAAGTCTCAGTGTTCAACATGGAGAACAGCTGTAACGAGAGGCAGGACGAGGCTTGTTCTGCAGCCACTGAATCATATGTGACTGAGGAGAACATCTAAATATACAACACACACACACACACACACACACACACACACACACACACACACACACACACACACACACACACACAATGAAGAGCCTACAGGAATAAATGCAAATTCAAGGAGACAGATAGAGAATCACAACAACAGCCCTGAGCCAAACACACGTTTACAACGTTTTCAAGCTCTGTAACACACACACACACACACACACACTCAAACATGAAAAGGCAAACACACACACACACACCCACTCACACACACAGCAGATACAGTACACACACAGAAGCAGAGAAAGGACATTTCTACACTCCTGCTGACTGATTCAATGAGCAGGTGCAGCTCAGCTCTCTGGTTTAATCAGTTAGATGTGTGTAATAAGGTGTGTGACAGGCTGAACATATAAAATACATCATTAAATGTCCCACAGTTTAATTATGAAGCTCTTCCGTGTGCTATAAACGGTTAGCGGTTGCTAACAAGTGTCTGAGTGAGACCACAGAGGTTGTCGTCCCTGGGCCTGATGATGCAGACCCACCAAACTTTCAGTTATTTAACCCATATTCTCATATTCCTCACAATCACAGCACATCCATGTGTTTACATGTTTCTGTTCAGTTGATGTTCAGTTTACAACCATTTTAAAACAGAGAAAATCAGAAGATCATCACTGTGGAGAAGCTAAAACCTGACGATATTTAATTGTTTTGTTTGAAAAGCGACTGAAGCTTTTAATCAGTTATTAAAACAGTTTATTAATGAGCTGAAAGACAAAGATGAGGACATCACCAGGTCGTCTCTGTGAGTGTGTCGCACTGTATCTGCTGAGACTGAAGCCAGAGGAGTTAATTCATCTCTGGGAGGAGTGTGTGTGTGTGTGTGTGTGTGTGTGTGTGTGTGTGTGTGTGTGGCGTTACATCTTCGTCTCAAGGTCACACACACACACACACACACACACACACACACACACACACACACACACACAGTCATAACTCTGCCTCTGTATGAGCCAGGTGGGCTCCGTCATCAATAAAGTGGGACAGCACTGCAGCACAAACTGGTTTTAATGCCAAACACGTCCTCGTATCAACATCACCTCCATCACATTCATGTCATATCTTATTGATCCTCACTGCTCCAGAGCGAGTCAGAACCAGCGCTAACCACAACACACTCTTCTTCTGGACTCTCCCTCCATGTTATAAAAGACAGAAGAGGACAGTGGGACATGTCTCCTCCACAGCTCCGCCTCCTCAAATAGCTCAACTGTAATTCAGAGAAGAACGGAGGGTCTGTGTGGAGACATGTTCTCAGCTCTAACTCAACTGGCTGATGTGTGGTGAGATCAAAGGTCACTCTGGATTCATGGACAGTAGCTGCTCAATGCTTTCTGAAGATCTGAATTATTAAGCTAACGGCTGCTTTAACCTGAGTCTAACAGCTCCTTTAACCTGAGTCTAACAGCTCCTTTAACCTGAGTCTAACAGCTCCTTTAGCCTGAAGCTAACAGCTCCTTTAACCTGAGTCTAACAGCTCCTTTTACCTGAGTCTAACAGCTCCTTTAACCTGAGTCTAACAGCTCCTTTAACCTGAAGCTAACAGCTCCTTTAACCTGAGTCTAACAGCTCCTTTAACCTGAAGCTAACAGCTCCTTTAACCTGAGTCTAACAGCTCCTTTAACCTGAGTCTAACAGCTCCTTTAACCTGAAGCTAACAGCTCCTTTAACCTGAAGCTAACAGCTCCTTTAACCTGAGTCTAAAGCTCCTTTAACCTGAGTCTTACAGCTCCTTTAACCTGAGTCTAACAGCTCCTTTAACCTGAGTCTAACAGCTCCTTTAACCTGAAGCTAACAGCTCCTTTAACCTGAGTCTAACAGCTCCTTTAACCTGAAGCTAACAGCTCCTTTAACCTGAGTCTAACAGCTCCTTTAACCTGAGTCTAACAGCTCCTTTAACCTGAGTCTAACAGCTCCTTTAACCTGAAGCTAACAGCTCCTTTAACCTGAAGCTAACAGCTCCTTTAATCTGAAACTAACAGCTCCTTTAATCTGAAGCTAACAGCTCCTTTAACCTGAGTCTAACAGCTCCTTTAACCTGAAGCTAACAGCTCCTTTAACCTGAGTCTAACAGCTCCTTTAATCTGAAACTAACAGCTCCTTTAATCAGAGTCTAAAGCTCCTTTAACCTGAGTCTAACAGCTCCTTTAACCTGAGTCTAACAGCTCCTTTAACCTGAGTCTAACAACTCCTTTAACCTGGAGCTAACAGCTCCTTTAACCTGAGTCTAACAGCTCCTTTAATCTGAAACTAACAGCTCCTTTAACCTGAGTCTAAAGCTCCTTTAACCTGAGTCTAACAGCTCCTTTAACCTGAGTCTAACAGCTCCTTTAACCTGAGTCTAACAGCTCCTTTAACCTGGAGCTAACAGCTCATTTAACCTGAGTCTAACAGCTCCTTTAACCTGAGTCTAACAGCTCCTTTAACCTGAGTCTAACAGCTCCTTTAACCTGACTCTAACAGCTCCTTTAACCTGAGTCTAACAGCTCCTTTAACCTGAGTCTAACAGCTCCTTTAACCTGAGTCTAACAGCTCCTTTAATCTGAAACTAACAGCTCCTTTAATCTGAAGCTAACAGCTCCTTTAACCTGAGTCTAACAGCTCCTTTAACCTGAAGCTAACAGCTCCTTTAACCTGAGTCTAACAGCTCCTTTAACCTGAGTCTAACAGCTCCTTCAACCTGAAGCTAACAGCTCCTTTAACCTGAGTCTAACAGCTCCTTTAATCTGAAACTAACAGCTCCTTTAATCTGAGTCTAAAGCTCCTTTAACCTGAGTCTAACAGCTCCTTTAACCTGAGTCTAACAGCTCCTTTAACCTGAGTCTAACAACTCCTTTAACCTGGAGCTAACAGCTCCTTTAACCTGAGTCTAACAGCTCCTTTAATCTGAAACTAACAGCTCCTTTAACCTGAGTCTAAAGCTCCTTTAACCTGAGTCTAACAGCTCCTTTAACCTGAGTCTAACAGCTCCTTTAACCTGAGTCTAACAGCTCCTTTAACCTGGAGCTAACAGCTCCTTTAACCTGAGTCTAACAGCTCCTTTAACCTGAGTCTAACAGCTCCTTTAACCTGAGTCTAACAGCTCCTTTAACCTGGAGCTAACAGCTCCTTTAACCTGAGTCTAACAGCTCCTTTAACCTGACTCTAACAGCTCCTTTAACCTGAGTCTAACAGCTCCTTTAACCTGAGTCTAACAGCTCCTTTAACCTGAGTCTAACAGCTCCTTTAATCTGAAACTAACAGCTCCTTTAATCTGAAACTAACAGCTCCTTTAACCTGAGTCTAAAGCTCCTTTAACCTGAGTCTAACAGCTCCTTTAACCTGAGTCTAACAGCTCCTTTAACCTGAAGCTAACAGCTCCTTTAATCTGAAACTAACAGCTCCTTTAACCTGAGTCTAACAGCTCCTTTAACCTGAAGCTAACAGCTCCTTTAATCTGAAACTAACAGCTCCTTTAACCTGAGTCTAACAGCTCCTTTAATCTGAAACTAACAGCTCCTTTAACCTGAGTCTAACAGCTCATTTAACCTGAGTCTAAAGCTCATTTAACCTGAGTCTAACAGCTCCTTTAGCCTGAAGCTAACAGCTCCTTTAACCTGAGTCTAACAGCTCCTTTAACCTGAGTCTAACAGCTCCTTTAACCTGAAGCTAACAGCTCCTTTAATCTGAAACTAACAGCTCCTTTAACCTGAGTCTAACAGCTCCTTTAATCTGAAACTAACAGCTCCTTTAATCTGAAGCTAACAGCTCCTTTAACCTGAGTCTAACAGCTCCTTTAACCTGAAGCTAACAGCTCCTTTAACCTGAGTCTAACAGCTCCTTTAATCTGAAACTAACAGCTCCTTTAATCAGAGTCTAAAGCTCCTTTAACCTGAGTCTAACAGCTCCTTTAACCTGAGTCTAACAGCTCCTTTAACCTGAGTCTAACAACTCCTTTAACCTGGAGCTAACAGCTCCTTTAACCTGAGTCTAACAGCTCCTTTAATCTGAAACTAACAGCTCCTTTAACCTGAGTCTAAAGCTCCTTTAACCTGAGTCTAACAGCTCCTTTAACCTGAGTCTAACAGCTCCTTTAACCTGGAGCTAACAGCTCATTTAACCTGAGTCTAACAGCTCCTTTAACCTGAGTCTAACAGCTCCTTTAACCTGAGTCTAACAGCTCCTTTAACCTGACTCTAACAGCTCCTTTAACCTGAGTCTAACAGCTCCTTTAACCTGAGTCTAACAGCTCCTTTAATCTGAAACTAACAGCTCCTTTAATCTGAAGCTAACAGCTCCTTTAACCTGAGTCTAACAGCTCCTTTAACCTGAGTCTAACAGCTCCTTTAACCTGAGTCTAACAGCTCCTTCAACCTGAAGCTAACAGCTCCTTTAACCTGAGTCTAACAGCTCCTTTAATCTGAAACTAACAGCTCCTTTAATCTGAGTCTAAAGCTCCTTTAACCTGAGTCTAACAGCTCCTTTAACCTGAGTCTAACAGCTCCTTTAACCTGAGTCTAACAACTCCTTTAACCTGGAGCTAACAGCTCCTTTAACCTGAGTCTAACAGCTCCTTTAATCTGAAACTAACAGCTCCTTTAACCTGAGTCTAAAGCTCCTTTAACCTGAGTCTAACAGCTCCTTTAACCTGAGTCTAACAGCTCCTTTAACCTGAGTCTAACAGCTCCTTTAACCTGGAGCTAACAGCTCCTTTAACCTGAGTCTAACAGCTCCTTTAACCTGAGTCTAACAGCTCCTTTAACCTGGAGCTAACAGCTCCTTTAACCTGAGTCTAACAGCTCCTTTAACCTGACTCTAACAGCTCCTTTAACCTGAGTCTAACAGCTCCTTTAACCTGAGTCTAACAGCTCCTTTAATCTGAAACTAACAGCTCCTTTAATCTGAAACTAACAGCTCCTTTAACCTGAGTCTAAAGCTCCTTTAACCTGAGTCTAACAGCTCCTTTAACCTGAGTCTAACAGCTCCTTTAACCTGAAGCTAACAGCTCCTTTAATCTGAAACTAACAGCTCCTTTAACCTGAGTCTAACAGCTCCTTTAACCTGAAGCTAACAGCTCCTTTAATCTGAAACTAACAGCTCCTTTAACCTGAGTCTAACAGCTCCTTTAATCTGAAACTAACAGCTCCTTTAACCTGAGTCTAACAGCTCATTTAACCTGAGTCTAAAGCTCATTTAACCTGAGTCTAACAGCTCCTTTAGCCTGAAGCTAACAGCTCCTTTAACCTGAGTCTAACAGCTCCTTTAACCTGAGTCTAACAGCTCCTTTAACCTGAAGCTAACAGCTCCTTTAATCTGAAACTAACAGCTCCTTTAACCTGAGTCTAACAGCTCCTTTAATCTGAAACTAACAGCTCCTTTAACCTGAGTCTAACAGCTCATTTAACCTGAGTCTAAAGCTCCTTTAACCTGAGTCTAACAGCTCCTTTAGCCTGAAGCTAACAGCTCCTTTAACCTGAGTCTAACAGCTCCTTTAACCTGAGTCTAACAGCTCCTTTAGCCTGAAGCTAACAGCTCCTTTAGCCTGAAGCTAACAGCTCCTTTAACCTGAGTCTAACAGCTCCTTTAACCTGAGTCTAACAGCTCCTTTAGCCTGAAGCTAACAGCTCCTTTAACACCACATTGCCTGTAATGTCGGCCCCTTTTTGAAGCACGTCTGTATAAAGGGACAGCACACCGTACATAACAACAGAGACAGAAGACTGGCCTATATTCACACTTGCAGTGCAGATTGTGTTGAGTGAAGCTAGCCCACTAGCCCGAGGCTAACAGCTCCCTCAGCCTGGGGCCAGGAAGGTTTCAGTGTGAATAGTCCTGTTATGCTGAGTCTCTGCAGACCAACATACAGAGCTTGTTGTGTCCCTCTTGTCTTCAGAGGAATTTGGGGCTTCCCACACAGGCTCATTTCACACAAGTCTTATTTTCTCCCAGAATGCTTTGTTGTTGGAGGCGTGGCTCCAGGGATCAGCTTTCCTCCTCCTTGTTTCCTCTCCTCTCTCTTCCTTCCTCTTTTTCTCTCCTTGTCCCTAATTCAC
This sequence comes from Pagrus pagrus, assembly GCF_965226575.1. Lineage (NCBI taxonomy): Eukaryota > Metazoa > Chordata > Actinopteri > Spariformes > Sparidae > Pagrus > Pagrus pagrus. The sequence goes on from NC_140206.1 coordinate 1,206,358, forward strand.
TTCTAATCCTCGTCCTCCTCGTCCTCCTCCATCATCCTCATCTTATTTTCTCCAACACAACACAGCAGCTCAGCTCTGTTTGGAAATAAAGCCCCCGAGGACACAGACAAACTGTCATCTACCGGCCACCAGACTCCATTTACATTTCTCTAGATTTTAGACAGCACAGTTTCCATCACACTGTCGCACAGACGGATGTCTCTGCACTTTCAACCTATTAATCTTTCTGAAGTCTGCAAACACAACATCCTAAATATCACACACTGCAGTTATAGTGAGGATCAGTGTCGATACTGAGACACTGCTACTGAAACACTGACCATCTGTAAAACACTGAACTACAGGCTGAGTTCTGCTTTATGGGTGAGTCACTGAGGAGTGGGAGGAGAGGAGAGGAGACAAGGAGACAAGGAGAGGAGGGGAGAGGAGACAAGGAGAGGAGGGGAGAGGGGAGGAGAGGAGAGGAGAGGAGAGGAAGAGGAGAAAGTGGATGAGAAGGGGGAGGGATGGGAGGAGAGAAGAACAGAAAGGGTGAGAGGAGATAAGGAGAGGAAACACTGAAGAGGAGGCGAGAAGACAAGGAAAGGAAACAGGAGAGGAGAGGAGAGGAGACAAGGAGGGGAGAGGAGGGGAGAGGAGACAAGGAGAGGAGGGGAGAGGAGGGGAGAGGAGGGGAGAGGAGAGGAGAGGAGACAAGGAGAGGAGAGGAGAGGAGAGGAGAGGAGAGGAGAGGAGACAAGGAGGGGAGAGGAGAGGAGGGGAGACAAGGAGAGGAGGGGAGAGGAGAGGAGAGGAGAGGAGAGGAGAGGAGAGGAGAGGAGAGGAGACAAGGAGGGGAGAGGAGAGGAGAGGAGACAAGGAGAGGAGGGGAGAGGAGACAAGGAGAGGAGAGGAGAGGAGACAAGGAGAGGAGGGGAGAGGAGACAAGGAGAGGAGAGGAGAGGAGAGGAGACGAGGAGAGGAGAGGAGAGGAGAGGAGAGGAGACAAGGAGAGGAGACAAGGAGAGGAGGGGAGAGGAGACAAGGAGAGGAGAGGAGAGGAGAGGAGAGGAGAGGAGAGGAGAGGAGAGGAGAGGAGACAAGGAGGGGAGGGGAGAGGAGACAAGGAGAGGAGAGGAGGGGAGAGGGGAGGAGAGGAGAGGAGAGGAGAGGAAGAGGAGAAAGTGGATGAGAAGGGGGAGGGATGGGAGGAGAGAAGAACAGAAAGGGTGAGAGGAGATAAGGAGAGGAAACACTGAAGAGGAGGCGAGAAGACAAGGAAAGGAAACAAACAGAAAAAAAAGGAGATGAAATGTTGAGAAGAGGAGAAGGGAATGAGGAGAGGAAACAAGGAGAGGTGACAAGAAAAGAGCAAAAGGAAACAAGGAGACTTGGAGATGAAGGAGACAAGGAAGGAGGAGAGGAGGAGGTCAAGGCTGAAGGGTGCAGCAGTGAAGTGATGCAGGGACAAACAGAAACTCTCTCTCTCTGCTGATCACAGGCTCGATCGCCCTGATGACTCACACTGTCTCTCTGTTGCTACAAACAACAAGCAGAGAGGAAGTGCTGGTCCAACACACCAGAACCACTGCACACCGCTCCATACAACACACCAGAACCACTGCACACCGCTCCATACAACACACCAGAACCACTGCACACCGCTCCATACAGCACACCAGAACCACTGCACACCGCTCCATACAGCAGGTCAGAGGTCACAGCAGCTTCAGTCATGTGTTCATATGACCGTCTACATGCATCAGTCAGTGGATGCAGCGTGTGTGTGTGTGTGTGTGAGCAGTTAAGAGCATTAGCCGAGCAGCTCCGGTGCCAGGGGCCCGGTCCGGCTGCCAAACAGAGAGGCCCTCAGACCCTGCAGGGTCAGCGCTCCTCTCCAGCTGCAGCTGAGGCAGATTAATAATCCTTTACTTAAAATGAAGAGATTTGTGTGTCGGCCCGGTGGACACGCTGTCCCTGAGTGTGATACGCTACACACCGGGGAGGGCTTAGAACCGCTGCAGCGCGGCCCAACAGCACCGAGGCAGCGGCTCTCTGATGAGGCAACAGTGTCCTGATGTGGTTGTTATTGATCCCTGCTGAGACATTAGCTTGTAGCTCGTCCTCTAACACGGAGAGGTCAGAGGTCAGAGGTCAGAGGCAGAACATCTTCAGCAGGTTGTGAGTCTTTGTGTTCCTTTAAAAATCAGAACGTTGGATTCTGGAGCTTCTTCCGGGCCGATACAGACTGTCACGGGTCTCAGATCAGGGTGGTGTCATGTCAGAGGAGGTGTAGCTGACACAAAAACAAAAGGAGGACGAGGACCCTCCTGCCAGATGGTGACCCAAAACAAAGAGTCTGAGAGGACTGATTGTGTGTGGAGGACAGATGGGTGAGTGTCGCCTGCTGACCCTATAAAATCACTTTCTGTAGTAGCTGGAGCTTTATGGCCCTCTGAGGCCATGGGCTCCTGAAGGACTCACGCTGTCCCTCCAGACAGCACTTGAATGTTCACAGTTCAGTATAATCTGATGTTGGTATCAGAACTCTACCAGAGTCCTGTTCTGGTTCTCATGAAGACATGGAGCTGTTGTAATTAGGCGAGCTGGTGCTGCTGGTGGAGTCGGATTAATTAGGCACTGAATGATTTATCGGTGAGCGAGGCGAGGCCTTCAGGGGCTCCCGAGCATCTGCTGCACGCCTCGGAAACATGCAGGACCAACTGAGCAGAGAGAAATCAAAGAGTCAGGACGACACTCGCAGTCGGGTCCGCCAGAGACCTCCGTCCAGCACCACGCCTTACAGGACGGATCGATGGAGGTGGAGCAGGAAGTGACATCACCCTCCCCTGGGAGACTCTTCCCCCTCCACTCTCGTCCTCGGTAACACGATCTGCTCCACCTCTAACGAGGCTGGTTGTGGTTTCTGTCCTTTCTCTCCATCCTGTGGCCTCCGTCAGTGGTTCATAATGCGAGTCCCACTCTGCTGCATTAAACTGTGAGAGCATTGTTAAGGAGCGGGCAGGAAGCCAGCGGCCTATTTTTACACGAGCACGATGTGTGCGTTGGCTCTATTGTTTTGGTGGGTCGGTGTCTGGAGCTTCCCTTCATGTCAGAGAGGCTGGGGAAAAGGGAAGAGGCCGGCTGCAGCTGGACGCCACAGCTGCACGGACGCCGACACATCCAAGCCTCCGCTTCCTGACGGACGACGTATGGACCACTGAATCATTGTCACGTTACAACCAGTCAACAAGGCCCGGCCCGGCCCGGCCCAGGTCCAGCCCCGCCTCTCAGGGTCTCTTATCAGCTTGTGTTACAGATGTTTTCTCGTTCAGGACAAACAGGATGACGTGAAATTAAAGAAATATTAGATGTGGATCTTTTTGTTTCTTCCAAACGAAACAAAATCTGTCTAAATTAATTCGCAGACACAAAAGATATTTGTGTAACTGTAATTCAGGACAGCTGATACACAAAAGAGATAGAGTGAGCGGCAAAAAGTGCTTTTACACAAGATGGTGACAGGTAAGGTCTCAAAAATTACATATAGGTCGGCAAAAAAACGACAAATAGAGAGATAAAACTAACCTTAGTACTCGAATACTAAGATTACAAGAGCCAAATCACATGATTAATATAAAAGGCTGCAGCTAACGATCTCGTCTCAAACTCAGATCTCAGGACTCATTCACACAGAAATCCATCCAGGTGAGTTTATCTCAGCATTAATCTAAAGGTGAGTGATATACGACCACATGTTCACACGGTCTCGGTGCAGAAGTACGGACAGTGGATCAGTTTGTGGTTGTGATGTTCGTCTGTCGGGAACAGAGAACACAGTTTACCTGAAACAGAAGTGAAACAGGCGGTGAACCAGACAGTGAAACGCCGCCCGTCCACCACTGATCATCACGATCAATACACCTGTTCATCAATCATTCATCAGCCTGGGAAACGTCAGAGAATAGGGGAAAGTTTGGTTCATATATGGCTTCATAGATTCACTCTCAGCTGATCTTCTGATCACTGTATGAGCAGCAGACTGGGAGGAGAACCACTAGACGTGTTAATTAATCTATAATCTGTTAATGACTGTTGGAAATGTCATTATTCAGGAATATATTGATCAAAACAGCTTTGATCCAGTGAGTTCAGGAGGAACAGATCAATGAGCCTTCCCAGAATCTGCTGGCAGGTTTCACAGCAGACGTTATGTTGTATTGTGATTAAAGTGGAGATACTGTGGTCCAACACAAAGCGGTTCTTGTGACAGGCGTGACACATGAAGGTTGTGGATGTGGGCATTCTGATCTCTTTCACTTCCCTCACACAGCCGGCGTCACTGACAGAAAACATGTCATATTCATGTGAAGGCCTGTCAGAGGACCAGCTGATGTCTTCATGAGTCTTCAAAGCTCCAGGATCTCGTGTGAAAGTGATTAAATCCATCTGAAGAGGCAGAAAGTTTATCATCGTCTGTGTGATTCACAGAGTGTTTCCTACACGGACACAAAGAGGAAGCTCTGAGTCTGAGGGCAGTAAATGGTCACGACTGTGTGGTTTGTTGGAGAACTGAACGGTTCCTCTGAGATAAAACAGCTCAGTGATGCTGCTGCTGTCACAACAACACCGGGCCCAGCAGTTAAACAGGGTCACTGAAGTTCTGGCTCTGATTTCTGCTGAGTCACACCAAGAGGTTCCTGTTTACGCTCTGCAGGAAACTCTCCACCGTCACCTGACATGTCCTCTTTATCTGGAGTCAACATCTACAACACCTGACCGCCCTGGACTGGACGGACGGGTCGAACCTCTGTGGACAGACCGAGGAGTCGGCTTTCTGTCAGGTCAGCAGGACAGGTGTGAAACATCAGCAGTCCAGGACAGGTGATCGGCTAACAATCAGCCAATCACAGGCTGTTTCCTGGAGGCTTCATGTCATGTTGCTGACAGCAGACAAAACGTTCTCCTCGTTAGTACTAAAACATAAACGCTCAGTTAAGATCTAAACTGAGTTAATTTAGCTTCTTCTTTATTAAACTTCTTCAGATATCACGGTGGTGTCGTTATGGAAACAGTCAGACTGACTGCAGCTCTGGTTCAGAGTGACGGAGGGTCAATCAGCGCTACAACACAACAACAGTCTTAATTATCTCATAAGACGGCGTGTCATCAGCAGAGACATGTGGCTTTGTGTCGTCCTCACGCAGGCCGGACCGATTCCCGTCCACCGACTGCCTCCGCCGTGACTCACTGCGACCTGCGACCTCAAACTGTGATGTGCAGGAAGTGGAAACGCTCGAGGTCACGAGCGACCGAAAAGAAAGCGGCGGCGGTCCACGACAGAGAGAGGGGACGATGGGAGAGAGACGACAGACAGTGAGAGAGACGGATCAGCCAATCAGCAGCGAGATGCCAAAACCAAATTTAGCAGCAAAGCCTGGAGCTCTGCATTATTCAGACACAATGACCCATTAACAGTGTTTCTGAGATGAAGACGAGGAGGCAGAGGAACAGGGACTGATCACATCAACTGACAATGATTATTATCACGTGTGTTGGTTGATGTTACCTTTATTAGCTCGTTACACACAGCTGGAGCCATTTATAACACCTGTAGGAGCGGTGATCAATCAACAGCCGCCTGAAGTTTTCATATTCAGATCTTTACATGTCTGTCTTCATGTGGGCGATGAAACAAGCAGACAGCTCATGAACAGTTTCTACAGAGGCCCTGTGAATTTAGCCTGTTTACTCGCTACGTAAAGAGTCATGTGGTCAGAGGATGACGCGGTCTATTTTCTCCAAAACGATAAAGTATTCACGTTTAACGAGCTGGAGTCAGAGATATTTCACTTTTTCCTATTAATAATTATCAAAAGCAGTTGGCAACTAATCGATTTAACGTCAACATCATAACTAGATGATGAAGAGACGTCACAGTGAAACACATGGAGCTGGTCCTGGACTGGGGATCAAACCAGTCTGGACACTGGGGGGTTGCTGGGAGTGTGTTTGCTGCAAACAGAGGGATTAAGAAACAAACATGGCCGTCTCAGCAGGGAGTCTGGGCCGACACAGATAAGACAGATTAGACGTCAGCTGAAGACCACCACCCAAATATCTGCTCGTGGAAAAACACCACACATCTTCTCTCCCGTCGGTGTTTCAGAGCAAACTGGAATACTGTCAGAGACGTTAAGAACAGATTTTACGCTGCGTGGAAACAAACGGTGGAACGAATGTGTCAGTGAACGCAGCGCAGACAGGCAGTTTTTGTGCATCTGTCTGCTCTGCCAGCCGTAATCATGTCGACACGCTGCAGCTAATGTGGACGGCTAATTGTGTTGGATACACAAAGACGGTTTCAGGGCCAGAAATAATCAAGTGTCTTCAACCTGTGAGCAGGACGAACGTCTTCACAGGTTAGAAACAGGATCAATCCAGCACTTTGTGTTTCCTGTGTCTGAACAGAGGCCGTGGTAAAGGTCCAGACTCTGCCACCTCTCTGCAGCACTCTGTGTTTCATATTTCTTCATCTGGGTTTCCTGTAGCCCAAATGAAACCGCACAGCAGAACTATACCGGCAGGACTTCACACTATTTCTATTATAAACTTTGGGAAATCAGTCTCATGTCTGTGTGGAGTCAGGACATGGTTAGCCTAGCCTAGCATGAGGACTGGAAGCAGGGGAAGCAGCTAGAAACAGCCCCCTAATAAACATTTTACTGTCTGTTTGTTTCACCACCCACATGAGACACAGATCACGGAGCTGCTGAACAGATCAGATCATTTAGTTTCTGGATCCAACTGTAAGAAACATTTAAAATCTCAAGTGTACGCCCTTTATGCACATTTTCCTCCTGGTCTCAAACACAGTACTGAATATTGATAGTTTTTAAGGTACTGTACCGTAGTTGGATGTTTCAGTATCATAACAACACTAGTTTATAGAAGTTTAACTGTTATCTGCAACATCTATCTGAGAGTCTCGTGTTCGTAAAGCTCCAGTGATTGGTCCATTTGTAAATAAGACGAAAACTACGCCAGCAACTTGTCAAGCAATAATGCTAAAAACAATCTCTGTTTCCAGCTTCTTGAATACGACGACTTCACTATTTCATTGACTAACAATGTGCGTATCCACCTCGATAAATGAAAGACTGATCATCCCTCAACTCTTACCAATATAAAAGGTACGTGTTGAGAGAAACCATGATGTCCGATGTCCTGACCTCAGAGCACGACCACAACAACATCCATGAACTACAACATTGTTAGGTGTTGTATAAGACGAGGCCTCGGACCCCTGAGGCAGTCTGAGCTGTGATTGGTGCTCAGCTCCACCGTCGTCTGTTGCATCACCGTGTTTCCTTCATTCATAAAGAATAAACACTTTTCCTCCAACAACCACTGAAGCAGAGCGAAGAGCTTCACAGGCCGACTCACAAACATGAAGACGCATCGCTGCTGTAAAACAGTGCTGCATTCAAGTGCAGTCAAGTGTTGGTCACACACACATTTCCCTGATGGAGCCTGGAGGTAGACAGGAGCAAGACGTTTTTACCCAGAGTTCCCTGCTTCATCTGCGTGCTCAGTGGTATTTTTAGCGCCGTCGCTCACAGGTGACCCTTCATCAGCTGAGTCCAATTACAACAAGAGATGAGAGACGCTCACCACGATGTTTAAAGTCTTTGTGTGATTGATTCATTGAAAACACTGAAAAATGTGGTTTCCTCACACTCCTGCTGCACTGACAGGCTTCTCCAGAGTCCACGTGTTGTTTTTATCATGATCTGGTTATTTTAAGCTTTTAACTGATCTTCATTCAAACCATGAGATGAGTTTTCTTCCCACTCGAGCTGCGACATCAGTCCATTAATCGATTCTGTCAACTATTAAATGAATCCTCGAGTATTTTGACAATCGATCAAACGTTTTAAAGTCAAAATCACCTGATGTCAGTTTGTTAAATGGGAATGTTTTCTGGTTTCTTTCCTCCTGATGTTCGTAGACGTCTGACATTTTATAGACCAAACAATTAATCAGGAAATCACTGAATCAACAGATTAATCAACGCTGAAAACAATCCTTACTTCCTATATTTGCTGATATTGGCTTTGGGCTGGTTTGACTCATACTAATGAACTATCTTACAGACTGGGCCTTTTAAATCTGGATTCACTCATTCTGAACCCAGTTAAGCTAAACTTTGATTATAAGTAGTGTTAGATGTGATTTATGAGCTGAAGCTGCACACAGATACAGTCATGGTTATGGTGCAACATGATGTGAAACTGCATTTTTTTAATTGAAAAGAGACCAAACCTGTGTCTCCCACACACCTCTGGAGGAAACTGATCTGTGCTGGTAGAAATCCTGACTCCACAGTTTGTCCAGTGTCAGACTACCTGCAGAGAGCTGCTGACTCAGACTCTGGCAGGTAACTGCTGCACTTTCAGATTAAAACACCAGTCAAGTGTCAAGTCGAGTGCTGGCAAAGACTTTTTACACATAAATAAGTGAAGTTCGGCCTGACGCTGGCAGTTTGCTGACTTTGATTTGTTGATTTGTGTCCATCTCTGTATCAAACATTTGGACACTGTCTGCAGGTTACTGAAGATTACCAATCAATCAATTCATCTTTATTTGTAAAGCACCAATTCACAACAGAAGTCATTTTATCTGTGTAGTTTTATCTACAAGCGGACGACCTGCATCATGAAACCAGAGCTAACAGAAAGGGTTAACATCTAAACTACAATAAGACAGAAAACAGTGACATATTTTCTACTTTGTGGAGGACACGTCTCCACCCGGGTCGGTGACCCAGCAGCATATGGAGCCGTATCCACGGGTCAGACCGAGGTTGGAGGTCGCTCGCTGTCGTTAGCAGCTGACATGAAATCCACCAGTGAGACGAGGTTAACTGGGATCTCAGGGATTAGTTGCAGATCACAACTTTTCCTGCTCCCTTTAATCTGCCGCAGCGGGTTTTATGGATCTGTGCTGACGGCAGTTAAACTCAGACCTCCAGCCGACTGACACTCTGTTGTCAGGATGAACACACGTGGCCGAGGGCAGGACGTCTTCATCTCAAGAGAAGACTTGATGAGGACAGAAACATGCAAACCATCATTTAGCAAACAGCTGATGCTGGTTTACATTTCCTTTTTAAAATGAGCTTCTTGTAAATGGGTGCAGTTTTTGGACGTAAACATAACGGCAGTCTGGGGGCCTGTGTCACCAAATGCCTGCAAATAATAGTTTTTTTCCTAAAAATGCAGCCAAAAGTCCAGTAACAAAAAGGAAAGACTAAGATCTGTGGGTTGGTGAGAAAAGGAGGAGCTGCTCATCGTGGAAATGAGACTTTCTCTTGACCTCCACTTCCTGTGTCGGTGCGCCACATCAGGGTCCTCGTGCACGCGCTGCATTTGTCCACAGAATGAGATTAACGAGATAACGAGTGTCCCGAGCGGCTGCTGATGGTCATTAAACCCGGGGGATGCGGTCGGCTCGACGAGCTCATCGATCGGTCTGCGGAGGAGGCCGGGGGAATACTGATGCAGGACAAATGTCAGAGATGTTGGAGAGGGAGAGGATTTCTACTCATTACCAACATAAATACCAGCTCAGGTGAGCTGCTCAGGACGTCGCCTGCTGACGCTCGCTACCTGCCAGAACCAACGTGATCTCTTCCTGATGTTAGGATAGCTCAGTGCACCATCGATCAAAGTTAAAGTGATTTTAAAAAGACAGAAATATACGCTGCTGTCCGCCTCCACCGTCCTTCAGCCTGCTGATGACTCACGCTTCACCTCGTACATTAGGCCTAATGAAACCAGCCGTACACAGCACACAAGCACTCCACTGAGAGAGAGTGGTGTGGTCAGCACGGACGGGTGGAGGTGGAGGACAAAAGGTGCACAGACCTCAGCGTAATTTCTCAAGACAGAGCGGCGTGCTGGCAGTGCTGCAGCGGCCGGCCGGCGCTCTTATGTAACGGCTAAAAACTCCCGGTTTTAAAAGCATCCCTGTGACTCCTTATTACTGTTATTACTGTTATTATGGGATGTCAATCAGCCGCAGCGTTACATAATTGCTCCCTGCCTCCAGCTTCAATCTGCCACAATAACAATGTTGTGATGTCGGTGGAGCGTTAAGGGACAAAACAAGTGAACACTGATACATCTGATGGACTCACGTCTCATGTCAGGGTCCTCAGACGTTAGCTCACCTCACCCTGAAACACTCAGGAACCAATCGATCCTCTTTGATTCTTCATGTGTAGTTAATTTAATTGTGCATAAATATTTGATTTATTTTCATCAGGCTCGTTTTATTCATCAGGCTGACATTACTTATGAGGAAGAGTTCAGCAACATAAAGTGCATTATTTGCCTCCACATGGTGGAGTAGTAAAGGAGCAGGAAATGGAAATAGCTCCAACTGTAATGTTCCTCTGTAAAACCTCCTCCTTCATCTGTTGTGTATGATGTGTGCTGGTTTGTGCATCATAACTGTGCTGCCACAGAGATGTAGGTTAAACAAAGGTGCATTAAAATACCATCTGACTGGCTCAAGGTGAGAGAGGTTTACTTTGGCCAGAGGAGACAAAGGAACGAACAAAAGACCAAACAGTGAATGTAAACAGGCTCCACGCAGCCATCGATTCATCTGACAGAGACTAATCCTGCGTTTAAACCCTGGTTGGAGATCAGTCGCTCCCTGGCAGCAGCACAGGATTGATTTCTCTACAGGTGGTCCTCAGACGCTGCCGGTGTTCCTGAATGAGACAGGAAACCTGAGAATGAGCATTATTGTGGGTCCGGTCCTGACAAATGAGAGAGGATACACAGAGCCTGCAGGGCGAGCAAACACACAGCGGTGAGAAGAAGTAGGTCACGCGGTGCGTTCACGGACTGCAGGCTGGAGCGCCGACAAAATAAGACAAAAGAAACGTGGTCGAGTTACTGCAGAGCGGCTCTGATAAACAGCCTGGGGAGATTAAAGAGGAGAGCTGTGCTCGACTCCACCTGATCTACTCAGATCCACTGTAATCCACTTTCTACTGCTGCTGTCCCACCACAGCAGCACCATCACCACAGTGTACCCTTCAAACTGCTGCTCGTTGGGACTGGATGCCACCACGTGCTGATGCTGCTAACGACTGATTTCCCTGAGACTTAAACTAAAGTTTCAACTATTCAACTCGTCTGAACACACAAGATCACTCAGAAAACACATTGGGCAAAATTTAAAGATATTACACGGAAGAATTATCCTGAATGTTTCCAACAAAGTTCAAACCAGAGAAAACTTCAGGTTTCCTCAAGGTAACGCTGCGTTTCATCTGCTCGCCTGTCGCTGTGACTTCAGGAGTCACCAGACTAAACGTGACTTCAATCAAAACACCGTCCGCTGACGAGACTTCAGGGTATTTTCCATTAAAACAACAAAACCAGACACTTTCAACGAGACGTCGGGACATTTTCCAGCTGTTTGTGGTGACGGAGGTAGTTTAAGCTGAGCGTGATCTTTTCCTCACCCTAACCAAGTACAGGGTGCCTACACCTAACCTGAGCATAAGCACAGCGTTGTCATGACATAAAACTAAAGCTGAACCTAAAAATAACAGACTCATACTGACGGGCCTGCTACTAAAATAATATTTTTTTGTCCTTAGTGATCATTTAATAAATATGTAAATGTAGCCTGTGAAAATGCAAACAAACTTGGATCGCAGGTGTTTTCACGTCTACAAACTGACTCCTGTGTGATACCTGTTGTACCATCGGCTCTATCAGGCAGATGAAACCTGACAGAGATCACAGATGAGTGGAGTTTAAAAGGAAATGATCAGACAACAACTTCCTGCCGACACAAAGAGACTGTGTTCTTGTGTTTCTGATTCATGCTGGTGTTAGTCAGCTGTGTTTTACTTCCAGGCTGAGTGAGTGAAAGTCTCTGAGGACAAACCTGTTTGTCTCTGAATTAAAAACGGTGCTTCCTGCTGTGAGAAACTAAAGTGTGTGATGATGTTAACACAGCCACAGAAACTGGGTCAGTGTCACCTGGCTGGGAGGACATCCATCCTTCCTCACACACACCTCACATGCAAATGAGCCCCACCACGGCGCCGCCGCAGAACATGTGGCGAGGGCGTCGTAAGTAGGCCGAGTCTCACCCGCTTCGTGAGAACCAGAACCGGGCCGATGAGACGACGTGAGGGACGGACGGCCGCCTTACATAACAACAACAGGAGCGCACAGGGAGGACGGCGGCCTCTCCAGCTGAGAGCTTGCATAACACGACATGAATCTGAGCGACGCGTCCAGATGTGCGCTGAGGGGCAAAGAAAGGGATGACAGTACGCCTGCTGCTGCTGCTGCTGCTGCTGCCGCTGCTGCTGCTGCTGCTGTTTTGGGTTATTTCCAGCATGAAGCAGCCTGAATGAGTCACTGAGTGCCACTGAATTCAGGGAAAATGGAAATGAGCTCAAGTAGCAGCGAGTCACTGCTCTCACTATTGTGCCGTGTAGCTCACCGAGCACCGTCACACCTCGACTGGTCCTAATGTACACTGTGATCCAATCTAGATTGTGCCTTTGTGCCCCGATCCATTATTATTCCTCAAAATCCCCCCCAACCAAACCCCATTCATTTTAGTCCAAATTTGGAGACGGCGTGTAACATTTCCAGGGTGAAACCACTGGGTTGTTTTTTAAAAGGGCCGAAGACTTCAACATTTGTGAGTGTGAAACCACTGGATGATTTTAATTTTCCTGACATGTCTGTGGTACCAACAGGTTTATTCACCAGACTTTTAACAAGATGTTGAGACATTTTCTGACCGTTTGTCGCAACAAAACGAGACGTGGGGACATTTTCTAGCTGTGTTTGTAGCATCAAAACTGGATGTTTTTGAGGAGACGTCCTTTTTCGTGCCTGAGCCTGACCAGAGCGTGAGCACAGTGTTGTCACAACATCAAACTGAACCTAAAAACATGAAGAAGTGTCTTGTTTGAGCATCTGTGGTTTTATTCAGGAGGAAGCAAAACTGAATTTTCTTTTTACTGAGGGAAGTCCTGCTCTAACGCAGTCAAAGTCTATTATTAGCAGCACTGCTTGACACTTTCTGGAAGGTACAGTCAAAACTGATCGACGTCGTCCCTTAAAGCTGCGTCCGTCCAAACTGAATCAAGTCCTGCAGAGTTCAAGGTGTGAGTTTTAATTTTGACCTCGTCCGGCTTCTTTCTCTGCAGATCGAACCAGCTTAACAGCTGACTGCTCACATCTGTACAGCATACAGATGTTTCCAAACACAGCCAGCTCTCGCACTAACACAGCAGCTGCCAGTTTGGGTCGGGAGAACATATTCTTCCAAACAGAATCAGGTATGACACAAACACAGACCTCACAGGATCTTCCTTCATCATCATCATCATCATCATCATGTGACCCACAGCAACGAGCAGAAATTAAACTCTTCCCTGCACGACTCTAATTCTCAGATAATCAAATAGGAAGAGCTAACGGCAGTCGTGTGACATGTTCTCCGTAACACCAGCGTCCCTTTACATTTCCACCGTTTCTAGCAGATCGCAGGTGAAGCAGTTTGAACACAACATGAGAATACGACTTTGAGGACAAAACAGTAAAGATAATGTCAAACTGTCACTATTAATATCTCTGCTAACAGACGCTGGCTTCTTCCCACCCGCATCGGTCAATAAATCAATCCTGAGTGGTGGATAGTTTTACAAGTCATCGTACAGACGAGGGCTCACGTGTCTGTTCAGTTCATCTGAGTCAGGATTATTGTTTTAACACTGAGACATGATGATACCTCCCAACAGACAAAATGTAAAATCATGTGCAATAAACAAATAAATCTCACCGATTCAAGCGAATACAAAGTCATTATACTCCACAATGTGTTTCACATCTCAGTTTGAGCTTTTAACTCATATTGTTCATACAAGAACCTTTCCAACCAGGTATTTAAAGACGAAACATGATCCTTTTTTGACCCTAGCCGAGTGGTTTTGTGCAGGAAACACTGTATTAGTATCAGCAAATGTCTTCTGATACGCAAACTTTCATTCTTACTTGACCCAGCGAGTTTCTCTGTTTCAGTGAACTGATATCATTTTAAACAAAGATTGCTAAACTGTAAAATATCCTGCCTTCACTACAGAAGTGTTTGATAACCAGCTGATATTTCCACACACGCGCCACACATCGACTAATGGTCGCGCTCTAGAAAGCTGTTTGTGGCAACAAGCTCAGACATTTCTGACGAGACGTCTGGATATTTTCCAGACGAAAAATTGGCAACAAAACCGGATATTTTGGACGAGACTTCAATAGATTTTGCAGCCCGCTTTGTGGTTTCCTGACCCGTACCAAGCTGCTTTGTGCCAAGTAATACATGGAGTAATACACGGAGTAATACACGGAGTAACACACGGAGTAATGGTCGGGCTCTTCAGACTTCAGGTTCATGCTGCTTTTAGTGGCACCAACAGTTTGACCTGAACAATAATGAACCTGGTATGATTGCTGGTATCGGACCATAATCCAAAATATGTTCCAGCATCTGTGCAAACCTCCTGCAGTGTGTAATCTCACTGTCACAGCTGATCTAATCAGTCTGAACCACCTCAGCTCCTCTGAGTCTCCTCAGCATTGATTTCATACTTTCTCTGAGGAGCAGAAAACTGATTTCTGTCCCAGAGAAGGTCTCACACCACAGACAGCAGCACATGCACCAGCCTGCTCAGGGCTCTGGGTGTCTGCACAGCAGGACCAGCATCCTCCCGTCCTACCTTCAATGGCGATGACATGCTCCCGGATCTGGTTCTGCAGCAGCGGCTCCTCCACCCGCTCCAGCAGCTCGTAGATGGAGTAGATGTTGGGGTGGACGGACTCGAACCTCTGGATCTCGGAGCGGATGGCGGCCGAGTTGGCCAGGTGCTGCTGGTAGTTCATGGCTGTAGCTCCAGACTACAGGACGCTTGGAGCTGAGAGCTGATGGAGAGGAAGGTGAACGATGTGACCTCCAGGAAGCTCAGAGAAGCGTCAAAACACGCTCTTCTCCTCTGGATCTCATCAACTAACACATCAGTCACACATGTAGTTTATATCACGGAGTCTGCGGAGATTAAACACTGTGTCCTCCTCTACATCCCGGGGAGTCTGAGCGATAACCCCAGCGCCGTGTTTACTGCTGCTACTGGCCGGTGAAGGCAGCTGTTTCCCGGGGCGTCCCGGTTCCCGATCCCGGTGCGCGGACAGATGTGCGGCGGGCTGAGCAACGCTCCCCCATATCCTTCCGACCCGCGTGAGATTACAACCACACTCCCTCGTGTCCGGCCGGGTTCAAAACGGCGCTCAGAGTCACAGCCGACCGGACGAGAAGGGTAAAAAACGGCCTTGTTGCTAGGTGGCTAGGCTAGCCGGCTAACGCTAGCTAGCTGTAGCTTCCAAGCCGGGGGAAAAGGGGAAAACTCGCCGCTCTTCAGCCGCTGAAGTCGGCTTTACATACGGACTGAGCGGGAGGTTAGAGAGCCGGGGAGAAGGCGGGAGCAGCCATTTTAAGAGTATAAGGTGAAGCGGCAGCTGACAGTGAGGCAGCCCGATGAACAGTTCGTGGATCGTGGTGGGGAGTTAAGATGTTCCCGTCCGTCCCTCCGTCCGTTGTTTTGTCTCCAGTCCGGGACCAGCTGCAGTACAACACCGTCCACAGTCAGAGCCGGGCCGCGGCAGTCCAGCGGAGCTCCTCCCGGTGGTTCAGCGACACGTTTTCACAGGTGAGTCCCGCACACGGCGCACAAACAGTCAGCCGTTCCCCCTTCCAGAGCCGTGAGGTCCATCCCGTGCAGACCGGAGCCACAGTATCCCAGCCGGGGACGTCACTCCCGTCAGTGAGTGTCCTCCCGCGGGTCAACGCCCGCGCACAACGCGACGGGTTCCGCTGCGGATTTTCAAAGTAAGACTCGTGTTTTTCTTTTTCTTCTTGCTTACATAAACATCAGTTTATGTACATAAACTGATTTACTCACACATTTACTCAAGTACAATTTTGAGGTATTTGTACTTTACTTGATTATTTCCAATTTCCTACTTCTTTGCTTATCTACAGTATTGAATTGTACCATATATTTAACATAGTAAACACATATTTCAAGTGTATATCAAGTTTCATGTCTGGTAGAACATATATTGTGAAAAACTTCAAACTTCATTATTTAAAGGGTCATAGTAACTGACAAACAATGTTATTCCTTGATATGTTCGACAACAAAATATAAATGTGAAAATCTCATCAAAGCAACTCTAGTCTAGACACAGGGTTAAAATTCTGGAAGAGGAAGTAATAAAATAATATTTTTCATGAATTTTAACCTTAAAATTTAAATAAAATGGGAAAAGAATCTAGAAAATTTTCTCTCATTTTAATATATTATTATTTTATACACGTTAAAAAATGTGTCCGGTTATCTCAGAGGTCTAAATCGTATCCTTTTGTATAGATCAATGTTCTATTTATATTTATTGTGCATATTTGATTTCATACGACTCTTTCTGAACTTTTTAAATCGCGACATATTTTATGCTTTTACTTTGAATATCAAACTTTTCTTGTTCCGGTCCTTCTCGCGCCAACCGTCGCGTGCTTGACTCAGCAGCATTCAAGAAGATACTCGTTGCGTGGACAGTGCGCAAAAATGATTTTTAGAAATCAGCTGATTTCAGCTGATTTCAGCTGATTTCTGCCTTTGAATTCATGATTTTGACAGCGGAAGTGATTTAATTTAGGGCTCCTTCAAAATAAAGTTGCAAAATGGACATCTTCAAAATAAATCACCCAGTGGAGCGTAAAAAAAGACAACTATATCACTGCTTTACATTTCACTGTTTATTCACTATTTTTACATAATTGTCTACATTTGTAACCAAAACCAACAAATCCTTCAAAATAAAGCTCCTCCAGCAGATGTAAACACCTCCTTCAGTGTCTTTGGCAGCTCGGCTCTGTGGCGGCACTATTGTGTTGAAGCTGGTATTTGTTCTCCGTCCAGCAGTAAAAAGTGCACAATGCCGTTCTTCTTCTTCCCACTGCTTGTGGCTTTGATGCAGCACTCGTGTTCCCCGACCGTGAAGATCGTCTCCGTGCCGTCGTCCACGAACTCTCCCTGCCACAGAAAACACCGACACAGACAGAGGATTCAGGTCACTCATGAGGAAAATATGAATGTTTATATCTTCTATAAACATTTTGATTCACAGACTGAGCTTCAATGTCAACACATATTTCACTTGTTTCCTTTGAATTATTTTAATCTTATTTTGAAAAGACTCTCCAGAGGATAGAAACACCTGTTTTCATGGACGATGAGGTTTTATTGTGAAAATTATGTAACGCAGCCCACATACAGCTAAATTACAGAGCTGGTAGTCAGAACATGGCCACCTGTGTTGTTACATAATTTTCACAATAAAATCTCTGCCTCTATAAAGACAGCTGTTTCTGTCCTCTGAAGAGTCTTTTCAAAATAAGATAACACTGGATGACAACTATCATCAAAAAATCTTAAAACATGATGTTTCTAAGGCAAGTTCTGTCTTTTCATTACTTTCCATCAGCGTGTAATATTTTATATACTTGCCAAGAATACAGTATTTAATTCTGATATCTATCAGGAATACTAGTCCATACATCTGCTTAGAAATCCTAAAAAAGACGCTCCTAACATGTGCAGAACTTGCCTTAGAAACATCATGTTTTTATGTTTTCTTCAGTATCACAGCGATCCAGTGACAGTTGTCTGTACATCCATGAGTACACTGTAAACAGGAAGTGCTAACAGCTGATTCGGCTACGTTTTAATGTCGTTTGGAGTTTGTTCTTGTTATTTAGTTCCCTGCTCCTTCAGTTTTGTGGCCTACAGAACTTGGTGATGAGATAATGACTGAATTTTATGAGTAAAACTACATTTTGTTCATGTCGCAGCTCAAAGTCGAGTGATTCTCACCATCGTGTCCATTTTCTGCCCATTGCACCAAACATCCATTGTGTCCTTCTCTGTCAGGCAAAAGAAGCAGAGTGTTTATTAACTGAAGCTGTTTCCTTTCTACAGCTGATGAACAGCATCAGCTCAGGTTTGGTGTCTGTTATCCAACCAGGTTGATACTGCGAGTCATGTTTCCTAAAATAACTGACTGACCTCAACCTGAGCAGATTAAGCTTCTGTGTTTTAAGTGTTCACCTACTGCCGTTACACAACCACACAGTGGAGCAGCAGTGGAGCGGTCGTGACTCACCGAGGACGACTCTGTAGTCCTGCCCGTCCACTTTGAGCAGCCACGTCTTGGTGGTCTGCGCCCGGTTGTCGATGAACTTCTGCAGGCTCTTCCCGGCGATCTCTAGCGTGTACTCGTAGGCGAAGCCGCTGATGGCCTCGATGGCTATGGTGGCTTTGGTGTCGGAGCTTCCCACGGTGAAGGTTTCCTTTCCGACCAGCTTGAACAGCCAGTCTTTTCTGATGACTTCCTGTTGAGGAAACAACACCTGCTGCTGGACATGTTCTCATTCATTGATCAGTGTTCGTGCCTGAATTAAAGACCTCCAATCAGCATAAAGCTCATTTATTAACACGTGTTGTTCTGTTGTTACTCAGGAGGAGTAAGAACGACACTCGGATGTTTAACTGGAGTTACTGAGCGACTTCTTCTTTGCCAGAGTTAGGTCGGACTCCAGGAAGCTGCTGCTCACATTGTCAAAACCACCAGGCTCTACTGAGCTTTTTAGCCTCTTTTAGCTCCCAGTTTTTACAGCACATTACCTGCCTGCTTCACGACCTGGTCACCAGCTAACAACAGACAGACACAGTTAAGTAAGTAAGTAAGTAAAGTAAGCATGTAAACACAGTCAGTACTTGAAGTCCTCCGGCTCTAAACTCTTGCACCGTCAGCAGAAGTATAAATCCTCTGTCCTAACCTCACAGCTGTGAACCTCTGATCTGGACTCCCAGCTCTCACCTGTCCGTTGACAGAGACGACCCGTTTCCCGGTGGTGGTGCCGTGAGCAAACTCGATCCTGTAGACGCCGTCGCTCAGCGCCACCTCCCACACCGCCACCAGATCTCCACTCAGCATCTCTGCCACCTGGAAATCACAACAGCATCGTCTCAGAGCGACATGTCGGCTGAAGAGCGGTGTTCTGGAGCTGCAGCGGGTCTGAGAGTGTCGGCCGGCGCCCCGCGGTGCAGCTCTGGTGTCGGCTCAGCAGCAGGTGTATTACTGTAAGAGGCTTACAGACCTGAGCTCACTCTATACTGACACTGATAATTAGGACGAGCTGAGTTTGTTGGACACAGCAGGAACATCTCTGCATGTAAACCTCCGCTGCAACACAAGAACAGAGGGTTGGTGATCGGACCTGACCCCTGACCTCTGACCTCTACATGGACAAGCTGACAGAGAAGAGTTTTAATATTCAGGCAGACAAAAGAAAAGGTCTGACAAGAACAGGACACATACACTGTGCACATCTTTACTTTGTCATTTATTCAGCAAAGTGACCCAGTGACCTGGACCTGGACCTGGGTCTGGACCTGGGTCTGGACCTGGACCTGGACCAGAGGACAGTAAAAGAGAAAATACTCAGATGAAGTACAAGTATGTGTGAGCAGCGTCTCTGCTGCCTGCATCATCATCATCTTCATCTTCACCATCATCATCCTCAGTTACAATGACTGTCTGTGTGCTCAGCAGGCCGTGTGAGCAGGTGAGTTATGAGCAGGTAAGTTATGAGCAGGTAAGTTATGAGCAGGTGAGTTATGAGCAGGTGAGTTATGAACAGGTGAGTTATGAGCAGGTGAGTTATGAACAGGTGAGCGTCAGTCGTTTACAGATGTCAGAGTTTCTGCTGGCTCACATGTGGGAGTGACCTCTTTAAATTAATTGTTTTAGTTCTCATTTTTCTCATTTAACCTTTGTTAAAACGTTACATTTTTTATTATCAAGATTCTTTAAATATAATAATATAATTGTTCTTATAAGTTCTTGATGTTGACATAAGTAAATACAGTTAGTGACAGTAGCAGCAGCAGCAGCAGCAGCAGCAGGTCAGAGTGATGTCACGGTGATAATAAAGTTTATTGTTTTATCTCTTTATTATCTGACGAACAGATCAGATCTACAGTCTTTGAGCTCGATGGATTAAATCAGGAAACGATCAGAAACAAAACATCTGGAGCAAAGTTCAAAGGAAGGAGGACGAGGAGGACGAGGAGGTGCTGGTCAGACGAGTTCGTCCTGAATCAGATCAACTATCACAACAGTGATAAGACGCTTCACTGACTGCAGCTTCACACCACAACATGTCATCTGATCAGTACTTAGAGTCCGATCACGTGACTCATCTGACCCACAGACACACACAGCTCTTACACACCAGTTAACAAAGTGGATCAGGTGAAGATCTGAACACACACACGTCTCATGAAGCAGGAAACAGATTATTAAACACTTTGTCACAATATTTCAGAAATGAAGAGAAGTTCATCTTCATCCTGTTAAAACTCTGTTCAAGTTCATAATCCGTCTCCACCTTCATGTCTTTATTTGTTTAATGTGAATACAACTAAAGACTCAATCAACACAAACGTTTCTTTTTCTGTGTTAAAACATTTTCTGGTGAACTCACACGACCTCCGTCAAAGTTAATACCGAGGCGCCACCTAGTGTCTGAGTATGAGATTTATTAGACTGACTCGTCTGTTAACTGTTTTAACTTTGTTAATAAATTGCATGACTCGTTTGAACTGGACTCTTGTGATAAATATCTTTATTTTTAATTGTAGATATAAATCTGTGTGAGCTGACATAATATTCTTAATAATGAATCTAATCACTGTTTTCTTGTTAATGTTTATTGTTAACTGTAATGACTATATTTTATTTAAAAACAGATCCCTAAATATGAATAATTCTGTAATATAACTTTATTATTCTCTGTTCAGACAGAATCATGTCACTGGAAAAAGTTAATGAATATTTACTTTGCTTTAGAAGAAATTAAGTTATTTTCAGAAACGTAACTCCTGCAGATGAACTGCAGATACATGTCATCAATTTGCACGTAGTGAATTAAAATATACACTAAATTAACCGTAACATCGTCTCTATAAACGTTATTAGTGTCTTAAATAAAACTTCATGAACATGTTTGTTAATTACGGCCCAGTTCGTTTACAGCTCGTCGTTTCTTCCTCTAACTGGACTTTATACACGTCACGGTTCAGTGTTGATGCTCTGATAAAGAAATAAACCCACAGTTGACACACGATCAGTGATCAGTCTGACTTTTATTATCAAATGGATGTGATGATGTCATAAATACAGCGACACGTATCGACCCAGCTGATTTGAAGAGGTTCCCTTTAAAACTGTGATTATAAATTATACTTGTGTTCGTCAGGGAGGTGAAGAGTGAAGGCGTCGTACAAAAGGAGTGTGGAAGTGTCAGGAATGTGAGTCAACACAAAGAGGAAACGTGGACGAGCGTAGAAATTTTACACTTTCTGGTATTTTTAGGTCACAAACGCGTTTTCTCGAGGAAACGACGGTTTAAGGCACAAAAATCCTCCCTGGAGCTTCTGAACATGATGTCGGATCGATCGTCTGATTACACGTCGAAATCAAGATTGTCGGAAAAACATTCACGACAACGAAAAGAAACATAAACATGTGTGGCCAGAAGTATGTGGACGCCCCGGTCCATGTGTGATCAGACTGAACATCATCATTGTCGAGGCTGTGAGACAGTGAGATGGTGACAATGTGTCCAGCAGGCCATCTAAAGGAGGACGCGTCCACCATGTTAGCAAAATGACCAACTACACACCCCCCCCCCCCCCTTTTACCAAAATCATCACCACAATTTTCAACTTCAGCAGATTTTGCCGATTAATAAGGAGTTAGCATTCACAGATTAGCTAATGAATGTGGTACAGAGAAGAGTCTATTTAGCTAGCATTGGTAGCATGCTAGCTGTGTTGAGTTCAGTGATGCCATCACATGTTTTTTATTAAATATCTCTGGATACGCAGCGTCCTCACTTATTTGTCACCATGCATCATCTGTTAGTCTCAATAAAGCTCCATGCACGTATAAAAACAGAGAGAATTATTCTCCCTTAGCATCTACTGTCCATAAAGAAATGCATTTCCCTGTGTTGAACACCGGGGGCGTTTGTCTGCAACAGCAGACACAATGAGCTTCAGATTAAGCTGAAAGCTATCGCTGCTTTGAGCTAGCTAGCATCTATAAACAAATTCAGCCCCATAAAGTCAAGGCATGTGGAGGAACCTGATCTGAACCTTGACTGACCCAGACCTGATCACCATCATCCCTGTTGGACCTCACCGATGCTCTGGTGTCTGCATGGGATCAAATCTCTGCTGCAGGTTCAACATGTGGCAGGAAGAACAGCACGTTAATGCTGCTCGAGCTGCAACTATCAAATATAGGCGAGGCGTCCACATACTTTTGGCCACATAGAGTATTTGGACTCCACACAATCTGTACATAAAGAGGAAGCAGAACAGGACAGTACCAAGGTCACCAGACAAACAACAACAATAATGGAAGTGAGACTTTCTGGTAGATTCGACCTCGAACACGTCGACTCTGACGTTTTATACATTTGGAGAAAACAACACATTTTCAGGTTTAACGATAAATGCCCAGATAAATGTGCAGGTGAGGAAAAGAGTACGAGCTCCTCATCTGATGAAGTGTTTGTAGCGCAGCTGTGCAGTCGTCAGGCAGGTTGATGGTCTGAAGCGGCTGCCCGAGTCCACCAGTCCGTCCGACCGCCGTTTGGTTTTGGCACGTTGTCACGTCGACCGTGACGGCGAGGTTAAAGTATGCAGCAGCGCTTTTTCTTCTTCTTGCCGCTCGGCCCGTTTCTGCCTATGCTCTCGGCCAGTTTCTTCTTGCGGACCTCCCGCATGAGGTCGAAGAACACCTGAGAGACAGAACAACAGAACGTTCAGCTCCACATCAGCTGCTTACCAAGCCAGGTTTCTGATGTCAAAAATGTTGCACTGAAGGAAAAATGAATAAAAAACAGAAAATGTCGAACATTTCAATCAACTGGTTCCATCAGACATCAGAGCAAATCTGAAATACAGTTTTAATGTATTTTTTAATCTCTGCAGAGCAGTTTAGTCAGAAGCTGTGGCTTATACACAAGAGAAGAAGAAGTGGAGGTGGCGAACCACAAAACAAAAGCAGCTGTGGACCATCGACCAATAATCCACCAGAACAACAAGCAGGACCAGCAGCCTTCTATGACTGTTGAAAATGTGGACGAGACACATTTCTATCATCGCTGCACGGCTGCAAGAAACAACCAGCTGGAAACAGAACCGGCCGTTTGTTCGTTTACCTCCAATAAACCACAAAGAAGAAGAACAGCGTGAGAGCAGGCTGCAGAACCAGGAAGTGAACGTTTCTCCCTGAACAAAGTGGAAAATCTGCTGTTTCAAATATATTTCTGCTGATGAAGCTGTTTTTTACTGACAAGATTTGATGACTTAAAGGAAAAAGAGATTTTTAAAAGACCTCCTGGACGTGGACAACGAAACGTGTCATGTTGCCACGACGTCTAATAAAATATTATTTTAACTCCTGCTGGTTTAAACCTGGACGTTCTCCTGCTGAACGCTGTGTCCTCGGCGTGTTCGTACCTTGTCCACGTTGGCCCTCGTCTTGGCCGAAGTCTCCACGTACTGGACCCCCCACTCGCCGGCCTTGGCCGTGGCGTCGTCGGCAGAAACCTGCCGCCGCTCCTCCAGGTCCGACTTGTTGCCCACCAGCAGCAGAGGGATGGCCTCCTCCTCCTTCACCCTCAGGATCTGCTCCCTGACACACACACAACATTTAATACTACTTCTCACAGAACCTCACAGAACCTCACGGGTCTCATCACCAGTGAACGACTGACATGAAATAAAAGCCAGGAACCTGAACTCGGACGTGGCGGTGAAGGACTCGTGCTCCGTGATGGAGAACACCAGCAGGAAACCCTCCCCGCTGCGGAAGTAGTTGTCTCTGATGGCGGCGTAGTCCTCCTGCCCCGCCGTGTCCAGGATGTCGATCTGCACGTCCTCGCCGTCCAGGACCACCTTCTTCCTGTAGCTGTCCGCCTTGGTGGGCTCGTAGTCCTCCACGAACTGGGAGCAGAGAAACGATCATGTGACCGGTAACAGACGCAGCGAAGGATCATGGGAAATGCAGTGCTGAAGGCTTACCTCGTCATACATGAACTGGAGGGTGAGGGCCGACTTTCCCACGCCACCGCTGCCCACCATGATCACCTTGTGGAGGACCAGAGACGTCTGGTTCTTGTTCTTACCGGAGGCCATGACTCTGGCCTGCAGGGACCAACAGGGACCAACAGAGACCAGCAGGGACCAACAGAGACCAGCAGGGACCAGCAGAGACCAGCAGGGACCAGCAGGGACCAGAGGAGACCAGCAGGGACCAGCAGGGACCAGAGGAGACCAGCAGAGACCAGCAGGGAGAGGGACAGGATTAAACACAAACAATGTGACCCAGATTCATTGTGAATACATAACACAGACTAACGAGCACTATAATAAAGATCTATAAAATCTTAAACACGTACAGTCGAGTCCAAACGTCTGAGCTCTCAAACTTCCTGAGTATTTCCAGGTTTCTTGACAACATCAGCTGTAAAACGTCTCAGACGTTTGAAACTGAGATTTTAAGTAAAACTCCTCATAAAAGGTAAAAACGAGTCATTTACTGTGTTCCTCCTGCTCTCAGAGCTCTGCAGCTGAACTCTGCTGTGCTGAAGTCGATATAAATGAAGTCGGGTCGGACTTACAGTAAATATTGTGCTGGGATCCCACTGAACAGGATCTGGTTACAGTTTCTGTTTCATATCCCTGCAGACGGACTGTTTGGGGGTTTTGGCTGCTGACGTCACTTGTTGGCTGGGATGTTGTTGAATCAATCTTCTGCAACATTATAAAGATTATTAACCTGCTCCTGACGCTGCGATGATGTTTTCTGTTTTAATGTTACTACACTTTTATGTTTCTTTACTTTTCCTCTGAATCAAACTTCAGGTCAACGTGAGGCTTCGTCACAAATTCTGCTTTCAATCTTCTGAAAAACACCAAAATCAGGACTGTGACTGCTGAACAGAGGCCGGCGCTCTCTCTGCAGTCTGTTCATGACTCGCTTCAAACATTGATCCACAGCCCAGTGAAGGCACCCTTTGTACTGGTTTTATTAACGTTTTACACATTTATAGTTATAGAGCCTGTGTCCTCCTCTGACACTAAACTGAAGGACAAAACAAGACATCTGAGGACGTCTTCACCTTTAACTGACCCAAACATTAATCTATTAATGGAGAAAACAGTCATCAGTAGCAGTCCTAGTGTCTTGTATTGGTACTCTGACCTGAACAAAGGGAATAAAGCTTGACTGACTGTTTCACACTTCGATGAAGGCTGTGTGTTATTTCCTGCAGGCGTCTCACTGAGGTTAAAGTGTAAATAGTGATGCTGGAGTGTGTTTTTTCTTTTATCGCTGTAGTAATTATACCTTTATTTGAGTATTTGTCTGTTAAATTAATTTGCAGCTATTCTGACGACTGACTGAAGTAACTTTAAAGTAAAATCAACATTCCCTGCCGTCAGTCTGCTGCATGTGAATATTTCCTCCTCTGCGACAGTAAACTGAAGATCTTTGTGTTGAGGATGAAACGAGACGTCGTCTGACATGTCACAGTGAACAGACATGTCCACAGTGGCATGTTGTTAGTGTTCGGATCATTGCATCGTGTTGGGCCTGTGTTAAACATCTTATTGCAACCGTTTGTATGTTACAGGATAAGGAAGCTTAATCTCGCTCCCAGCGACCATATCTGTCCGTTTAGCACAGTGTGTTTCAGTTGAGCTTAAAAAATTTAAATTATCTTAAATTCAAGAGTGTGTAAATAGCTCTAAGTCACAGATAAGCAAAGTTATGGGTGTTTCTAAAGATAAGCAGGTATTTATCTTCCAGGAGCTGAGGCCCAGCCAAGCCCGGCCCGGCGACTGTGCTGTGAGTGGTCAGATGAAGGGCCTGCTGATAAACAGGCTGTAGGCCCAGTGCAGGAGGAGGAGGAGGTGGTGGAGGAGGTGTCTGTGACCTTACAGCCTGCAGGACACCAGCTCCAACATGGGGCTGAACACCAGCTCCAACATGAGGGCTGAACACCAGCTCCAGCTCCAACATGAGGGCTGAACACCAGCTCCAACATGAGGGCTGAACACCAGCTCCAACATGAGGGCTGAACACCAGCTCCAACATGAGGGCTGAACACCAGCTCCAACATGAGGCTGAACACCAGCTCCAGCTCCAACATGGGGCTGAACACCAGCTCCAACATGAGGCTGAACACCAGCTCCAGCTCCGACATGAGGGCTGAACACCAGCTCCAGCTCCGACATGAGGGCTGAACACCAGCTCCAACATGAGGGCTGAACACCAGCTCCAGCTCCAACATGAGGGCTGAACACCAGCTCCAACATGAGGGCTGAACACCAGCTCCAACATGAGGGCTGAACACCAGCTCCAGCTCCAACATGAGGGCTGAACACCAGCTCCAGCTCCGACATGAGGGCTGAACACCAGCTCCAACATGATGGCTGAACACCAGCTCCAACATGAGGGCTGAACACCAGCTCCAGCTCCAACATGAGGGCTGAACACCAGCTCCAACATGAGGGCTGAACACCAGCTCCAACATGAGGGCTGAACACCAGCTCCAGCTCCAACATGAGGGCTGAACACCAGCTCCAACATGAGGGCTGAACACCAGCTCCAGCTCCAACATGAGGGCTGAACACCAGCTCCAGCTCCAACATGAGGGCTGAACACCAGCTCCAGCTCCGACATGAGGGCTGAACACCAGCTCCAACATGATGGCTGAACACCAGCTCCAACATGAGGGCTGAACACCAGCTCCAGCTCCAACATGAGGGCTGAACACCAGCTCCAACATGAGGGCTGAACACCAGCTCCAACATGAGGGCTGAACACCAGCTCCAGCTCCAACATGAGGGCTGAACACCAGCTCCGACATGAGGGCTGAACACCAGCTCCAACATGATGGCTGAACACCAGCTCCGACATGAGGCTGAACACCAGCTCCAGCTCCAACATGAGGGCTGAACACCAGCTCCAACATGAGGGCTGAACACCAGCTCCAACATGAGGCTGAACACCAGCTCCAGCTCCAACATGAGGGCTGAACACCAGCTCCGACATGAGGGCTGAACACCAGCTCCAACATGAGGCTGAGCACCAGCTCCAACATGAGGGCTGAACACCAGCTCCAGCTCCAACATGAGGGCTGAACACCAGCTCCGACATGAGGGCTGAACACCAGCTCCAACATCAGGCTGAACACCAGCTCCAGCTCCAACATGAGGGCTGAACACCAGCTCCAACATGAGGCTGAACACCAGCTCCAACATGAGGGCTGAACACCAGCTCCAGCTCCAACATGAGGGCTGAACACCAGCTCCAACATGAGGCTGAACACCAGCTCCAACATGAGGGCTGAACACCAGCTCCAGCTCCAACATGAGGCTGAACACCAGCTCCAGCTCCAACATGAGGGCTGAGCAGCAGCAACATGTCGGCTGTGGCCGTCGGGACAGCAGTAATGGAGGCTGTGGACGGAGGAGAGAGGCAGTATGTGCCGCGGGGCTGAAAGAGGAACTGTGAGTCCTCCTGTCAACACGGAGCAGCTTCCTCTGAGCCAGCTGACAGCTTTAAACTCCGAACAGACGCTACACAGACTCTCTTCCTTGTTCCCGCCTCCAGCTCGACAGCCGCCTCTGATTGGAGCGCAACTCTGCTACGGCTCTTCCTATTGGCTGCTGGGAGCGTCAGTCAGCGGGCTTGATGGTAGCAGATAGCGTCCCTCGGGGGGGATTCAGTGAAAACGACGTGAAAACGCGTCACAGCTCAGCGCCTACAACACGAAGCTAGCTCAAACATGTCGGACAACTCACCTGCTAACGTGTTTCACCGCTGCTCGCGCCACAGTCCGCCACACACCGACACACACCGACACACACTCAACTTCTCCAAGTTGACCAGGACACTCTGCCCCACCTTGTACCCGGACTCCGCCGCAGCTCGTCTACGTGCGGGGAGAGGAGTCACTCCGGCGCGGGGAAGCGGCGAGCAGGACCGTGCTAGCGTAGCCGTTACCAAGGCGACGGATTTAGCGGATGCCTGAAATGTCGCAAAAAATCAGACTGAAGAAAGATGCGGTGCAGACGGATACTGTGGACACGTGTGTCGTAAACCCTCACGACAGTCACGTGGACATGTTTGTAGTGAAACGCTACTTTCTGTCTTATAGTACAGCCCGTGGGCTAACGACACCGGGAAACTAGCACAGAGTGAGACGTCTTACCTTTCGCCTCCTCTCAGGACGAGGCACGTAACACTAACAGGATGTGACGTCACGGAATTCCTTCGGTTCCTCATTTAAAAAGAAAGAAAATATTTATTTATTTATTTATTTATTTATTTATTAATTGATCCAAACATTCCACTGAAAAACATTTAAAATAAATAAATAAATAAATATGATTCTTTATTTTAATGACAACATGTCAAAATTGTGTAAAATGTCAATTTATTTATGTATCTAAAAAAAACAATTAAGAATAAATAAGAAAATACATAAAAAAGTAAAAAGAAAAAAAAAGTTTAATCAACACCATGTCAAAACTGTTTAATAAGTATTTTTATTTATTTATTGATCCAAACATTCCACAGATTGAAGAAACATCAAAAATAAATGAATAAATATCATTGCTACTTTATTTTAGTGTCAGAACTGTTAAAAAGTACATTTATTTATTGATTGAATAAACATACTACAATAAAACATATATAAATAAATAACAGTACCTTATTTGAATGAAAATCGTGTCAAAACTGTTTAAAAAGTCAAATTATTTATTTATTTATTAATTCATTGATCCAGCGATTTAAAACAATATTATTAAAAATAGAATAAAAACCTTTCTACTTTGTGTTTTTTTCATGTTTATACAGTATGTGTGGAACATAAAGAAATACAAAGCTAATGATAAACAACTATTCTTTTGTTTGTTTGTTTGTTTGTTTGTATTATTTGGTTTATTGTTAAATCTAAAGCTAACTCAAGTACAGTCTGTGAAGATCTGCTTGTTTCTATCCTCCAAAACAGGAAACTCCATCAGCTCGCTGAGAGTTCAGATTTGAAATAAAAGCACTTTACAGTCAAATGTTCCCTTTTTGCTTTAAATGTTCCAACTTTAAAACATCCCACAGGACTGTGTCAGTACACATGATAACTCCTGTGAAGTGAAAGCGAGGAAACACAAAGATTTACAGCAGTCTAACCTTCTCCACAGCTCCTGCAGCTCCGACAGTTCACTGTTTATCCAGCGCTGGACCTGGAAAGAAATCTGCCATGTTTACTTTCCAGCGAATTCTCTCTGAAACAGAAGATTTATTCTTCTGAGGACGCCATTTTTCCATCCTCCATCTGCTTCTTGTGTTCCCATATTGCTCCCTTTTTGCTTTAATGGTTCCAACTTTGAACTTAAAACAATCTTGTAGAGGTTCATGTGAACTTCTGGCTTGTTGTGTCTCCTTCTGTGTGAATTCAGTTCCAGGAGTGAAACAAGCCACACAAACATGACTGAAGTATTTAAAACAAAGGGATTTTCACAGGGTATTTGAGCTCAATGCGCAGCTGTAACTCCCTCATGTAGTTCCAGTAATTCGAGCCAAGATGGCGCCGTCTCATCACTTTGTCCTCTGACTGCTCGCAGCCTCGCCGTCTCCACCTCAAACCCAGAGATGTAATGAAGTGAAACAGGCTCCACTTTAAACGACCTCTCAGCTGATTCACGGTTTAGAAAACATGTTTTGTCTCTTCGACTCGTTTTCCACATTCCCTCCAAATTAGAGCTGACACATTTAGTATCTTTGGAAACTTTAATAATTCAAATTCAGTGGATTTGGTCAAAACAACATGTGTTATGAATCTGCAAAATGAGAATCAAATGCATGTGATTTCATTAGAAACAGGTTCGCACGAGGGCGAAAACAGACCCGACCCGGTGTTCGTCCTCGTGTTATTCTGCTGTATGATAATCAGCAGCTGAGAGGTCAAAGGTCACCTCGGCATGGCTGCTGCTGGATGTGTCTGTCGTGTTGTGACGAGCTGATTTGGTTTTGGTTTTTACTAACAAATGTTGTCGTCCGGACGTCCTGACATGTCGACTCGAGCCGGACACACACTGCTGAGGCCGAGCTGATGCAGATCTGTTGGATTTGAACAGAAAGACGCTCATTGGTACATTTTGAGGTTTATAAGTAGCTGAAACTGACACCGATGCATCCTGAAGCTCATGGTGTGTTTATTTATTGTGTATCTAAGTTGATTTAGGGTGTCCACATACTTTTGGCAGTGTCTTAAAGACAAATGTCACACTACATGACAGTCTAACTAAACAAATCCACACATCATGTCTCCATATAATTCAACCTGTTCCCTCACTTGAATCAGCCAACACAACCTCACAGAAGTCCCTTTAAAAAAGACCAGTTTCATCATCACTCGTCACATTAAAGGACATAAACACCTTTAAGTGCATTAAAGTCTTTGATCTGAGCCGGATGTAATCGAGGGTTTGTGTCATACAGTTTCTTCATGTACATTGAATCTCAGTAAGTTTATGTGACAGGTTGTTGTATTTGTTTCCACGTGTTTTTATTATGTGTTGTGTTGTATTGTTATTTTATTAAGACATGTTATATTGTATGTTATGCTGAATTGTTGCTATGTTATGTTGTTATCTTGTTTTGTTTTAACATGTTATGTTATTCTATGCCATGTTATATTGTTATGCTGATATGTTATATTGCTGTTATGCTGATATGTTATATGCTGTTATGCCATGTTCTGCTGTCATATTTTATGTTACTTTATTTTACATGTTATGTTATATTGTTATGTTGTGCCATGTTACTTCTTTATATTATGTTGTTACATTGTAATGTTGTTGTATGCCATGTTATTTTATATTATATTATGCCATATTATATTTGTATTGTTGTTATGTTATATAACGTTATGTTATATTGTTATGTGACTTTATCGTGTTATGTTATATTGTTATGTTGTTACATTGTAATGTTGTTGTATGCCATGTTGTATTGTTATGTTATGTCAGGTTGTGTATTTGTGTATTTGTGTTATACCATGTTGATGTTTTCAGTGTTTGGTGCTGGTCACAGTTGGACAGACGTCACAGTTTGTGTTTTTATTGTCAGTTTCATATTGAGACATTGATTTTATAAACTAGCAGCAGTGCACTCAGTACTCTAACTGAAGTAACTACAGTATTAGTTACTTGTACTTTACCTGATTACTAGCACTACTTTATACTTTGACTCGACTACATTTCTTACTTTTTATTCAACTTGTATCTTATAATCACAGCTAATTTGCATATTTATAGTTTACACACGTGAACACAGATTAAACCAAAACATATCGTATGTCAGTTTCAGCTGAGCAGCTTCACACATTAAACACCTTCTCACATGTTTATTCATCTACAATAATAATACAACATATTTTGTTTAAAAAGACATTTTCCTGATACTTTTTGTTGATATTTACTTGTAAAGAAGTATTTTAACATTGTTGTACTTTAACATGTCAGATTTCTGTTTACATTTTACTGGTGTTTTTAGTCTTATGTTATGTTTTATAAACTTTAAAAATCAAATTTTACATGCAATATATTTTTTCCTATCATTATTATTATTGCTTGATTTGATCTTTTATGATGTTAACGCTTCATGTTATTGTAAGTGTTGTGCATTAGTCTTTAAACCTTTTGTTATACCATGGTTTTTTGCAGTCACTTGAAATGTGCTGTACAAATAAAGTTTGACTGAGCTAAAGGATCTGAATACTGTTTAAATCGCTAGAAAAGCAAAGGGACTTTTGAGTGTGCTGTGCTGCGCTCTGTGCTCGGGGTGCTGCAGCGGTGCTGTGATGAGCTGCAGTTTTGGGGTGAACAGTGCTCACAGTGTTTCTGGTCTCCGGTCACTCGGGGAGTATAATGTGCTGCAATATGAATCCCTTTAGGAATAATTCAGTGATTTCTCCTCAGAGGGTTATTAACACCGCCCCCCTCCCTCCCTCTGTCCTCACTGGCTCCGCCCTCCTCATGTTGACCCCCCTGTATATAAAAAGTTTTCGGTGTGTGGAGGCTCCTGAGTCTCACACGCCAGAATGGAAACGCTCCTCGGTGCGCTCACTGGCACACCTCCCTCTCCTCCTCCTCAGCTTCCTCTTCTTCTCGATTGCGCATCGGCACTCCGGCAGCAGCACACCGGGAGAAGAAAACAGTGAGGATGGTGATGAGCTCTCTGGATTGAAGTTTGAAGATGTTGAAGCTGGGTTTGGATTCTGCTCTCGTCGCTCTGTGGAGTATGTCAGAGGGAGATCTCCAGCTGGGCTGATGCTGATTAATGAAGCCATGACGCGCTCTCTGTTCCTGATGCTTTCTGCGTGACGCTGCTCCAGAAACCCTGCTGAACCTGGAATAAAGAGGACTTGTGACCAAAGACATCCATGTAACGATGTAAGAGAAGAGTTCCTGCGCACACATCTTCAGTGATTGGGAGTAAACTGCACCAGTGCGTCAGAGCTGCGGCCGTTACGCATGGAGACAGCTCGGCACTGAGCGGATTCTTTATCTTCTTCTTGTTTCTTTTTATGATTTTAATTCTGACAAAGCGGAGGAAAAGTTATCCTACTCCTCCTCGAACAGAAAATGAGTAGCTGTCTTCTCCGACTAGCACTCTTCGTGGCTTGCGTCCTCTCCATCCGCTGCACCGCTGCGCCCGGCACCGAGGCGGAGGCGCACACGGCGTCCCGGGATACCTGCGCGTCCTGCGGCGTCGCCCAGCCGGAGGACCCCGAGTCGGGCCGGCTGAACGTGGACTTCCTGGAGGCGGTGAAGCGGCACATCCTGAGCAGGCTGCAGATGCGGGAGAGGCCCAACATCACGCACCCGGTGTCGAAGGCGGCCATGGTGACGGCGCTGCGGAAGCTCCACGCCGGGAAGCTGCGGGAGGACGGCAGGGTGGAGATCCCCAACCTGGACGGACACCCGATGAGCAACGACGTGCTGGAGGAGAGCTCCGAGATCATCAGCTTTGCGGAGAAAGGTGACGCACGCCGAGAATTCAGTTTGATATTTTTGATTCATTTTCTTAAAACAAACCACACAAAGCGAGGTCCACCACTTTAGTTTCAACTTCTCTGAACCAGACTGAGAACAAAACACTTTATACTTCTGCTGCTGGCTCAGGTGAAGGTGGATCACAGGTGCTGCCTTCAGCCCAAACATCTCATTTGACCCTAGAGAATAAAAACAACCTCTTCTCATCTGCTGTTTTACATCAGGGCTGGAGAAGAGTTTATTTATGAATGAAAAAGTCAAATTCAACATGAATCTGCATGAAATTCAATCTGTGGAAAGATATTTGATGCATGTAGCTGATGGATCGGACACACACTGAACATCAGCCAGCTCTGCTCTCACTGTGCGTGTGTATGTGTGTGTGTGTGTGTGCGTGTCTCTATACACTGACTGAATGAGAAACAACCCAGGGAACATGCTGATGTTGAACAGATGTTGACACAGGGGCCTGAAAACCCGCCAAAATAAAAGCAGGGAGCTGCTGCTACCTGATGTTTTGTCAAACTTGCAGAAATCACGTCTCCAGTAGTTTTTACTCTGCAGCAGCTGCTTTCTAATGAATTCATCCTGGTCTGTCATCACATGTTGGCTTCTCAGTGTTTAACGTCTCTGTTGGCTCCAGTCAGCTGAACCTCTCCGGGATTTTGTTTAATTTAACATCTTGAGAGATTTGAAGTTCTTGATTCTTGTTGAAAATAAGATGCAGGAATTATGTCGGTCATCAAATCTGGAGAGAGGAAGTTCCCCTCCTGAAAAATATAAATTGCTAAAATTTTGAATGTAGTTTGGTGGGAGGAGAGCTGAAGCAGGAGGTGAGGAGATTTTTGTGTTTCTTCAATAAAATGTGGATTTTTATGGCTGCGTGTCTTGAGAGAAAGTTTGACGGGCATCATATGATGGTTGTTTCCAGTGTACATGACTCCGTTTGCTCCCTAAAGTCAGACAAACTCCTCCAGTAGCAAGTGCTGATTTAGTCTAATTTAACATCTGAAGACATTTGACTTTCTCAGGGTGAAATATTGTGATTCTGCTTGTAACTTCTCTTTTACAGGAGGTCTTGAAAAACAGATAAAATTGCTGAAATTTTGAATGTAGTTTGGTGGGTGGAGAGCAGAAGCGTTAGCAGGAGTTTCCTTCATTTAAACTGGGATGCTAGAGGTTGAGTTTGATGGACTTTAGCTCCCTGAAGTCAGGTGAATCTCTTCAGTAACAGACTCTAATTTAACGTCAGGACTGTGCAGCTGTGGAGACAATAAGATGCAGGACTCAGTTCAAGGTCAAATGCTTGTGATTTTGCAGGTCACATTTCATTCAACAGACGTGGATGTTGTCGTCTAGACAACGTGTAAAACATTTACACACATTGTGAATGTGGCTTGGTGGGTGGAGAGCTGAAGAGTGAGCTGATGAGATTTTTGGGGTTTCTTTTATTAAAATGTGGACTTTTTGACGTATGAAGCTGAAACTCTCCAGTAACAACCTCCGATTAAGTCTAATTTAACATGATGAGAGGTTTAAAATTCTTGATTTTTTGCTTCAGGAGTCAATTAAAAAAATAACTTTGAAAGAAGATGTTATCGTCTTGAAAAACATCAAAAGTTGCTCAGATTTTGAATGTAGTTTGGTGGACGGAGAGCAGAAATGTGAGCTGATGAGATTTGGGGGTTTCTTTCAGTACAGAGAAATACTTTCCGCATCTATTTCATAAGACAGATGCATAGGAGAGTAAAACAGAGTAAAACAGCACACAAACAAACTCAATCTTGAGGATTTTTAAGATTTTTGCTTCTCTTTGCAGCTGTAAAATAATAAGATGCAGGACTGAGCTCGAGGGGAAATGCTTTGTCATCTGCAACAAGCTGAATTCTTCGACAATCTCGTGGAAAAAACCCAATTTTTACAGAAAGAAACCCCACGATGGAGCGGCTTCTGCTCTCCGTTCACCAAACTACATTCAAAATGTGTGCAAATGTGTAAATTTTTTCTAGATGTTAACATCCAAGTTTTGTTGACAGACACGACAAATTAAAAGCTACATGCAAAGTTAGATACACTCGTCGTCTAGAAAAAAAAAACGGTTAAAATTGCTAAATATTTGAATGTAGTTTGGTGGGTGGAGAGCGGAAGCGCGAGCCGTGGGACTTTCGGCTTCTGCCCCGGTGCTGTGTTCACTTTCCTAGAAAACTCCACCACACACCAGCATTCATCTGTCGGTTGTTCCCAGTGTAAACGCCTCCGTTAGCCCCCTGAAGTCAGGTGAACGTGTCCAGTTAACACCCTGAGAAATCTGAAATAGCAGCTTCAGCTCTCCACCCACCAAACTACATTCAGAATTTTAGTGATTTTTGTAGCTGTTTTTCTAGACGGTAAAATCCAAGTCTGTTGACGGACATAACAAATCAATAGTTACATGCAATTGGTATCGTGTCGAAAAGAATGTAAAATTACAGACATTTTAAATGGAGTTTGGTGGATGTAGAGCTGACAAGATTTTCCCATTTACCCATCCACCAAACTACATTTGAAATTTAAGCATTTTTTGTTTTTATAGACGGTAACCTCCACATTTACTGACAGATATAACAAATTAAAGGCTACATCACTTGTTAGTGTCGAGAAAAACAGGAAAAATTGCCATAATTTGCATGCAGTTTGGTGGAGTGTGGTTCGGTGAGATTTTTGTGTTTCTTTCACTAAAATGTGGATTTTTGAGGCTGCGTTCATGTGCTCGAGAGAAAGTTTGGGACTTCTGGCGTCGACCCCAGTGTTGTGTTCACTTTCCTAGAAAACACACACAAACATAAACTTGGGCAGCTCTGCTCGGTGTCGGCGGAGGTTCGCTCCCCACTGAGAGCCTTTTAGTTTCAGATGTTTCTCTCTGTGGCCGCTGTGTTGCAGACCTTCCACCTCGGCGCTGTGCGCTTGCCAGTTGGCTGCGTTCGCGGCACTGAGCGGCTGTCAGCGGGGAGATGGCACGGCGACAAGGCTCGGAGGAACAATCCAGTGAAAGGAGCCGGGCTGAGAATGATCAGCGGCACCACCTGCTTCGCCCACGTGTGTCTCGGTGGAAACATCTGCTTTCCACGTCGACAAATCGCCGCTGCACGTCGGCACTCAGAGCTGCTGTCGTGACGTCCGAGTGTCATTTATCCTGTTTGTGTCGAGCTTTTGTGCCTCTGTCATGTCTTTATGTGCAGCTTTGTGTGTGTGTTATTGATGTTTTCTTAACTGTGTGTCTGCGTCGGCGTATACATGCATCTACATCCAGGATGTGTGTGTGTGTGTGTGTGTGTGTGTGTGTGTGTGTGTGTGTGTGTGTGTGACATGGCAGGGTGGTGTTGAATCAGTCCCCTCAGTATAAGGTCAGAGCTTTTGTGTCGGCCGTCGTGCAGCCTGAATGCAGATTGACGGGCTGAACCCTGCAGCCCGGCTCCACATTAGAATTCACAGTGTGTGTGTGTGTGTGTGCGTGCGTGTGTGTGTGTGTGTGACTGCAGCCTCTATATGAACAAACACTGGGACTGGAGTGCACGGTGCTGGTTTGTTGCATCACAGTGATGCTTTTCATGAATGAAACTTCTGTCAAATGTCCCGTT
Organism: Pagrus pagrus; assembly: GCF_965226575.1. Taxonomy (NCBI): domain Eukaryota; kingdom Metazoa; phylum Chordata; class Actinopteri; order Spariformes; family Sparidae; genus Pagrus; species Pagrus pagrus. The sequence goes on from NC_140206.1 coordinate 1,243,327, forward strand.
TCTCGTCTGCTGAGGCTCAAAAGTTTGGGATCGAATGTAGGCGAGACTCCGTCAGATGAAGAAGCTCATTTCATTTGATCGAAAGCTCCACAGCAGCTATTAGGTGGATCTTTGTTAGCAGCTGTCAGTGTTGTAAAAAGTACCCCAGTCTGCAATGTAACTAGTAACTGAAGTTATCGGATAACTGTAGTGGAGTGGAAGTCTTACGTAGCAGAAAGTAGAAACATTCAAGTATTTCAGCATCGCTTCAGCTCCGTATCCACCAAACTACATTCAAAACTTGTGCAATTTTTATCTGATTTTCCAGACGATAACATCCGAATCGATACAAACTGTGGAACTCATCTACTCATTTAAACACAGAGGATTTCTGCATTTAACTTCCCCATGATGTGTCAAAACATCGTTTATTGAGAAACTGCGTTGTGGCAAAACTGGCATCAAAAACCAGAAGAGAGTCGGTGTTTTAGTCGCCACAGGTTTCCAGTGAAGATTCGTGCCGGTTGCGAGGCTTCTTCTTGCCTAAATTTAGATTTTACTACTATATAAGAGTCAGTTTTGGGAAGCCTTGGGTGAAGTAACGTGCATGTTACACAATCACCTCTTGGCTGCAACACAGCGGTCTATTCGTTACTAAACATTTGTCACCACAAAGAAATCAAAACCTAAATATTTGCTTGATGTAACTTCGTCCTGTCAGCACAGCTGCTGTCTTTATTTCTCAATGCACCCCGATCACATAAATGAAGATGCAGCACTCAGTTCAAGGTGAAATGTGACCATCTGGAAAAACAGATTCTAAAAAATGCAACAATTTGAATGAAGTTTGGTGGGTGGAGGGCTGAAAACCTAATGTCCAGAAACATGGAAGAAGGATGTTATTCTCTAGAAATCTAATGAAATTGCATACATTTTGAATGTAGTCTGGTGGAAAGATTTTTATGGCTGTATTCGTGTGCTCAAAAGAAAGTTGGATGCGTGGGACTTCTGGCATCTTCCCATGTTGTGTTCATTGTCCTAGCAAATCCTAAATTTAGCAGCTTCAGCCCGTCCACCAAACTACATTCAAGATTTTAGCAATTTTTGTGTTACTGTTATTCTGGGCATCCACATTTGTTGACATATCACATTAAAAGCTTCATGCAGAGAAATAAACGGTCAGAACAGCTCTCTCTTTTGATCCACATGACATGTTTTAAATGCTTCATATCGATTCTGGCTGAGTTGATAACAGAAAATTGTCCTTCATCGTCGTCCTCCTCCTCGTGTTGGAAGAATCCAGTGTCTCCTCATTAACCATCGCAGACAAAGCAGCTGCTCGTCTGTGACGAATGAATTCCCTCTCAAACAACAATTAACCGTCCTCCTCGAGCTCATTGTGAAGCGACCACTCCCCGTCAACCAGCAGACTCCTCCTGTTTGATCCCTACAGTTTAGTCGAGGTTTGAGGGAGATGACCCTAACGTTATCGTTGTTGATTTATGTCTCGGCCTCTTATCTGTGGCAGTGTGTGATCTAACATCCGAGCTGCTGACTCAGAGATTACCTCGTCTCGTGATGGATGAGGTAATGCATGTGGAGGCTCGCTTTTATAACAGTCTGTGATATTTTTCTGTTTCCTGGTGAAACCTGCAGCCAGTTCAGGATGTGTTGAAGTTCATCCTCAGGACTCTGTGTCCTCTTACGGTCTGATTTCCCACGAAGTGTCAGTCTCAATCTCTCTGGGTCGGCTTCTCTCAGAGTTCAGGAGGTTCACACCTGATGAATGGCTCTAATCTTCTTCACATGACAGCTGTCAATCATCCTCTCCGTGTGTTCGCCTTGTGACAGCGTTGCTTCAAGCAGAAGGCGATGTTCAGAAAGCATCTCAAGATAAAGAAAGGTAGTTTAAGGAGGCTGTTGTCAATTATCCAGGAGTGCTTTCAAGATATTTACATGCCTCTGCTCAGGATAAAAACATACAAACTTTTCCTACTTTGTTGTGGGAAAGTTTCAAGGAGAAATCTGTCTAAACTCAGGGTATGAATCCCTCAGTCGCCCTCCTTCCAAACCTTGTAATTGTCCCACAAATGAGCTCAAAGCCTCTGACCATTTGCAGTCTGCTGTCGGCTTCTGAGAACCAGCTAATGTCATGTAAATGTTTCTTTCCTGCGTCTTCATTCTTCCAGTTTGTTGCTGCATCTCTCGGCCCGGCGACGAGCTCTCAGGCCTCATTGTGAGGACAGTTAGGCTCCATAAGATCTCATTTTCAGGCAGCATTCAACGCAAAGCCTTTGAACCTTTGTGTGCCGCTCTCTTAAGCCCCCCACCCGCCCTCCTCCGTCTCATATTTGGGCTGATTCGGAGGCCAAGTGGCCCAGCGCCCAACGCCTTCCTGTCACAGTCCGCAGGGCCTGAGCTGCCACCCTGAACTGAGCAGAGGACTGTTGTCTTACTTTAAGCTGTTCCCAAGTTCACCACCAGTGCACAATCCCTCTGCAGCCTCCGGCGTAACTGCACCTTGATTTAAATGTTAAGATGTTCAGTTTTCGGTGGTTGCTTAAAGGAAAAGAATTGCGCATTTTGAGGTTGCAAGTTTCTAAATTAAGTTAAAGAAATAAGGATACAGAGGTCAGAAATGTGTTTAAAGTCTTCCAAAATGCTGTGTTCTCATGAGTCAAATAACAAATATAAAGCATAGATGACTTTGTTTTGCAAGTTTTTGTTGTGTTACTCGAATAATAATCAAATCCTCTGATGTGTTCCTTCTTCTCAGATGACATGGTGACGTCCAAGTCCAGCCTCTTCTTCCTGATCTCTAACGAGGGGAACCAGAATCTGTACGTGACCCAAGCCACCCTCTGGCTCTACTTCAAGGTGCTGCCGTCCCCTCTGGAGGTGCGTCCGAGGCGGAAGGTGACGGTGAAGGTGTACTACCAGGAGCCCGGCCTCGGCAGCAAGTGGAACCTGGTGGAGAAGCGGGTGGAGCTGAAGCGCAGCGGCTGGCACACCTTCATGCTCACTGACGCCGTCCGGTTGGTATTCGAGAAGGGCGACCGGCGCCAAAACCTGGACGTGCGCTGCGAGGGCTGCGACACTGAGGGTGTCACGCCCGTCCTGCTGGGCCAGAATGACGAGTCCCACCGGCCCTTCCTGGTGGTGCAGGCGCGGCAGGCTGACAACAAGCACCGCATCCGTAAGAGGGGGCTGGAGTGCGACGGCAGCAGCAGCCTGTGCTGCCGCCAGCAGTTCTACATAGACTTCCGGCTCATCGGCTGGAACGACTGGATCATCGCGCCGTCGGGCTACTTTGGGAACTACTGCGAGGGGAACTGTCCGGCTTACATGGCGGGCGTCCCCGGGTCGGCCTCGTCCTTCCACACGGCGGTGGTGAACCAGTACCGCATGAGGGGGATGAGCCCAGGCTCCATGAACTCCTGCTGCATCCCCACCAAGCTCAGCACCATGTCCATGCTCTACTTCGACGACGAGTACAACATCGTGAAGCGGGACGTTCCCAACATGATCGTGGACGAGTGCGGCTGCGCTTGAGTTTGTTTTGTTCTTGTTTATTTAAGGTGGAACTGAAGAACTTAACTGTAAACACAATATTACAACAAAAAAAAAAATGAATATAGAAACAGAATATTTATGGACGACAGAGAAAACATGCGCACACACAACCTCATCCACACATATCTACACACCCTCATGTATGCCTGCACAAAAACTTGTATATATATTTATGTTTGTTGATATATTTCGTTATATTCTCTGGTGGAAGACTGTTTCAGTCTCCTCCAAAGGGACGTGAAGAGTTCTCTTCCAAATCTTTAAATATCCACAGTCTCTGAAGTTCTTCATTAAATATCTCTAAGATAGATCTGGTTTGAGACTTATGTAACCTACTAGCCTTTACACAGCAGTCAGTCACGTTGTTAGAGCAGCTTGTTTAGACGTTTTGGAATTAAACTCTTCATGTGTAGAACCCGACCTTGAACATAACGTCTCCAGAGGAGCTGTAGGGAGCCTTACATGAGTCACCACCAAGGTTGGGGTGATTCAACTTTGCCTCTTTCAAGAGCAGTGTGTGCAAACACGAGGGACGAGCACTGAAAATGTCAAACTTCACCAACGTACAGCACTTCTGGCCATTTACACGACTTTGTTCCACGATAAAACCGGCTTCAAGGACGCATTCTAGAAATGGATGGAAGCAGGAAAACATCATCTGTAAAGACTTTTCGACGACCTCCACGCAGACAGCTAAAAGGTAGACTTGCTGATGTGAGTCGTCGCACCTGGGATCCCCAAAAACTTCCAAGTACTGATTCTTCTCTTTCCATCATCTTCATTGTTGAGGAAGCACTGCAACATGTTTCTGAAAGTCTGCTTTTATCAAACGTGGGTAAAGGTTTCCCAAACTTCTCATGGGATTTCCAAAGAGCCTTTGGGAAGGAGTGGATGTGTTGATTCAAACTTACTAAATTGTGCATTCAGTATTCTCATTTCTTTGCCTAAATTTATGAATTTGGGACCTCAGATTACTTGAGTCTCCTTTCCCTGAAACAATGTCTTCCCTAAAATTACAAAATCATACCCCAAATTAGTAAGTTCCTGTTTAAATTCAATTCAGTCCCCTAAAAATGCAAATCCAGTCATCATCTCCTCCCTTCACAGTAAAACAGAGTTGAAGCAGCTGGAGATGATTTAAAACGGAAAAAAAAATCCAAAAAACCCAAAAAACATAAAATGGCTCCATAAAGCTCCTCCTTTGCTAACTCTTTAGCTTAGCTTAAGATTTTGGCTTAAAAAAGGGTGTAAATAAGGCTTTTATTGGTTATTTTTAAATGTTTATTATTGTCTATGAGAATGCTGCAACTCTGTTTTGCTGTGAAGCTCCAGAAATGTTTTGTGGACTATGAATCTATCAACATGGGGGTGGAGGAGGCCAAATTTCTCCACTACTGGATCACAAACAATGTGCAGCTCCTCTCAGTCCAGTCAATGTACAATCTAAAAAGGTCTACAAGACCTGACATACCTTCTCAAGTCTAAATAATCTGTATTTTGTGACCTGTTCCAGTGGTTTTCCTTCGGTTCTCCAAGAACTTTGTCATTTTCCACTCATGGTTTGAGTAGAAAAATACCTTTTGTAAGCGTGTGACCAGCACATGAAGACAGTGGAGGTGATACCAGGAATTACTACAAAGAAATTCTGATTTTGTTTGGATATTACAAGTAAAACCTTAAAGGTTGTTCAAATAAAAACATATTTAACTCATTTCAGTCAGTGAAAGTGAAAAGTTGCCATATAGCTCGGTTCAGCGATGGTGCAGCTTCACTCCCCGACGCACACTTCGATAGCACTTGCAGATTGAAATGCCTTTAACGAGCCCTATGTGGCGCACCATTGCCCACAGTCCTTCGAAAAGAAATAAGTGCCGCATGAGCTATGCAATGTATAGTATTTACCCATACACCAGACAAGCTGAACTTAAGCTCTTCTGACAAACTATCACCAATACTTGAAATGTTAAGAGTGGCGAGCAGAGGGAGGTTGGGCTTTGGCGAGGAGGCAGGAGGAGTTTCCCAACGAAATGTTGTCTTGATTGAAACTGTGTTTCTGGTTGAGGATGGTGAAGTCTTGTACTGCGACTCAAAAATAACTGATATAATCACGTCTTTGTTGAGCTGTAACCTAAAACAAGTCCTCACAAGTAGACGCATCTTTGTTTGAGGAGGTCACAAGACCATAAATGGTGTGAGACCATTGGTATGGACAAGGGCTGGGTTTTGATCTTCATTTGAATGATCCAATATCAATTCATAAAACCAGAGATTGATTGTTTAATAAATGCCTTTTCTTTTGGATGCATAAATTTACCATTTGGTGACTAAATCTCGGTTAAATGTTTGTCTATAAAAACAATCATGTGATTAAAGGTGCAAAATGTAACAACTTCAATTGAAAAAAAATCAAAAATGAACTAAAATTATCATGAGAATGTGAAGAAGTAACAGATCTGAGGTTATAACTGTGTCTTTGTATTGTAGCCTCGTAACGTCTCTGTCCAAAGCTCCTGTGCTAGTGGTGTCAACACCAAAGCTCCCCTGGTGCTCCAGGCTTCCAGTCCGGACCACGACATGCACAGCTAACCAAGCTAACTAGTTAGTAACCTAGCAGCAGTTAGCGGTTACTCTGGTGATTCTGACAATTCTTACATATTGCAACTGAGTTGGACCAACTTAAAATGAAATTACAGTATTTTTAAAGCTCGGCCAGATACAGTTTTTACATGTTTTGGTGTCTAATGATTCATACTCACCAAAAGTCTTGTAATCAGTCCCGTAGATCTCTTCAGCTGGTTGCTACAACATGGCTACAGTGTAATCCTTCAGGGCAACTGCCACCATCAAAGTAACGTCCACTGAAAGTGTTTTTTTGTCTCGGACAGCCTGAAGTTGTTTGACAACACAACAGAGGCCTTTTAGTGAAATAATAAGATCCTTTTTGTTTCTCATCGCCTAAAAATAATTCCCCTTCAGTTGAGTTTTAAAAGGTTTAGTGTTGAAAATCACATGAAAACTCAAAGGCACCTTCTTTTCAAACAATTACGATGCCTTTATTGTCACGGCGTGGTCATGTTAGGCAAATCAAACAGAGCGTGATTGGTTGAAGGTCTAACATGAACATTTTGATTGTTTAAATGAGAGTGCCTCAGAGTTTTCTTGTTATTTTTATTTCTATCCAAAAAACATCTCCAACAAACTCACATTTGTCTGATTCAGTCGCTGTTATTTAATAATCTGTTGGGTTTTTTTTAAGATAAGTTTGATTTCTTTATGAACTCATTGACTGAAACCTGTGATATATAAAAAGAGGCTAACTGGGGCTAACGTTGACCCAAATGTAATGCATGTAGAGTGATTTTGGTGTCTAAATGAATGTGTCCCAGCGGAGTTCCCATCATGGCACCGAAACACACTTTGAGACACAGTTTCAGTCACTTTGACATCACTTTGATATTTCCAGGTTTCAGCGACCTGTTATTTCACTGGTTCGTGCTGTTCTGCTCTCATTTCCAGGCGTCACCACCGCCAGGTACACACTTAAGACAAACACCTGCTCATTTCGTTCCCGCCTCCTGCCCGACGCTCGACCTCCGCGCCGCCTGCCGCTGTAATCTTTCGCTTGTTCTTCAAAGCGAATGGTTGTTAGATATTTGCACTGAGGAGCTGTGTGACTAGTAATAAGGAAAAAAAATGAAATAAATAGAAACTGCCATTGAAAAAAAAAAGTTATTTTTATAGAAGCAAAATTGAGCTCTGTTCAAATGTATTATACCTAATCATGGAACCAAAGAGGCCAAGAGGTTGAGCTATTGAGAGATGGCAACGCCGTCATGTTTTTTTGTTGTTGTAAATGACTTTGTGACAGTTAAAAGAGGCCTAAACACTGTATCAGGGTATAATATCAGTCCATAATCAGCTTAATCTCTTTTCTATTTTGTACCTAGACATGGAATATTTCATATTTTTTCATCAAAATTACTTAAATATTCCTAGTTTTCTTTCTTCTTTTTGTTAGCTCTCGTTACAGATTCATTTAGAGTGAAGCACACGCCATCTGATCCCTGTACAGTCGATGTAACATATGAATATGCTTTTGAAATATTTTGTTCTTTGTAATTGTTGAAAAATAAATTTCTTATTACCAATTGTATGGACGTGTTGTTGTGTTTAAGATCTGAATGTCTTTGTGATGTTTGCTGGAGTCGGAGCTCTAATCCAGACGTAGGAACATTATCTACCTGTATGTTTGGATCAACAGCAACAGAAGGAGTAAAGCTGCTGTCTCAGGGTGTAACTTCAGAGAGGGCGACCACAAAGCCAGCTGCTGTTGACCCTTCTCATCACCAGGTATTTACCGTTCAGCTGACGTGACGTCTTCTCACCTTTTGTGGCTGAACCTGTTGGTTTGTGTCGACACCTTTCAACATCTTATCACACCCAGCCCACAAATATTCACTCATAATGAGCAGAGAGGCTGATGTGAGAGGGATTTCCCAGCTTGTTGCGGCGTCATTAACATCCTCTGGGCGAGACGTTGCTTTTATTTTTATCAACATGCCTCATTTAATGTAACATGAATTTAAAGGAATATTTCTGATAGTTTTTAAGTAATTTACCAACATGGATAAGAGGTACAGGATGTGCTCAGGTTTAGTTATGTTGTTAAAGTTGAGTTTAAAGTTTTAATAACTGCCTAGAATATCAGGGTCGGGGCTGATAAAAGTTTTTCCAGTTTTTGTTTTCACAAATGTCTCTTGCGTGTTGTTGCTCATATTGAACAGCAGTCCAAGAAAATGCAGTGAATGACACTGATCTCTGCAAACTAAAGTGACTCTAATAAATACTTTTGTTAGTATGACTTCACAATTACATTAACTTTATTTAGTTAGTTATTTATTTCATTCACATCGACTCAACAAGTTGTAAAAACTGCATTAAATGATGAACTTTATGAACTTCACAGTCAGTGTTTAAGTGTTAATGACAATATTTAATCTGGTAATAACAGAATACACTGATGTGAAGAACTGACAGACTTATTTTAAAATTAGTGTCATCTTCATATGTATCACATATTATAAACATATATAAAATATGTATATCTATTACTTATATTATTTTTGCATATAAAATATTTATATATAAATCAAAAATATGTTTCTATAAAGAATTACACACTTATTTTATACATAAGCAAAAAATACTTTCAAATTATTATAATTCTATGTAATAAATACTTGAAGAATGACAGTTTATTGGTATTTATTGTCAAATATATTCGGTATAGTTTTTAAAAATATATGATATGATATATGATATACATGCAACATTTGAATACATTTAAAGTCATATGTTTTACATTCATACAAAACATATCAGTGTATATTAACAATGTACTATCAAAAATACACATTTATCATATTTTGTAATATATTCTTGAAAATGACGATACACTGGAATGTGTTGCCACATATATGTGAATATATGTTTGTTATTAGATATCATTTTGTGGAGCACCACTTTGTTATTTGCTAAATGAAACTTTCTTCATGGTGCCTCACTTCCTGGAGCGACCGCCGTCCTCGTCAGAGTCGTACGTTCGTCAGCGCTGGTGGAGATGTTTCCTCGGGGCTGGGAGTGAGAACAGGCCGATGTATTGAGCTCTATGTGCCCATTCAGACACACAAAGGCTCTTAACAGGCCTAATTATACCTAAGTAAATCTCAGCAGGACTTCAGGGGTCAAGTGTTTGACCTGCGGGGTCACACCCTTCATGATTAGGAGGAGATCGAGCACAACCAGTGCAGCTTTAGGGAACGGCATTTAAGGAAACTCAGGACTGAGAGTTGACTTTGTTTCTGCCTGAACCTGTAAACATGTTCATGTGCAGGACGACTGAACAGGACAGAAAGGTAAAGAGGAATCTGAAGCACTCGGAGGTACACGACATCGCCACGCAGACATCCATCAAAAGTATAATTGCGCCTAAAAATAATCCGCTAAGTGTCGGCTGAAGTCATGAGAAATGTCGTTAAGTGGTGTGAAATGATACGTTTTAGAGAGAAAACAGTCGCCCCTTAATCTGACAGGTGATGAGCGGAGGAGTCAACTCCGACATCGTCTGCTCAGGAGACGAAAACAAAGACGGAGGACAGAGAAAGAAAAACAGGCAGAGATGCTGTTTTTCACTGACACGTCTTCTTTTGTGGATGATTGCTTTGACATTTTGTACTCGTGGTCCCCAGAGGAAGAGCTGAGACTACCTCAGTGATCCTCTGACTCTGGATGTATTTAAGAGGACGTTGTAACGTTTTCCAGCCGGGTTTAAGACAACAGAACCAGGCATTGTGTGCCAAAACATCAGCTTTTTCTCACACTTAATAAGTGTTTTTTGAGCCTAAACCTACCAGACGATGAGCACAAATGTGTCACAACACAGAATTGCAAACAGAACCTGAAGAAACAAAAACTTGTGACATAAAGAAATGTAAAGTTTGACCAGGACGGGCCCCACCACCTGGTGTAAAGCTCCTGTGCTGCACAGCTAGCTAAACTAACGAGCTAACAGCAGCTACAGTTAGCAGCAGTTAGTGGTTATGCTAGCAATATGCTGACCGCTCTATGTTGACAGGTGGTAAATGTTTATATATTGAAGAGAATGGCCATTAGACTCATTTTAGCTTTTAGCATTTAGCTTGAAGCAAAGATCAGACACAGACTTAAAGGTGCAATATGTAAGAAGTGGTTAGTTGTTGAATACTTATCCGCAGAGTAACTGCTAACTGCTGCTAACTGTTAGCTTGTTAGTTTAGCTAGCGGTCCGGTCCGTTCAGCTCAAGTCCAAACGAGGATGAGTTGGTTTCGTCAGGGGATTAACTGAGGAGTTAGCCACTTATAGAGCGGACTTTGTGGCGATGTCAGGTGACACATGAGAGCTGTTTCATCATGTTGCTCTGCATTAGCAGGTCCACCACAAAACACAGGAATGTTAATGAACAGATCTCCTGGCCTGGTGTGCTGCTGACACACACTTACTGCGAGCGAACATGCTGTCGTGGAGTCTGGCAGGCTAAAACAGTAATGTGCTTTGACAGAGTGTTGAGCTCTGACAGACAAGAGCAGGACTCAATGTGCTTTCTCTGCTGATTTACGGCGAATGAGAAGCAGATCTAATTTGTTTCAGCGCTGGGAGAAGTTATGATCATCAATCATGTACATGAACAGTTTGTGACAGAGTACCTGTCGCCTGGAGGGAGGGTTTGGAAACTGCACCGCAGTGCGTCTCACCAGGCGGTAATTCCCCTCTTCAAATCAGATCCTGATTGCATGTGGTCTGCAGACAGGCTTTAAAATCAAAAACACATAAATAATTATCCTACTGCAAATTGATGAACAACAGGTGAGCTGACAAGAACTACGATGCATAAATTCAAGATCAAGATTGATTTAATCGTCATGATGCAACACAAGACTGCATCACATCATCAAACAGAAACTATACAGACTAATAAATATTAATCCAGTCAAACATATAAATCATGGTGGAGTTTGGAGGATGAGTTCAGGCGTCTCGGTCTGAGGAGTGAAGCTGCTTTTGGGCCTGAATCAAGTAATTGTGAACATTCACAGAAAGTGTTGCATTAAGATTGTTGCACATTGTTGAATATCAGCTGTAGAGTCCAAAATAAAGGAATTTATAACATTAGCTGTGCTGCACCACGTCATTTTACATGTTTCTATTAGTATTAATGAAAGAATTCCTGCTTCAAGCCCGTCAATTCACAACTGATGCTTCACCTCCCCGCTCCCGATCTTTATGACACAAAGAAAGAAATATATTCATATATAATGTTTGCCGAACGAACAACTACGTGTTGAAGACAACGTTTTATACAGTTACAAATGCAAAAAGTCCCAAAATCAAGCGTTTTTTGAGAGTTTTTTTGCGAGTCTGGTGACTTTCTCCACTTTCTTCTGTCTCCAAAGAAGCAGCCTGTATTTGTTACTTTTTACTGGATTTGCATTAACGTAGCAGGGGTTTCATGTACGTCACATAAATAACATGTTTTCCTAAACCTAACCAACTGCGACCGTACAAAGAAGGTCCACTATGTCTGTCAGAGGCAATCGACCTGTTAATTCGACTTTACCTTCTCGGTTTGGTGCAGATCTCTTACATACGTCCTTCAGTTGAAGTCTGGTGACCTCAGGAGTATCTGAAGTGCCGCAGGTCGGTGGGACAAACGATTTCAGGTGGATCAACATGTTTACAGTCACCTCGAGTGACGTCGCTGCAGCCTGCGAGGTGGACAGACGAGGCCTCTGAATACTGGAAACACTGACGGTGCTTCACATGTGAGGAAAGCTGACGCGCTCTCAGAGGAACTGGAAGCTGAAGGCCAAGCACGCATAGATGATATCAAAAATTCATAGTAGAATTCAAGATGTGGAAAAAATCTGATGCTCCACAACTTTGCACCCCGTTGGAAAACAAGAAGCTCTTCCTTCACGATTCTCATCCATGAAAGGTGCTTTTAGTTTGTTTAAAGTCACTTATAATCCCTCATTAAGCTCCATCAGTCGAGCGCAGGTGTTGAAAAATGTCTGGTGTTGGGAAGGAATTCACCTCTGGTGTGTTTCTGGGACAAAGTGTTTACACTGGAGGAGGAATGAGCTGCAGGCCACCAGAGATAATGGAGATAACACATCACATCATACAGTGTTTAACAAGGACTGTGGGCCTGTTGAACAGCACACTCATCGGTCCGATCGCTGTTAACTTCCCTTCGGTGGTGTCACCTCGCGGATCATTAATACTGGTGACACTGCAGTATGTAGAAGGCGTCTGACCTTTGACCTTTCCTTGCTGGTGGTTGACTGGAGAGGCTGCAGAGAGGAGCTGCAGGTCCAAATCATATTCTGCCTCTCTGGTCAAATATTGTTTGTTTGGAGCCGACAGAAAGTGGAACATTTCAAACAGAACTCTGGTTTCGTAAACATCGGGTCTGTTTGGTTCTTGTTTGACTGCTCGTGGGTCTCTGTTGGATTCAGGTTTCCTCCTTTCTGTCTTTTAAAAACATTTTAATTTGTTAGGTTTTAAGTTTTCTTCGGGTCTGTTTCGATCCTGGACTGGGAGGTAAATATTTACATGTACTTAAACACTGTATTTATGTATATTTATGAAGTAGTGGTATTCACATTATCAAGTTGGTCCATATTCATTTAGTGTTCAAAGTCCTGTTTGTAAGAAAATTTGATTTTTGAGTCTCATTCTGAACATCATCAACCTCTCACTGTAACTGAATCAACTCCATTTGTCAGGAATATTTTCATTAATCGAGGCTGAAAGTCGGAGGTTTGAAGACGATCAGATCCTTCGTAGCTCCGACCATGAACGATGACATCTAGCGACCCAGCGGCGTTGACCCGATGATGCACCATCAGTGAAGCTGAAGTCTTTGGGGTCTTTGTTCAGGAGTTAAGAGAAGGCACAACCAGGAAACACTGAACTTTGGTCCAGTAATTCATGAAACCTCGTGATTTTCCTTCAGCGCCCAGTATGAGGTCAGAATCTTTCTGTTTACAGAACTATTGGACGGACTCTGATGAAATGTGGTTCAGACATTCATGTTTTATCTGGCGCCATCATCAGGTCAACATCTGAACGTCTCCACTGCTTTGGTTTATGCCCAAATATCTAAATGACCCTAAAGTTGGGAAAAAGATCAGAATAAAGACTAAAAATAACTTTAAGTCCTCACGTAGACCAACTGCCAAGAATATTTTCATTACTCAGGAGTGAAAGTCGAATCCGATCAGATACCGTCTAACCTCGTTATTCCCCATGACGTTGAGGAAACCAAAGTCTTCGGAGTACTGATGTACAACCACAAACCATTAAATGGATTAGCATGAAGTTCTGCACAGTATTAATGGTGCAGAGAAGAAATACTTCAATAATAATCACTCTGCCAGCTCCCCTGCAGTTAGTCTGAGCTGAAGAAGGCTCTTGGACGAGGTGAGACGAGAACCTGACTGAGAACCTTCATCAACAGATACAAACCCTCGTGTTGTAGCTAACAGCTCGCTGCTGGTCGCTAGCTGACATTTCAAGCTAAGGCGATGGTGGAAGGATGGATGGTCACGTTATACCTGCTTAGCATCAGCACGTTAGCATTTAGCTCACAGTGGCTTTACTTCTCGTTGCATTTATATTCAGGTTCTCGTCAGATTTAGACTTTGCAGCTGACGTGAGGTGATATTTTATTTCCCTCTGCTTCGTGTCTCTTCCTTCCTCCCCCGATGTGAAAAGTGCCTCACGCTGCAGAGAAAACAAACTGTTTACGATATCGCTGCAGGAGTTTGGCTTGTCATTTTTCCACTGCGGTGTGGCTGAATTAACTCAAGTATTTGGGTATTTTCCCCGCTGGTTGCCTGTAATGTGGGTGATCCAGCATGTTCCTCTGTGAAAAACAGCCACTAAAACATAAACACATCCAAGTGGCCTTTCAACATCTCAGACAAGTGGAAACTTTCTCAAACGAGGCCCATTATGTGGAGGTGGAGGTCCAGACGTGACAGGCTGGAGAAGAGGGATCTCGCTGCGAGGGGCGTCGCCGCTCGTTCTCGTGTATTTATGCCGGAGAATGACTGGAATGTTCCACTGCACTTATCAAAATATGCACGTTACATCTCCAGGTTTGTGTTTTACCCGAGGCCTCCGCAGCCTCCGCCCGCAGCCTCGTCCTGCCTTATCAGCTGCTGTGGTTTCTTGGACACGCTGTAAAACTGAGGCGAAGGTTGGAGCTGACACGTTCAGCAGCTCGCCTCAGATACAATCTGCTTCACAGCTCAGGCTCGGAAACATCGACACTCTGCTGCACAGTGTTTTCACAGTGACTGTAGATGAACTCTCTTTAGGACGAGAAGCTCCGGGTCAGAACAAACCGACAGATCAGTGACTGTCTTTAGATCAGATCAGTGCATGATGAAGAAAAAACACAGAAACACACAAAATAAAGACAATTTAAATCATCTGACTCTGGAGGACAGTCTCTGCCAGGAACAACCAGAAATATAAAACAAAGATAGTTTAAAAAATGTGACTTTAACTCTCACTAACGTACGGAGGCCCTTAACAGACATAAGTGACATTATTTTTTAATGGTTATCTCGAGATCACAAGTTTATTATTGTTTTTTCTCGTGTTTGTGAAAAACAACATGACTTATTACGTGATAACAACATTAAACTTTAAACAAGACAACATGAGTTCTTATTTTTTATTTCATAGTTTTAACTTAACATCTCCTTTTATATTATTTTATTATTATATTTTGACTTCGTAACAATTATGAATTATTTCTGATTAATATCTTATAATACAAAAAAATATTATTGTATAAAAATAATATTTTCTTTTGAGTTTTTCAAGAAAATTATTGAAGTATCAAAAACATAAATGAATACATTAAATTTGAGCAAAATAAAGAAATAAAATAAAAAATAAATGTTGTATCTTATATATGTTGACTCAATATGTGAAGTACTTTATTGATTCTTATCATATATAACTTTTCATTTAAAGAAAAAACATGTTTTTATTTCTGGCAGATCTCGTCCTCCATACAAAGCTGTATTAAACAAGAAAAACTTTATTTATTCTGCATATTTCATTCTCATGCGAGCGGAAAGAAGAAAAAACAACAACGTGGCCACAAACAGCTGAAACCGTCGAGCGTGATGGAAAAACTCGGCCGCAGCCGAACACGTCCAATCATATCAGAGAGAGAGTTTTCAGTTCGCTCTTTAATGGACGTGAATGTCAGGGTGCGTCTGAAGTTCAGCCGGGTCATAAAAACAAAATATAGCAGTAATAAAATATAAAAGCACGTGAAGTAAATAAACATAAAAAGAAGTAAACTGAGGCTGGAGTTTGGTGCCACGCCCGCTCCGGATCGCTCTTTTATAATGCAGGTCCTCCTGAAGTTCACGGGACGCGCTGAGGCTTCTTGTGAAGGCTTCAGGTGTTCATCAGGCCCAGAAGACGATTGGCTGCCCTCCAGCGGCGGCGGCGGCGGCGGCGGCGGCTGGATCAGAGCCTGCCTTGTGGCTTGTTGTTGTTCAGAGGCCTCCTGACTCACACTTCAGGCATCTCTCTTCACCCACAGCGTCTCAGGTCTTCACCGCCCAGAAACACTTGTGGACATCAAGAGTGTGATACTTGAGGTCGCGGCGTGTGGAGATGAGTCACAGTCTGAACGTCTGAAAATAGCAGAATAAGCCTCCGAATCACAACAACAACCCCTCCCTGATTAGTCGGCAGCACGTGGGACGCCTCCGCTGAGTAAACACGTCTGACACCGAGGTTTTAAAGGTTTCATCTGTTGCTCTGTGAATTGTTACGAAATGATTGTTCACATCAAAGATCTTTGAGGTGTAAAAAACACGACAGCGTTTGTCCTGCATCATGTGAAGTGTGTTTAACGTCTCGCTGGTCGTAGAGGAGCATCCCACCAGTTTCACAGTCGCCTCCATTTTGTGTGTTTTTGCTCTAAAGTTGTGTCGTTCAGGTGAAGCTTTCTCCTTGCTGAGACCACACACACTTTGGGGACGGCGGACTGATGTACCACCTGTTGTTCTGATGAAGCAGCGTTTTGTCTGATGAGGACTTACACCCTCTTTCAAGCTGAGATCGTCACCGTAGCTGCTGAGCTAAAAGTGTTAGCGGCTGCACGAGCTCGACCGCACGTCGAGGGTGTAAAAGATTCAGATCAGGTTGTGATCTCGGGGCTTCTGGAGACTTGGATCACAGCAGACGAGCTGTATGGAGACAATTTAAAAAAAATAAATATACATGTGCAGAACTTGCCTTAGAAACATCATGTTTTCAAGTTTTCTTCAGTATCACAGGAATCCAGTGATAGTTGTCTGTACGTCCATGAGTGCATTGCTAACAGGAAGTGCTAACAGTTAACTCGGCAAAGTTTTAATGGTGTTTTTTGTCTTTTGTCTCCAGCTGCTTCAGTTGTTCAGCAGAATGCTGCAACTCTGTTTTACTGTGAAGCTCCAGAGACGAGACTTCACCTGACTGTGTTGCAGTTTTACTTTTTGGGTAAACTGTTCCTTTAAAACATTTTCTATCCTTCATATGTTTGAGGAATAAATCATTTTTGAGAGAACTGGAGGCGATTCTTTATCCGCCTGTTAAAACAACCTGATATCATTACGTGAACCACGGGGAAGCAAACTGGGCCCCAAACCTCCGGAGGTCCCTCGTCTGATCAGCTGATCCGGTTTCCATTGAGGAGAAATTGAGCGACGCCGTTCCTTTCAGGAGCGTAAACCTGCCGCTCAGCAGTGATGTAACTCGTCTTGTACTTTATTTTTTGGGGGGGAGCTGACGGGGAATGTGGCACATTGTGCTCCCTAAACGCTCCAGATGGTTGGTTAAGCCGGAGCTGCTGCTGGATCACTGCGTCCAACTGACCCACACGGTGCGCCGCCGCCACCGCCGCCGCTGACGAGCGTCCTCGGGTCATCAATATTCATGAGGAAGGAGAAGAAGAAGAAAACTGGCCGGGCCTCATTAGAATATTCATACCGCCGAGGGTTCATGAGAATGACGTGCCGCCTGATGACTATTCATGAGCCGGCTCTAATCTAATGGCTGAGAAGGAACGCTCGCCCCCTCCGATGATCAGCACCTCTAATAATGAGAGCCTCATTCATAAGTGTACAGTGAGCAAGCTGCCATTTTTGTTGCCTGATTAAGCCTGATGCTTATCCCTGTTTCTAGGTCAGGCAGAGGCATACCAAAAGCATTAGAGCATCAAGAATCGGGCTGACGACTCGGTTAAGAAAACACACCGTACGCCGGACGTTGGCTGACCCTGACCGCCGACTTTGACGACAACCTCCTGTAAATTAACGTGGAGGATTTTATTCTCATTATCACCAAACCGCAGCTTCTTTTTTGTCTCTTCTACGTCATTTTCATTGTTGCACCGAGTGCCCGAGGAAAGTAGGACAGAGCAGGTTGCAAAAGGCACAATGGGGGACAGTTTGCTTTTCTTGGTAACTCCCAATTAGGCATTGTTCCCACTCCAAATGTTTCTTTTGAATAATTGACAGTAATTTAAAGGAAGAAGCACATCCATTATCTAAATCAGGCCACGTGTCTCTCCAGGCTCACATCAGTGTTATTTAAGAGCTCCCTCTCTTTACGACGTCCCCGCGGAGAATCAACCGTGTGCCCTTGGAAGACGTTCCTCTTTCTTCCTTGAGGTTGTGTCCAGGCAGGTTGGGTCTTGTTTCCAGGCTCGGCTCTCTGAACAAAGGGTTAACGCTTCCTGATTTACTTTCCCTCCTCCTGCTCTCTAAGGGTGCTGGGTCCCTGTGCTGCCGCTCAGCCTCTCTAGGGCACATACTTGTGGGGCACATATATTCTCTCTCATTAGTTCTGCAGATTTGGGGCCCTCAGGGTACTCCTGTGCACATGTGTTGGGAGTGTGGTTCCCACTGTGCTCTGCAGCTCTGATTGAGTCTCTGATTGCCTTGACAT
This sequence comes from Pagrus pagrus, assembly GCF_965226575.1. Classification (NCBI taxonomy): domain Eukaryota; kingdom Metazoa; phylum Chordata; class Actinopteri; order Spariformes; family Sparidae; genus Pagrus; species Pagrus pagrus. The sequence goes on from NC_140206.1 coordinate 1,261,445, forward strand.
TAAGGGGGCTGCAATCCTTGTGTCATGCCCGGCCTGATGAATTGGCGGTGCAGGAAGGGGAGGTGGGGGTCGCTGCACACTGAGCTGTTGTTGTCGCCCTGAGGTTCGCGGCTCGCGGGCCGCCGCCGCTCGGGACTCGAGGACTGAAGGAATGTGGCTGCAGCACCTGATGGTTGAAGGGATCCTGATCAGTGTTAATCAGCTCTGAAGAGGCTGACATGAGACACGTGAGCTCGGGAGTTATTGATTACCAAGTCTGATAAATCTTAAAGGAACAGTTCACCCAAAAAGTCTGAACGCAGTCACGATCTTCTGGTGGAGATTCAGCTGAAGTGTTGTCGTCTTGTTTTAAAATGTAAAAAGCAACTGAAAAAATATTCAGAGGTTTCACCACAATGGCCCCTCCTCACAGGTAGACAGTGGTTTCATGCTTACATATTGTGATACGCAGATTCAGTTTAAAAATATCCAGTGGTTTCAGGCCGACAAACGTTGAAATGCAGTGGTCCCTCATTGAAAAATATCCACTGGTTTCACACTTGCAAATATTTGAACGCAGTGGTTGCTCGTTACAAATATCCAGTGGTTTCATACCTACCAATGTTATAATGCGGTCGTCGTTCGTTAAAAAATATACAGTGGTTTCATGCTTACAGATTTATAAAATGCAGTGGTCTCTGGTAAATATCCAGTGGTTTCACACTTACCAATGTTGAAACGAAGTGGTTCCTCATTGCAACTATCCAGCGGGTTAATGCATATGAATTGTGAAATGCGGTGATCTCTTGTTAAAACTAACCAGTGGTTTCATGCTCATAGATATTGAATTGCAGTGGTCCTGATTAAAAATAACCCTTCGTCTGACTCTCAGCCCGCAGGGCTCAGAGGAGATAATGACTGAATCTTACTTTGTTTCGGGTGAACTGTTCCTTTAACCCTCTGAAACCACTTCCAGGTGTTTTTTGCTGTAAAAATCTGAAGATAATTTTGTTGTTTTGTTGTTTTTACAGCTTCTGTAACAAATGTTTGGTCCATAACTGCTGAAATGATTCTCGGGCCAAACACAACACAGCGCTGCCGCATCAGCACGATTACACAAACATTTACAGGAGCTTATCTTAAATATTTCATATCAAGCATGAAACACATCTGCGCCGCCGCTCACATATTGTTTCATTATGTGAATAACGCTGGGCGCAGTGCAGCCGGCCTCGCTCGGAGCAGCCGGCTGCCCTCTCAACATCACCACTCTTGTGATTCCTGGAAAAACAACCGGCTCATAAATCTTTCAGCTCCTGTTCTTACAGTTGGGAGCTCGGAGGCGAGCCGTGGAGCAGATAATCTCCTGAGTGTGTGGTTATAAGGACAATAATTCAACACCAAATCCACCTTAAGAAGATAATGGCATTTTGTACCTCTGCACAAATTCATCTAAGCCTCTTAATTATATGAGTTGTACGATCTTATGGCGAGCGCCTTCTTAACTGATGAAGTCACTCATACCAGGAGATTAGCCAACTGGGAGGCCTCAGAAGAAGCGGGCGGCGGCTCGCTGCTGACCCGTGATGTGAGGAAGGTGAGGCGGGCTGAGACGCCTTCACTCCACGTTCACCGCAGTCAGTGTGTTGTTTCAGAGAAGCTCGGTCCAAAACCAGCTGTCAGCCAGAAAACAAGCTGCTCCTCCCTGCGTTAACGAGTTTATCACGCAGAGAGTCCAGAAAGTACAGCAGCAGTCTGACAGGTCGACGAGACACAAGCGGTCTGACAGCGAGAGGCTCGGAGGAGAGTTCAGGGAGGCGACGGCTGAGGGGAAACACTCAAATCAATAATCAGTTTAATAAACATCTTAACTGAAGGAGATAAAAGAGCAAAACCATGAACTAAATGTACTTGAAGTAAAAGTATTTCAGCTTTCCATCATTGCACACGGCCTCCATCTGCAAAGAGTTTTCCACAGTCGTCCCTCGTTAGAAATATCCAGTGGTTTCACGCTCACAACGTTAAATGCGTTGGTGCTCTCCTGTCGTGTGTCCGAGGCTGGCGGTCACATCTAAAGCCAGAATGAAGCCGTGTTTCCTGACGAGCTGCTTCTAAAGAGGCTTCAGATGAAGACGTGATGTTCAGACTCAGTGGATTATGGACCCTGGCCTGGTTTCACTCAACATTCATGGCGATGCGTCTCCTCTCGGCGCCTCCGTACAGTGACGGAGCAGAAACCACGACAGGCGGCTCTCCGTCGACGTATTAGCATAACGATCATCGCCAGAGCACGGAGCCAACATCCAGTCGGCTGATTTAACCTCTGTTGTTTCAGGGCATTTCTGATTACTGACTGACCTGTTATAGCACGTGCTAACATGTGTGGAAATACAGACACACACACACACACACACACACACACACACACACACACACAGTGGCAGCTTCCTCCAGGAGAGATGGCAACGATTCAAGAAGGCAGCTATTAAAGGAGCTTACTGCTGAATGTGAAGCGCCGCTCAATGAATGACATCACTCGCAGCTTGTGTTCATACAAATCTCGCCCGGACCCCGAGATCTCATTGGAGGCAACTTGAACAAATATTGGCAAGGATCTTTAACACACACACACACACACACACACACACACACACACACACACACACAGGCAGCGTTTTGATGGATCAGCCATGTAGCTGCAATCAGCACGGCTCAGATAATTTATGGTAATACATGGCGGCTGTGTGTTTACTTTAAAGGCCGCCTGATAAGGATCATGTGGCATGTTTCTGCTCAGCGTTGGGGAATACAATTGGGAGATTTGTTGCGGGGGCTCCGGGGGCCCCCGACGGCCCCCCGTGGGGCCTGAACAGAGCCGCTGTGGTCTGAACACACTGAGGCAGTGTCTCCGCCTCGGGCTCCGTCCATCACTCTCAGGCTGTCCATCAGAGGAGCCGAGGACACGGGGACGATTCATTCATGAACATGAGTCAGCAGCATTTCTCAGCAGAGTGAAGGAGGAGACACGTCTTCAAGATGCTCAAACCTCAGTCTTCTGTCTTATGATGTGACAGCACTGAGCTTATGCTCTGGTTTAAGCACAAAAAATAGATCATGTCTCATCAAGAATATCTGTTTTGTTGCAAAAGACACTGCAAGAAAATGTCCTGAAGTTTTGTGTCTGGTGCTGAGCCTCAAACAGCTACAAATGTCTTGATGTCTCGTCAACAATATCCAGATTTGTGGCTACGAACACAACTGGACATTTTCCTGACATCTTATCACAGATGAAAGTGTCCAAATGTGTCGTCTAAAATATCCAGTTTTGTTTCCATCATCGTGTCTGAAAGTTGTCCTGATGTCTCGACAGACATTTCTGGTTTTGTTGCAACAAACAAGACAGAAAAATGCCTCAAAGTCTGTTTTTGTTTCTACAAATCCAGCTGGAAAATGTCCCCACGTCTTGTAAAAAATGTCCATTTTTTGTTGCCAAACAATTGCGATGGATGAGGTGCCGCTTGTGTTTCCACTGAATTCAGATTAACAACGATCACGAGTCCAGTCAGCTCCATCTTCCTTTAATACCAAACAGACCATAAATATGAGCATCCAGTCACATTTATGTGCACTAACATAAATATTACCTTTAAACACCATGTATGGAAACATCCTGCTGCTCAGCTGGTGTGAGCTGAACTGCTCCTCCTTCTTTTATCTAAAACCAGATCTGCTTCAGTGAAGACCTGCATCCATCCATCAGTCTGACGAGACGGACTCGTCTCGCACGTCTTCATCAGCGGCAGCCACTTTGTGAAGCTGATGGTGTTTCAGCAGCTAACAGGCTTTAACATTAATCCAGCTGCCGATGCGTCCCGTGATCGGCACTTTGTCACGCCATCTGGACTCTTTGCAGCTGTTTTTCTAGCGACACAGCCGGGTGGTGTTTCGCAAGATGTCAGGACATTGTACAGATGTGTCTCTGGAAACGAGATCAAGTATTTTAACCCAAACCACGATCTTTTCTTAATCTCAGTGTGTTTCTTACTAAACGTAACCAGAACCAGAAACTGACAGCGCCAACATTTTTCCGGCGACGCGGCTGCTCCTGATTAAACTTTCTCATCTTCACCACATGACAATTCATTATTCCTCAGAAAATATGAGTTCCTGTCACACTCGGTTAAATAACTTCCACAGTGAGCTGATGGACGAGCCCCACGCCGACTGGCCTTGAACCGCAGTGAGACGCAGAGTGTTTTGAACTGTTCCCGGCTGTTAAATATCACTTTACGTTTGAAAGATTGTGAGCGATAAACAGCTTTCAGAGACTCAGCTGCAGTGAAACCGAAGCCTTTATTTGTTTCAGCCGCTCAAACATGTTTTTCTTCCCTGCGATCAGAAGTTTGTCTTCTGAACGAGCTGCAACACAAACACGAGGCCGAAGCCCCGAGACCTCCAGTCCAAACGCTGTGGACGAGAGGTGGCGTCGGGGGAATAAATCACATCAGAGGTGACTCTCCTCTCCTCTGCAGCCTTCTAATCAGGCCTGAGAGCGAGGACACAAACCAGCTGCAGCGCTCATATGAAAGGAAGCGTTTGAGCAGAGAACAGGTGAGACGCCTCGCTGCCGTCTTTGAACTGCACACAAACACAAACGGCTTTTCTTCTCTCTGTGACACGAGGGGAGCAGCAGCAGCGGTGGCGGCGGCGGCGGCGTTGCCTCCAGATGAGTGAGTCTCTGCTGCTCGGGTCACATGGACGGTAGTTGAGACGTTTCAGGACGCTGGAACGTTCCCATATCTCAGAATAAGTGGAACAAGATGTCCTCCGGGGTGACGGCCAGTAAACAGGCGGATGGTTTCTGGGGAGGAGGGGCGGGCGGCGAGGGCACGGTGCGAGATTGAGTTGGAAAGGCGAGGGAGAGAATTGGGATGGCAGTGGGCCGGGTTCCTAATGCACACAGCGAAGGCCAAAGTTTAGAGGCGCTCTGTGCCGGGAATACCAAGCGCCTGGCTCCCCGCTCGGCGCACAATGGGCCGATGGGCGTGCTACGGCAGCTTAATTTTCAAAGAGCCAGAGGCGAGCGCTGCCCATCTCTTTCAGCGCCGAGCAACAGGCCGAGGTGGCGCAGAGACACGATGTGAACGTGGCAGAAACTGAGCCGTCAGGAGAGCCGAACCTCCGTCAGCTGGAGGAGTGTCTCCACATCCACTCCAAGCCCGGTCAGGATTTATGGAGGGAGGAAACACCACCAGTCAGCAGCTGAATACAAGCCGCTCCTTCACCAGCCACACTGGCAGGATTTCTGCCCGAAACATGTCATTTATAGAAAGTCTTTAAAGCAGCTGATTTCAGTTAGAAGCAGGCTGAAATATCCCCCTGCTCTGGAAGCAGCGCTGCACATCTACCGCTCCACTGCCCAGTGCTTCTGGACGACCCACACACGGGTTTAAAGGGAAGAAGGTGAACAGAAGCAGCAGAGGCAGAGGCAACTCCGCCCGACACTGGAGCCTACATTTCCCATAATGCCACTGGGTAGCTTCTTCTTCTTCACACGTTCAGATTGTAATACAGGCTTTCTTCTCTCCTTATGACGTCAAACATGACGACTTCACCTGACTTTATATCATCAGGAGGAGACGATGGCTGAGCCTGACTTTATATCATCAGGAGATGATGACTGAGCCTGACTTTATATCATCAGGAGGAGACGATGGCTGAGCCTGACTTTATATCATCAGGAGATGATGACTGAGCCTGACTTTATATCATCAGGAGGAGACGATGACTGAGCCTGACTTTATATCATCAGGAGACGATGACTGAGCCTGACTTTATATCATCAGGAGGAGACGATGACTGAGCCTGACTTTATATCATCAGGAGGAGACGATGGCTGAGCCTGACTTTATATCATCAGGAGGAGACGATGACTGAGCCTGACTTTATATCATCAGGAGGAGATGACTGAGCCTGACTTTATATCATCAGGAGACGATGACTGAGCCTGACTTTATATCATCAGGAGGAGACGATGACTGAGCCTGACTTTATATCATCAGGAGACGATGACTGAGCCTGACTTTATATCATCAGGAGACGATGGCTGAGCCTGACTTTATATCATCAGGAGGAGACGATGACTGAGCCTGACTTTATATCATCAGGAGACGATGGCTGAGCCTGACTTTATATCATCAGGAGGAGACGATGACTGAGCCTGACTTTATATCATCAGGAGGAGACGATGACTGAGCCTGACTTTATACCATCAGGAGGAGATGGCTGAGCCTCGGTCAGACGTTAGCGAGGCAGCGTGCTGCAGGTCGTGCAGGAAGTCTCCGTCCTGACAGCGGCGCTCACGGCGGCTCGGCTCCACGTGTCCCATGATTAATCTGCCGGTCATTAGGCCTCGCGCAGCGCCGCTGAAACTCGATCCTTTTCACTGCTCACTTTTTTTGTTTCTCGGCCCCGGCACTGAATTAGCAGAGAGAATACATTAGCATACTAAATACCAGCGAGAGGAGCTGGGAGCTTTTCTCAGAGGAGCAGCTTCTTTCTCAGGAAGTCAAGTTTAGTTTACAGGACGCAGCGTCTGTTTTACAACCCAGAGAGTGACGTTTCTTCTTCTGCTGGTTTTAGTGTTTTTGTGATATCTTTAAATGAATGCCTCGTGTTTCATGGAAGGATTTCATTGTCCAGAAACTTGTTTTTAACTGTTTAACACAATAAGCGCTGGACTTTGATATAATGGGAAGAAGCTGTTTGTGAATATGTTCATATTTCGATCACTGACACAAGTTCAGAGCTGTTTTCTCTCTTTCTTAAACTCGAATCAAACGTCTTTGTTCTGAGCCGAGCACGTCTGGATCCACGGCTCTAAAACGAGAGTTTAAAGTGTCTGAAACGATCCGGAGCTGCTCTCAGGTCCGTGCGGATAAAGAAAGTGAGGACAACAATGCAAAATAAAAAAGAGTCCATGATGTGCATGGCGTTGCCGTGAAGGCAGGCAGGGGGGTTCATTACCATAACAAGTGCAGCGCAACCAAAAGCCATTTTGCTCCCTTTGTTTCAGCTAAGCAGCTGTCATTTGCAGAACATTATGCATTTTGGATTCTTCTATGCTAATTTTTTGGGGGACAATTTTTCCAACAATAAGCACTCGGGCATCTAACAGAAAGCCTTTCATGGCACAGACCCTGGGGTGCCCCGCGCCGTGCCAAGTCAAACAATGGCTTATTGCTCTGAGCAAGCACATCTCAGCCCTTCAATACAGCATTAAGTTCCCAACACACTGCTGCCCCGATCCCCCCGAACGCCTCGCACACACGCACAGACCTGGTCCCCATTAATCAAGATATGAATCAATATTGAGCGGGACATGCATGGAAATCAATTGTTACATGCTGAACAGTGTGAACACGATGAACTGAACGTATCACAGCTTTACATGTGATGAGCTTCACGATGATGATGATGATGATGATGGGATGAACTTTTCATTCTTCAGATGTGAAGGTCACGTCTGACCCTGATCTCTACGAGAAATATGTTTGTTTACAAACTAATTTAAGACTAGAATGGTGCTCAGTAGAGCGTATACCTCCACCAATCTGAGCCTGCCTCCATCACAGCCGCTAACACTTGGGCCACATACAGCGAAGACTTCTTTAACTTTTCTGTATTAATGATTAAATGTAAAGATGCCAAACACCGACCGGTTGTGGTTAACATGTTGTTTTCTTTGGTGTGTTTGAATGCAGACGAACAATCGCCTCCTTCCTCTTTCAGTCCATCTTGACCTCCCCTCAGGCGTCTTCTCTGCGCGGCACCATGTCCACTCCTCTATTGACGACTGGAAACGTCATTGTGTGAGTGTCAGCTGGAGAAAAGACCGACTCCTCCAGCACTTTCACCTCTCAAATCTGGGCTGATTGAATGTAATCTCGTTGTTCCCGGTGATAATAATGCCATTGATTTCGCCCTCAGGGGTCAAGCGACAACCTCCAAACCGCCCTCTTTTGTTCCCCCCGTAAGGTTGGAAATCACATTACGAGCTCGGCCTTTAATCTGCGGCCTGACGTGATCCTGGAGGTCAGGAGGAGGCGCGCAGGATACGAGTTCACTGAGAATCCTTGGGAAGTTTTTTCTCAGCGGTAACCTGGTTTCTGCCTGCCGATGGTGGTCTATTTTTGGGGGGGAGAAGGGGCCGCTGCTTTATTTTGGATTCCTGGTGGCCCGGCTGCTCAGCCCGAGGTCTCCGATAACCCAATTTGAGTTGACTTTGCCCGTTCAGGGAGAGCCGTGGCCCGAGGCTACACACTGTTATAATTCAAGTAATACAATGACACACACACATGCACGCACGTATGCACACTTACACACATGATCTGCTAATTCAGTTCATGTTTAAAAGGCTGTGCTGTGAGTACAGGATCGATAGAAGACAGGACTTTATTTCTCAGCACGGATTCACAGACGGAGCATCTGAACATTTTGAGACGATGACGGTTTCTTTCTGAGGACATGAATGATTTTCTTTCATTAATCTCCATCGTGTTGTTGAAGAATAACAGGTCGATAACCATTCAAGAGCACATCCACGGTCACTCTGTGCATATTTAACAACAGATGCCAAAAAAAACCTTAAAAATCTCTTTTATTTCTACATGAAACCCGTCATGTGTTCCTCTTGTAAAACTAAATGTCACGTGTGCTCACGTTAGCTGATAACAGACCATAACATGTCGTCCACCCATCAGTCAGTCAACTCTGCAGGATTTCATGTCAGGAAGACGAAGCTGATTCACAAAAACACATTTGTAACTTTATTATTACTTCATATTTTATGTTTTCTGGTTTTCCCCCTGATGTCGTCACGCTGCTCTGCCTGAACCAACACGGACACAAACTCTGAGACCAGCTGTGGACGACGAATCAAGTAGGTAGTAACGTAGGAAAGAGTTTTAAGAGAGTATTAATCTTCAACAGATCTGTATGAAGCTTGGAAAGCCCCGTAATTAGACGCACAAACTGAAACAGAAATGACAGCATTTACGTTTTCCTCGCCTCAGAAACTTGAATTGTTCACTCAAGGAGAACAGCTGATTCTCATGCATGTTTAAATAAATGCAGAATATGAATGAATGGAGCGATCACTGACAGATTCATTCAGGATAATGAGGCATGACTCTGCTGTGAGGTATGGATCATATCACATGTTTCAGAGTGGGGGTGGGCGGCGGTGGAGGAACAGGGGCTGCTAAGCTCAGGCTTGTCCAAACATCTTGTCCAGCCCTCTTCTGACAGCAGGATTAGAAGCACCTGCCATGGAGACAAAGGCAGGCCTCGAGCCAGATGAATGAAGTGCCACTAACCGCGAGCTCCGCCTCCTCCCCCTCCCGTCCTCCTCGCCGCTACGAGTCCTCCCCAGTCCTCGTCTTCTCCACCGAGGGCCTCGACTCAGGGAAGACGTTACGAGTTAATTCAAGATGGAAGAGAGGAAAGGTCAGAGAGAGAGAGTATATGCTGGAGAAGGAAAACAACTGAACAAGGAAACAGGAAGTAGTAATAAAAATATGAAGGATTGAGATGGAAGAGGAGAAAGAAACTGGAAACTTCACTAAGCTGTTAAAACTGTTCCCATTGTTGGAGTCGGGACGTTTCAAAGAGTCTTGAGATCAACTGAAGGGATCATAAACATATGTAGCGATCATCTTTGTTTCTCTCGTCAACTATAAAATAATTTATGACAGGCTGTGTGCTTTGTGCTAACTGGGCTAGCACAAAGCACACAGCACATAACTACTTTATGAAAGCAGCAGACAACATCATAATGAACGTAAACAACAAACACGGCTATTGCTAGTGCTCGCTGCTGTCAAGCTAGCACGTTAGCATCGGGACATTTTGGCTGCACTTTCTCAGCCATTCATGCAACTAGCTCGCTAAAAACTTTAGCAATATATTCGCACTGAGCCTCGTCGAGATAACTGATAATCTGATAATTTCACATTTATTTTTTCAAGCTAGTAGCATCACGGTCGGAGCTACTTGTTTACAGATTTATTAAAAATATCCCTACTCTTGTTTATGAATCCCAGACGTCACCGTGACCATAAATCCGTCCACACTGTGGTCGTGTTTGTCTCTAATAAGCACTCACACCCAGCAGACCGCCATGTTTTGTGCCATGTTAGATGTTAATGTGAACTCCATGAACCACACAGCAGGTTGAATGTCTTGCATGTCCAATAAAAGAGATTTTCATATCATTATGGTAAAGATGCTGAATGATCTGTCAGCGGAGGATAATGTCCTCTGCTCGGGAAGCCCCACGCCTCCCTCAAAGCGGGGTTTGGAGTTTGGAGGGGGTGGCGGGGGTGTTGTTGATGAAGGGGGGATTACAGGGAGGGGGAGCTGTGCAGGGTGACAGCGCCCTCGGGGATCTTTCTCCTCGGCGCAGCGTGGTGCTTGTCCCCCGCTCTGTCCCCTGATTGAGAGAGCGACCCGGGGGCTGGCAGGCCGGCGGAGCTCGCCACAGGCTCTGGCCATGTCAAGTCAATCTGCATCAGACTCAGCCTCCGAGGAACAGGAAGGAAGCTGGACGGAGGCTGGACGGAGGCCATCAGGTGCAATGTGACATGGATACAAACCATCTGTTTATTTATCTTCCCATCCACTTCTAAACCTAACATGAGACGGCGTTAAGGTCGGACATTTCTTCTTTTGATATTCAGATTTTTGAGGTTATAGCTCAGACTTCTATCAGTGCATCTTGTGACCTCACATTACAGCTATTCCTCCATTCTCTGCAAACTTAAAGGTCAGCAGAGAGGTGAATACTACTGTAACGTGGTGAAATATGTTTCTGCTGCAGGAAATCTGAGAACTTGGCCTCCTCCTCTTGTGATGAAGGTCGTCCAGGTTTTATTTTATGGGTGAGAGACATTCCAAAACAACAATCCATCATTTCAGGATGATCTCTGCATGGTACAACTCCAACGGTTGCTCTCCAGGAAGTCTTCCAGGTGCTTTCTGTGTTACATCAGTGTGCGTCATCATCATACTTCTTCTTCTTAATGAACAACGTCAATGTGACCTGAATGTTTCCAAGGTTTACAGGGCCAACGTATTCAATTTCAAGTTTAACTTTTAAACATTTTTCAACCGGCCGTCCTCACCAGAACAAAACAGACCTGAGTTCATCTCGCAGGCAGCTTTTTAAGACCGGTTGTTTCTCCCCAGCTACTTCAGTTGTTTAGGAGAACCTAACCAAACTGCATCCAGTTTATAATGTCAACCACGTGACCATGAAGGTCTGGTACGACAACGTTGCAGGTTGACCTTTATTTGATTTAATATACCAATGAAAACACGGAGACTCTGCTGGTAGATCTGACAAGTCAGCAGCAGGAAGTTTGAGCATCCAAGTTCACCGTTGTTTAACTTGCAGGAGGCGTTGGACAAATATCCACATAATTCCTTTCAAATTAATTAGATTTTCTGCTGTTAAAATGTCAGTTTGATGGTGGTAATCTGGACAGGTTTAAAGAGATAAGAGTAGATCAAAGAGATAATTTGCTAAAGCTAAAACCAGACCGATCCTCTTCCTGTCAAGGTGTCTGCTGATGAAAGCTGCATGTCGTGCCAGCACTCGTTACAGCATCCAGTCTCTCTGGTCTCACACGGTCCCTGTTGGAGGTAGAGGAAGGTCTCCCCTCGGTATCATCCAACTGTCAAACATGAGCGCTCCCCACCGTGATGTATTTGGAACAGTCCTGGGTGGTTCTCCCCCTCCTCCATCCTCCTCCATCCTCCTCCCTGTGTTTTTGCCTTTCTGGTCCAGTTCCCATTTCTAAGCCCTGGGGTGTTGACAGCAGCACACATGATCATTGGGGTTCACATGCGTGTCCGGGCTCCTGTTTCTTTCTTTTCTTTTTTCATAGGTGCTGAGAGGATGCTGTTGTTTGGCGTACAGGTGAGCGTCTGTTAAAAGAGCGCTTGTTTGATCCCACCTCTGTTGATTTGGTACACGGCGGAGCACAAACAAGGATCTGAAAGGAGCTTCTTTCATCCTCAGCATGAGGGCTGATGAGGTTAATCTTCCTCTAAGAGGGTGACGGAGGCAAGAAAAACTGAGATGAGTATCTGTTTCACTGCTGTTATAGTCAGACTTCATTTTGAACTTCAAATACTACTAGTAATGAGAAAGGCAGTCAGGAGTGCGTGCAGGTGCAGGTGCAGGTTTTTATCCCTATTTATTAATATATAGCAGCTGAAAAAACACAACCCTTTATTGAAATCTGGTAGGTCCAGATTTGTATTTGGATCTGCATGAAAGTGTACTCACCCAGAGATGCCAGCCAGCTAAATACAGCAGATTTTTTCTTTCATCAAGATCCATGCATGTTTCATCAAGAAACGGCCTTAACAAACCAACCAACCAACCAAATATCAAAACAAGAAACCAACAAACCAACCAAACCTACCCAATAAACAACAAACCAATAAAACAAGAAACCATCCAACCAACCGAATATCAAAACAAGAAACCAACCAACAAAACAAGAAACCAACCAAGTAATAAAAGGACATGTGTGAAGACATCATCTCCTTGGCAGAGGGAAACATTGACAATAAAAACATCAAAATAAATCTATAAAAATGTAGAAAGTCCTGTCAGTAAAAGTGGTAAAGTTTTGGCAGAAGGAAGATTTTTACATTCCCATCACCATCACCTGTTTTCTTCCATCGTTCTGCTCAACTCTGAGCAACATCTTGTAAAAAATAAAATAAATAAACAACAAAAATAGAATTTATATATGATCTATAACTATTATCCAGAAAGGGACAGTTAATAAAGGAGCAAAGTAAACCAAATGTGAATGAAGTGGATATCGATCGGTGCATCACTATTTTCACTTGATGGGATGGTGCAGCCATAAAAATGGAAGTGAGCTAAAAACATGACAAAAAACACAAGTCAGAGTCTTTAAGGGTGCAGGAAGGAGCAGAAAAACAGCAGATGAGATCACGGAGGATTATGTTTAGCTGCCTCTCTGAGTCGATGTGGTTCAATGTCTCCAGTCTTTAAAAATGACACTTGTTTTTCATAATTCTCGGCTTACCTGAGGAATACTCCAACATGCTTGGTTAGTTTAACTGTCCTGAAAGCAGGACTCCAGATCTAACAGATCTCTTAGCCCGGCTTGTTTTTCCTCAGATATCATTATACCGGTATGAGCGTCGGTATGAAACGCGACGCTGCGTGACGAATGCACTGTTGGGGTTAGTTGTGGTGGTCTTGGCGTAAAGGAGGCTCCCAGCTATAACCAACACTGCAGAGAAAACAAGAGTGTGAAATGAAAACCTTCTCCAAACGAAACCTGGGTGGTGATGAAGTCAGATAGATAATCCTCGGCTTAACGTCTCAGTCTGGACCCACTAGGAGTTTCAACACTGCTGATGTTTTACACAGATGAAGAACTTTTCTGTTTCACACCTGCAGCTGTGACGGTGGAACCAAAATACATTAAGTAAAATTAAATAATTAAATAAATGTGAGTTTTGGCCCAAAAGTTGAGCTTCAAGTGTTATTGGTGTGCTGTGTTAATTGTTTTATTGGTATTTTTGGACGACTTTCACCTTTTAATGGGCTTTTCAGCTTATATTCCAAATCTCTACATCCATCTGATGGTTGATCAATAGTAAGATATGATTCCTTCAAGCAGTGGGTCGTGTTCACTGTGTTCATGAGAAGAGTTAATTTCCTCACAACCCGTGTGGTCGGGTATTAAATCATGCATCGATGTGCTTGGGTCCTTTGGTGGTCCCATGTCCCGATATTGGTCTTTCTTCCGAATTCGTTTTTCTTGTTGAAAAACACTTTATGTAACAATGTTAAAGAAAAAAGAAATTAAATTAAATCTCTTCATCTGGATCCACACCAAAAGTTAATGGGGTCTATTCTGGGCCAAGACCCATCCTCCATCCAAGTTTTGTTGAAATCTGTTCAGTAGTTTTTTTGTGTAATTCTGCTGACTAACCAACCAACCAACCAACCAACCAACTAACCAATGAACAAACCAACCAACCAACCAATGAACAAACCAACCAACCAACCAACCAACCAACCAATGAACAAACCAACCAACCAACCAACCAACCAATGAACAAACCAACCAACCAACTAACCAATGAACAAACCAACCAACCAACCAATGAACAAACCAACCAACCAACCAATCAATGAACAAACCAACCAACCAACCAACCAACCAATGAACAAACCAACCAACCAACTAACCAATGAACAAACCAACCAACCAACCAATGAACAAACCAACCAACCAACCAACCAACCAATGAACAAACCAACCAACCAATCAATGAACAAACCAACCAACCAATGAACCAACCAACCAACCAACCAACCAATGAACAAATCAACCAATGAACCAACCAACCAATGAACCAACCAACCAACCAACCAATGAACCAACCAGTATGATATGTATGAATGAAACATTTACTTTCATCCACCAAGTTTTACGAATGTGTACCAAAATGTTTGCCAACTTTCTGACTCGACTGGAAGTTCCACTGAAGTTTTTCCTTGATAGTGAAATGTTCGTCATCCAATCATAGCAAACAAACAGTCTTGATGTCAAACTTTAGGCAAGTTAGTGTTGCTGCTGAAGGGTTTAATATCAAGGTGTTCCTGAAATATCACGTTCACAAGAAGGTGAAAGTCGACTCAAAAACATGACGCCTCCGGCCGTGGGTATCGCTGACACAGAGACATATAAATGTTATTTTTTCTGCATGCGTCACAGATTCAGATTCAGTTTCTTGACACAGCAGCAGGGCAGTTCATCACATGTTTTATGTTGGATGGATCATCTCTTTACCCACAAAACTATTAAAATATCCAAACTGTGACTTTTCTTTTGCACTGCATTTTGAATGAATCATCTTTCAAACATGTTTTAAGACAAGCTTTTTGGATCTGTGAACCCATGACGAATGCTTTCAGGTTAAAAGTCATCAAACATGTTGTAAAGGTGGGCGTCTGTTTTGTTGTGTGATTGTGAGAGGAGAATGTGAGCTCCTCACTGTGGGAACCAGAGGTCAGTCCTCGGCTGCTCAGCTCTTTCACATGAAAACACCCACTCTGCTGTGTTTTTGGGTACTTACTGATCAGAGAGCTGCTCTGTTGACTGATTGTGGTTGACCGCTGTTTGTTTGTCAGCGTGGAGGCCTCGAACTACACTGCTGCCAATCTGAGAGAGAAAATACAGAAGGATTTCAGTAAAGAACTCCTGAAAACGTCAACGTTATGTTACTTAAGAAACACAGTCCATAGGTTTCACGATAGTTTGTGAATACAGAATATAGATTTCCACTGTCGCTTAGAGAAATTGTTTTAATGTTTGTGACAAAAACACAGTGAAGTCTGTTCTTTTTGCTTGTTTCACAGGTGGAAAGGTAAGAGCAACAAGTTCTGACAAAATACACCTGTGTCATTGTCATTGCCTCGCAAATTGTCTGATCTTACACCACCATCAGCAGTATGACATGTTTCTGATCACAAAACCAACTTAGGTAAGGTTTAGGAATGATCATGGTTTGGGTTTTCAAAATCTACTTGTTTAAAGTTTGCAGTTAGAGGTAGAGGTGTCTCCATTTCGAGGTCAGGTACTGTTTTAATTTCACCGTCATGGTGAAAGAAACCGAAACTGGAGTTTTGCACAGTTACGGAAAGCAATGAGGGCTTTTGTCAATCCATCTGACCACACCTACCACCTCCATAAAAAGGTTTTCTACCGATATAAAAAGTTATATGACTTCCTTTTCCAGTCTGAACCTCTTCCCACTTTTCAACAAACTTTAAAATAGTCCAGATCTTTCATACATGATTGGGTTCACTTAACTTTTAAAACCAGCAATGCAGTTTAGCATCAGCTTTTCAACATCCAGCAATCACAACACTATTTCTTCAGAAACTGAATTCTCTAGTTATTAATATGATGCTTCCGTTTCTTTAACCTCTTCTCATACACCTTCAGCTGCTACCTTAAAAACAACCCTTAAAATAGTCCTGATTGTTTAACCTGATTGGTATTATTTAGCTTTTTAAGGAATGCAGTTAAGCTTCGGCTTTTCAACATCTGGCATTCACACAGAAATATCCTCAGAATTTGCAGTTCTTCAGTGAACGAATCTGGTTCTGTAAACACGCGACTTATTGAGAAATGCAATGGTTTGGGAAAATGGAAAGTTTGACGGAGGACAGAAAGTTTAATGTATTCATGTCCCAACATTTATGCCGTCACTGTGACCACAACTGCAGTGTGAAAGCTATGGGATCACTCCTGAAATGATTCTTTCATTAGTGGCATGTACTGGAGCTACAAATCAAAGTGAATATGGCCTCTTTAGAAACTCTATATGCATTTTTTTTGTGAATTTGTCCGCATTTAATTGAAGTATGTGGCCTAAGCGGGAGAAAGGGATTGTTTCTGCCCAGACTGCGAGGGGTACCAAACCTCAGGGCAGTGGGTGTACATAATTTATGTATAATTCAAGCTGTTAAATGTCCCTCTAAGCATGCAAAGGGACCTGAGTAGCCCCTCTTTAGAGCGTCCTTCACAAACATTATTAATCAGGTCCCCCATTCTCACAGGCCTCTGGTCTGGCTCGAGACAATGGGCTAAATGAATCCCAGCACATCGAGCTTGGGAATGGCTCCGCAGCACTTACAGTATTCATCAATCATAGTCTGAATCTATTGTCAGGATGCTGAGAGTGCGACCCCGACGCTGCTGCTGCCGTTAGAGGCTCTGATCTGGGAATGTGCTGCTGTAACAACATCAGCTTAATGACTGAGATGTAAATGCATGAAAATGTTCAATAAAACAGTGAGTCATGGCTGCAGCTGGGCTCTGGTCGTTTTTGTTGCTGGGAAAGATTTCAGATCCTCATTCATCAAACTTCAAAAAGTTCAGGAGTAACAAGAAAATAGAGTTAGCAGCAGGATTTCATTTATTTCATTCGGGACATCTGCGGTATGTGAAGCAGATTGTTAACAATAAAAAGACTCAACTTCTGGTCTTGGCTTTCGGTTTAACTACAAATTACTTCCAACTTTCTTTCAAATCAAACCATCATCATAATCGACTTCCAACTCCACAAGATATATTATGTAATGTGGCATTCAGACCAAAAGCACATCTAGATTACATAAAAAAGCCAATGAAAAGATTCAAGAGAGGATCTCACGTGATGCTGTGTCGTTGACATCCACACTGACGTCATGATGTTTACGTTGCTGATGTCCAGACATTCCTGAACAGCAATGGAGGAGAGGATGATAATCACTAATCGTGGCCGTTTGCAGACACCAGAGCTGAACGATCACACATCTACTCGTACTGAGACGGGACAAATAAGGAGCTGGCATGGAGGAAAGAGAGCGAGGAAGTCAGACTACCTGGTAAGTCATGGAAATATGTCTCAGCACAGCATAGCTCTGATCGATCCAAACTCCATTCAGGAAACAAACATTTTAAAAGTTGTTTGCTTGTCGTCTGGCCGACAGACCTGACAAAGCATGAATTCAGGCGTTTTACATCCTTCTGATCCATTTACTGCGTCAGATCACAGAGAAATCTCTTTGTTTTGGGTTCACACTTACTTCATATGTGGTACGACAGATTCCTTCAGTCTACCTTAATTTTAAAGTTTACTGAAGGTAACGATTGATTCATTTGGTTGCCTGTCGTGGAAACATCCAACACGTCCTCGTACTTAAACAACCCGTCCTCATCAGAAAACGACCATATAGTTTGACTGTGAAAGCAGCTTATTACGACCCACATTTATGTTTCTTGTTGATAACATTCAGTGGAACTTAACATTAGTATTCTCACTTTCTTCACAAACTGAGCTTGCTGGTTGTTAGCAGTCTGTCCTCATCGGGAGAAAGACTATATGGGTCGACTTTGAAAGCAGTCTATTACGAGACGTGATTTTATTTAAGGTAACTTTGCCTAAAACTAATAAAAGGTATGAAAATCAGACAAATATTGATTTGTAGATCTTAGAGGAAAACATATATTATCTTCAAGGAGATGAAATCTTTTTTTGTTGAAGTTTTTGATGAGTTTCAGTGCCGAACTCTTCCCTGTCTGGTTAGTTTGGACTTAAGGAGGCCAGGCAGCAGCGGAGGACAGATTTAGACACGTCCTCAGAGGTCAGTCGACAGGAGGGACGGGTGGAGCGACAGGTAACTCAGTCAAGCTGGTAATGAAATGAAGCTCGCCTCTGGGCTAGAAGGGACGGAGAGCACTGCCAAAATCGTTATCACCCACCGGCCTCAGACTACCTGACATCAGTGCATCATGTTTATTCTGGTCCTGCTTTATTAGCTTTATTTTATTCAGGACGTCTTAATCATTTTGGAAAGAGATTTTGTTTTCAAGACAATGTCAACACAGACACGACACACATTTGTTTTCTGTGTGACTTAAACTTAAAAAAAATATATAATCAACTCTGGTGCTCATCGCAAATACTGGTTCATAAATCTGCTTAGAAATCCTCAAAAAAGGCTCGCCTTACATGTGCAGAACTTGCCTTAGAAACATCACGTTTTTAAGTTTTCTTCAGTATCACAGTAATCCAGTGATAGTTTTCTGTACATCCTTGAGTGCACTGCAAATAGGAAGTGCTAACAGCTAATTTGGCTAACTTTGAATCAGGATTATCTGCTGAGATTTTTAGCCAGTGAGCAGTTAGCATGTAGTAGCAGAGCATAAACAGAAGGCCTGCAACTAACGATTATTTTCACGATTGATTAATTTATACAATGTCTAACATATTATAAAAAACCTCATCAATACATTTCAGAGTCATTTAAGAAAAAAGCCACTCCTTACATGTGCAGAACTTGCCTTAGAAACATCACGTTTTTAAGTTTTCTTCAGTATCACAGTGATCCAGTGACAGTTGTGTGCACATCCATGAGCACACTGCAAACAGGAAGTGCTAACAGCTAATTCAGCTAACTTTTAATGAAGTTTTGGAGTGTTTTCTGTAATCCTGTGAGCGTTAGACGTTAAATATATAGTGCAGTGGTTGTTCTGAGCGGGTGAATCTCACTACCGTCTCATCAGTAACGTGTCGAATGTCTCTCGTAGCTTTGTGACGGCAGCTGTCACCTCATGTGCTCTCGAGTCTGCATTGAACATGGCTGCACCTCTTTCTTTGCCCAGCTCAAGGACACCTGGGAAAACTTTAAAGACAGAGGGACGAGTCGCGAGAGTCTTTGCAGATCAAACTGTGGTATTATCCTCAGTCAGAATGTGGAGCACTTTACCCCTATTCTCCTTTCCCAGAACTTTCCTTTTTTCCCCCTCCACTGTTGTTGTTGTTGAGCGCAGAGGATTATTGATGTATATGCTTTGAAATATCAAAGCGTTTGATGCAGGGCAAAAATAAAGTGATGCCTCCGTTCTTTTATGCCATCACTCATTAGGGAACTGGCGCTCAAAAGGCAGCTTTGTACAGGGAGTCGTTTTAAGTTGGAGATGGCTTTACAATAGATTACCACGAGCACAGTGAGATTTCAGGCTGAGAACGTGAATGAAAGGCTATGCAAATTGCAGCATGTACATCTCCGGATGAAAGAGAAGAATCAGGACTTTCTGAACTTGAATAACCCCCCTCTCGCTCCCCTCCATCTCCTCCTGCTTTACGTTCCCTCAAAGTTTTTTCTGTTCCAGCGACGAGCCCAGCATGCTCGGCTTTGTGACAGGTGAAATATTTATCCAGGGAGAGACGGGGGAAGGAGTCAAAGGCGGCCTATCTTGTTTGAGTCCCCGCGTAGACAAAAGCTATTGAAGAGCTGACAAGCTTGTGCATGGAAGGGCCCAGCATGGCTCGGAAAAGTGGTTGTAAGCGATTGAAAGTGAGACAAACGGGGAAGAAAAGAAGGGTGTATCTCCGGGCGACTATGGGCTATATGACGCTGTAATCTGGGGTCTTTTTAAAAGCCATCTCTCCCCGTCAGGATGCGGGGGTTTCTCTCACGCTGAGGCAGAGAGCGTCGAGACGGAGCCTTTCAGAAGCGCTTGACTTCTGCCACGGTGGCTGGCCCCAACTATCTGATAGCCTTTCTCCTTTTACACGGTGGCCTTTATCGCCCGGCTGAATGGAGACAAAGTGCCCTTACCTGACCCGACCCGGAGCAGCCTGCATGTGCTCTTTACAGGACTGTTACCGAGTCAGCACAACGCTGAGCTGAATGAAGCGCTTCACTCTGAAACTCTCCTTCATCAAACCGAGCAGCGAAGATCAAACTGGAGCTGAATCCTTTTTATAACAGAAACTATAAAGTGACTTATTTCACGCACAAAACATGAAATAAATTAATGAACCTAAATAAAAGGAAAGGTGTGAAAATGGAGGCTGTGTTCATCAATATATACGGCTTAATTGACCTGAAATGTGCATGAACAGAGAATAAACAAATCTGTAAAATATCTGCACTAAAATGTCTTTAAACTAATAAATCTATATTATTTACATCATGCAACATGTTCCCATCAAAAGGTCGCCTGCTGCTAAAACTTGTGTGGAAACATCCTCAGCATTACAACCATAAGGTTTGACTGTGACAGCAGCTGATAATGATCCATATTTACAGTCTGATGCAGCAGCTGATGTTGGTAGTTTCACTTCCTTTACAACCTGAGCTCGTGGAAGTCTGTCCAGGCTGCTACACTGTCCACGAGTGTAGCAGCTCGTTGTCTGTCTGTGCTGCAGGATATTAATCAAATAAAGCTGCTCAGACCTCACACAGAGTCTCCTTCTTTCTGTGTATATATTATAAATATTGTTTTAATAAGTTGCTTGTTGCTTCCAGTTATGTCTGTCTGTCCACAGAGGAGGACGAGGACGAGGAGGAGGTTTTCAGGCTCGCTCACGTTGTAAAGTCGGGGTCAAAAGATCAGCAAAAGCCTTTGAGGAGGGCAGGAGAGCGACGCTCTGCTCCTCGTTAAACGCCGCTGCAGGACACGAGGTGGATGATTGTCAGGTCACGTTTGTTTGACCTTGAATTAGCCTTGACATTTGTGCTTGACCACTTCAGCCCCGGGTCGAGAGGCAGCGGCGGTCAGCGAGTTCAGCGCAGACACATAAAGTGGCAGATAACGTGAAGCTGTTGGCTTCAGAAGCTTCTGGTCTTCTGGACCTGCGGTGCAGAAGCGAGCCACGTCTGGCAGCAGACGACACCATGAAAGATTCAGCCAGACCGCAAACCATTACAGCAGTTTCCTCCGAGCGATTATCCCACAGACGGGGAGGATTTACCAAACATTAACGTGACAGTGTGGAGGTTTATGTTCCAGCCCGTGAGCCCGACCCACAGAGCTGAACAGAACTTCTTGTGTTGTAAAAAGAGAGGGAGTAGAAAGGAGCAGAAACTGGAGGTGAGTCTGGAAAAAGATAAACAAGAGAAACTCCTCGATTCACTTTTCTTCTCACGGGAAATCAGGTTTCTACGAGCGTTTGCAGCCAACATGTCCGAGGTTAACCAGAGTTATCCACGGCCGCTCGGCTTCTCCCGCTTTTGTTTTGAAATAATCTGTTTTTGGAAATTAGCGGCTGTTTGTGAGAAGCTGTCTTGTTATGGGAGGGAAAGCATCTGTGGTGTGGGAACGTGGCGTTATCTCAAGGACAGACGTGTGGACGCACCTCCGGTTCCTGCAGGTATTTTTACATCCACATTTAATTGTTATAGACACGCCGCCAAAATAAAAGCATTCTTGAGCAGCTGCAAACTGGAATCAAAGCTGAACGAGTTTGACTTTTTCATGTTTTGAACTTTCTGTGGATGGAAATTAGATTATAAAACAAGAATATTGCAGAATGTTCCTTATCTGTTCCGGCTTAAATAACAATATTTTGAGATGAAATTTGAATTTGTACATTTTATTGTTTTATTCAAGCAGCACAAGACTGAAGTCTGTCTGACTAAAGCCCATTTCACACCGAGACACCGAGGCAACAAGGAAAGGGAAGAAGAACAACATGGCTGATCCACAAAACATCAGTTGTTTTTTTGTACAGTCGTTCCTGGGACTAAAAGTTCTGGTACTTCAGGTGGAAACAAATCCAAAGTCAGACACTTCACCCTTTACATCCCACCTCTGTCTTTAAGAGGTTTCTTTCTTGTTATTGTGTCTGTTTGTGTTTCCTCGTTGGTCAAACAAACATAAATCATTTTCTTCTTCAGATGATGCTGATCAGACGGCCTGAAACAGAAACTCAGTGTTTCTTTCAGTGTTTAGATGCATTAACTCGACTCGACGCGACTCGACTGCGAGCGCTTATAGTTGCATTGTATTGTCACAAAGCGATGACCCGTGCAGGTTACCTCTCCACCGCACAGCCCAGTGTTTGCAGCTCTGTTGTGCGTCTGAATCCTGTTTATAGGAGCAGATGTGCTCGGCCTCAGAGTGGCGTGCACACAACAACTAATTTGTCGTGGTTTATACACGAACACGCCGCAGCGACACAAGTTCAAATGGATCCAGGAAGCAATGGCCCGGAAAGAGAACAACAAGCGCTTAAGTGTCCTCAAACTATAATGAAGCGTCACATGGTGCTGATTGCCGAGCTTTAATGTGGGCAAACAAGACATGAAAGAGAGTCATAAAGAGTGCAATGAATAGATAATCTATCTCTCTTATGGGACGGCTGACAAACGAGGGGTTGAGAAGTTTACTGCAGCCAGAACGCCCTCGCTTTTATCAGCTGTCATTGTCCCGCCGGCCTCACCTAATGACGTTTAATCTGAAGGTTTCTCCTCAGCGTACGCCTCGGCGCCGAGACTGAGACTCTGCGTCCACGCTGCCGGAAAGCACAGGGTTAACCAGCACTCACACACTAATTGGCAGAGACTGTGCTTTTCCCATGACCCCTCTACACCCGTTATTAGCCGTATTGTTCTGCGGAGCTGAATTATCATATAGGCTGCAAAAACAGCACAATTAGTGCAATTTGACAAAAATAAATGGCACAGCAGGCGACTCAACCCGCCGCTGAACCCTGCGCTCGGAAATAAACACAAACCACTGATGTGAGCTGACGACGGCAGAGAGAGGGCGGGAAGCACCAGGACGGTGTTTCAAGTTCAAGTTATTATTGTTATTAATGAACAGGAAGCTGAGGAGATGATCAGCTGCATCTTCAGCCGTGTGTTCAGGTTACTCTCATCATGTCCAAATCCAAGTACCAGGTCACCAGGTCAGCTGGCCCGGCTCTGAATCGTGAGAAGGCCCTCTGAACCCTTTAAATAATGTGCTGAGAGGGCCTTCAGAGCTCATCTCGCCCTGGGCACACTCAAAACTACAATCCTAATAGAGAGTCCAGGCTACAACAGGAGCCTGGCTACACCAGCAGCCTGGCTAC
Organism: Pagrus pagrus; assembly: GCF_965226575.1. NCBI lineage: Eukaryota > Metazoa > Chordata > Actinopteri > Spariformes > Sparidae > Pagrus > Pagrus pagrus. The sequence continues at coordinate 1,284,902 of NC_140206.1, forward strand.
ACTAGTAGCCTGCTAACACTAGCAGCCTGGCTACACTAGTAGCCTGCTTACACTAGTAGCCTGCTTACACTAGCAGCCTGCTTACACCAGCAGCCTGGCTACACCAGCAGCCTGGCTACACTAGTAGCCTGCTTACACTAGCAGCCTGCTTACACCAGCAGCCTGGCTACACCAGCAGCCTGGCTACACTAGTAGCCTGCTAACACTAGCAGCCTGGCTACACTAGTAGCCTGCTTACACTAGCAGCCTGGCTACACTAGTAACCTGCTTACACTAGTAGCCTGCTTACACTAGCAGCCTGCTTACACCAGCAGCCTGGCTACACCAGCAGCCTGGCTACACTAGTAGCCTGCTTACACTAGTAGCCTGGCTACACCAGCAGCCTGGCTACACTAGTAGCCTGGCCACAGCAGCACCAGCATTAAATATTGAACAACAAAGATCAAACGATGACTATCGGCATTAAAAGTAGAAGAAATCATCGTAGTTTTTGATTGTTTGCATGTTTGTCAGTAAATCTTTTGTCTAAACTGGAAGAAAACTGATCCAGAACCTGTCAAACGTTTCACTGTGTGACTGTAAATCCTGATTCATCGTATCTTAAATCACTCAGTGAGTCAGATACAGATGTCTTCTTCTACTTCCTGTCCACTCCTTCAGGTCAAACAAATAAAAAGTCCTCTCTACGCCACAGACGAGTCTGAGTGGACTCTGAGGATGAGCCTCGCACCTCGGTCCTCATGAACGCCCCCCTCCGCCTCCCCGGATCGACCCGTCCTAACCACGGCAACTGGAAAGCATGCATAGCTAACGCCCGCGGGATTGTGTGGAGGCTTTTGTCTGGCCCGCGGGCTCGGTGAGAGGACTTGATTGCCGGGACTTCTTTTGGCATCACACCCGATCCGCTATCCATTTTTCTTTCTTTTTAGGATGCGAAAGGCTCCGTTGTCCAAAGCTGACATGCATAATATGAAATGTATTCCCAGGCCGGGCCAGTTAAGATTCATTTTAAACTGTTTACCCCGGGCAAAACAATGGGCAGCGGTCACGGCTGTTATCTGCTGATTTATTGGAGGGATGGAGAAAGAAAGAATTGGCAGGCATGCAGCGGTGACAGTTTGGAGGAGATGGGTGGAGGGGGGGCCAATGATGCACTTAAAAATCACTTCTTTCACCGTTACTCCTTTGGCCCTCGTTGGCGGGACAAAAGGATGAAAAAGTCCTGGCACTGAGCGCTCCTTTCACTCAGCACAGCTCATCTTTGTGTTCGGAAAATGAGCCAATTTCCATAAGCGATTGGGAGGACAATGTATTAAACAGGCGTGCATGCAGAGTGACAATACGAGAAAACAAAAGGCCGTCCTGGATCGTCTCGGCGTGGGCAGTCCTTCTGGTACAGTACCGGAGCTGTTTGATCTCACAGGCAGGACAAGTTTGAACGTAAACATCACGTTAACGTGGTCGCTGCGTTCGAGGCCTCAGACAGATCTGGATTCTGGAGTTCGTAACGAGTTGAGTGAATCTAAAGAAAGACAAATATCTTCTCAGTAGATGGATTTTATTTACATTTTGAAATGGTTGATGGAAACGAGCCAGAGTTTAATGCTGTGAAAACCTTTTTGCTCGAGGTGTTTTTTTCTCCAAGAAGAGTTCAGTGGAAGATGGAAACAGCTTGTCTGATTCTGAAGTTCTTAGTTTTTGGGGTTTAACTTCTAACTTAATTTAACTGTTTGAGGAAGTCTCTCCATTTTTCCTTCCTAAATGATCAAGGTGAAAGTTTTCGTTTAACTTGCTTGTAAATGAGAAAATGAGCAACCGGATCCATAAACTTTGGGATGTTGGCCTTCGATGGTTGATATTTTCTCTGATTCAGCAGAGCTCAGCGAACAGAAGTGTAACCCATCGTGGTGTCACCACTGGTTTGTGGATTTTTATATAAGCTTCGTGTTCGACATTACGACCGTCACCATCTTGTTTTTGTGACCATCATGAGCATCATGCTGTGAAGAGGACTTGAAACTAGAGTCTGAGACCATAAACTCATCAGGAAGCAGTTTACTGAGATCATTAGATAAGAATGAAGTAGACTCATTTCCTCGTAAGCTTACATACGATCAGACTTCTTTTTGAAACCAGTGGAGTCGCCCCCTGCTGGACAGATCTGGCCTCACTACGGTAACTTACTGTAAAAGTAGATTACAGTAGGAGAACTGAAAAATTAACCTGCTGCTGCGTCTTTACTGAAACACTGAGGCGACATGTAACAAATAATACGACAGGGAGAGGACAAACGGCTGTTTCTTGTGTTCAAGTCTCTGCCGCCGGACGTGGACGACACCGACGTCAGAGGTCGTTTAAGGATTTCTGACTCTCGGCTTTGACCTTCATTCTGACTCACATCTGTAACCGTCCTCGTGTCTGCGCTGCTGTACGAACACCTCTCACCACACTGCAGCTCAACAGATCCAGCGTGTCCTGCTGGAGGAGCTCGGCGGCTGCTAACCTGCTGCCAACGAGGACTCGCAGCTGCAGAGTGACGACGAGCGCCCGACGAAGCCGCCGCTTCACAGAGGAGAGTGTTGGCAGATGCTGGACGAGCCGCAGCCGTCGCCACCGCCGGTCTCCCACATCCTCCCCGAGGCCGCGAGGCTATCTGAGGACACTAACGAGCTCCTGCTCTGAGGGATGAGGAGCGACAACCAGGATCAACATGGGAACCATTTGGGCTTCATGTGTTCACGCACACACCCACACACACACACACACACACACACACACACACACACACACACACACACATGCATTCACTCAGTCTGCAGGCTTGACACTCCCTCATGGCACATTCATGGGGCATTAACGCACACACACACATGCATACCATACACTCGAGTGGTCCCTCCCTTCTTTTGAGCATACAAAACACACACACACACACACACACACACACACACACACACACACACACACACACACACAGTAGTAGGCAGTGAGAGCTTTGTGGGGAGGATGTCACCGGCCCCCCGCTGTGCTTCACACTGCAATTCAGTGATGCTGTGAGATGGGACATCGCATGACTGGGAGCACAATAATGTGTGTGTGCATGCATGTATCTGTGTAAGGGTGTGTGTGTCTTTTAATGTACTCCTGCACACACACACACTCACGTCATTGGAGTGGCCCCCTGCTGGGTTCCTATCAGCGTCAGCAGTGAATCGGCGCGCTCAAGCAGCAGTAAAGCCCCCGAAATCTCACTCCACTGACCCTGTGTGGACAATAAACTGCATCTAATTACTGGCGCATGCACTCCCAGCACTCCCGGCGCGCCGCTCCCTGGCACTGGCCATGGATATTCACAAAAAGCAACCGGAGCGCAGGCCAACTTCTCTTAAAGATATAACATTTTCTGACAGCTTAAGCCTTTTTGGATGATCACAAAAGGCCGCGCTCGAGTCGTGCGGCCGGCGCCGGGGGGAAAACTAATTCCAGCCTCTGTGGACATGAAGCCGGGCCAAGTGCAACATGTTGGCGCAGCGTTTAGACGGGATGTAACACGTCTTCATCGAGCTCTGCTGCCTCGATTCTATAAGTCAAGTCAAGATAACATCTCGCAACTGGGAACACGAGCAGCCGGACAGTCAGACTGAAGCTGGTGAGCGTGTCATCTCCCACAGTCCACAGACCCACTTCCTGCTTCCACTGTGGCCCACCGGTACCACCGGTACTGACACTGATATAAGCACCGACATAAACAAAGATAAAGATAAAATCTTGCACTTCAAAGTGAATAAAATATCAGACAGTTTCCAGCGTCCTCGTAGGAGAACCCTTTGAGGTTCCTGGTAGAACCTTTTATAAATGTTGCAACTTGAAACCCATCATAACCTTTTCCAGCCAAGTGGGTTCAGGTGCTGGTTCAGAGCCAGTACCTACTCTGCCAGCTGCAACCAAGCTGCTAGTGTAGCCACATTGCAAGTGAAGCCAGGCTGCTAGTGTAACCAGGCTGCTAATGTAGCCAGGCTGGCAGCAGTACAGCCAGAGAGAAACACTGGGAGGAGGATTTAACAAACTTTATTGTTCCTGCCGTGTTTCCGTGTCCACCTTCAGTCATGCAGGACTGAATGATGACGTCTGGCTCACGCTGCTTCTGTCTGATGTAACTCCTGCCTGTCAGGTCAACATCTGCACACACACACACCTTTCTAGTTCAGGTGCTCCAGTCCATGAAATCATCATCATCATGTGATCTTTGTCAGGCACGGATGAATCAACAGGATGTGCTTAAAGTATCTGTGGCGTTCACTGCTGCATGTCTTCTTGCCTCCTCGCTCCTGCAGACATGTCAGTGTAGGTTGGATCCTTTATGTATCCTGCCTCTAAAGAAGCGTTGAGGGCTGACAGCGAGCTTTTATTAATGACGGGTCCCCCACCCTGCTTTGAATAGGTGGGCCGGGACGAACAATAGCTGTTGTCGGGACGTTGGAGGAGCAGCAAAAGGCCCGGGCCCGCTGACAGGTGCTGCAGGGCGTCGCTGCCTCCCCCGGCGGCCTCGCAGGTGTGGAGACGTCAGGGATGACAGAACACCTGCGACGTCCCGAGCTTCACGCTGATGACTTCGCTGTATCGCTTTTCATACGCCGCCGTGATAAAAGATACAGGGGGACGGGGGACGGGGCGAGGCGAGGCGGCGGGCGCGCTCGGCTGACAGCAGCGCCACGCTCCACCTGTCCACTTCATAACAGCAGGCTGCAGGAGGGAGCTGGTGTCCACAGCGTCCAGCCACAAGACGACACGTGATAATAAGCTGCACATCATGTTCATCAGCGACTGTGCAGCTCCAGTTACACTGATATTGACTGTTTTTGGTTCTGTAATTTGTTTGATTTACAAAACACCACAAATGTTGGTTAATGTTGGATCATTTTTTCCAGCTCTGGTTCTGTTGGGTTCTCTGGTGAACCTCTGAGTGAGGATGACGTGTGAGCGGCGGCGTGCAGCGTGGGTGGCTGATAATGAAATAATTGGCTGCAGACGGTGGGAGGGACGCGGGGGAGGGGCTTATCACCGCAACACCCCGAGCACAATTAGTCCATTAAGCCACTGATGACGAGAAATAATCAGGAGCTTTTGTCTCGCTGCAGCGTTTTAGTAAACACGTGTGAAGTGACCTGGAAAAACGCACAATGGCAACTTTTGCCTTTAAGGAACAATGCTGGTATTCACCGACGGAGCCGTCGTCTTCATCAACAACCTGCCGTGTTTTGTCCCTCGTCACTGCTCATTAGGCACAAACGCAAGTGTGTAAACACACACACGACATGCGAATGGTTCCCAGGCAGCGCGGACGACGACAGACGTTCGTCCTCACACAGTCCAAACGATCTGCTCATGATTTAATAAAACTTAAGCACCGTTTCATGTTGAAGTTTGAGGGGCTGAAACTCATTTTTGTCGAGCGGTACCGGTCCATCCAACAGCTTTGGGACGCTGTCGTCACGGCTGTGATCACAGGTGTCACAGGAAGTGGAAGGTGGGAAGACAAATACAACAACACAAAGCTTTCTAACAACTTATAAGAGTTTTAACACACGTTGGCCTGAAAAATGTGACTGAGACTTCATTCTCAGTCTCTGTGAAAACAACTGGCAACACTTACAGACGGTCCTGTTGCCACAGAACTGGAATATTTTTAATGAGACGTCAGCCGAGACTTGATTTTTTCCCCCAGTGTTTAATTAACTGTGGTCAGGGAGAGATTTTCTGCCAATAAAACAAAGAAAGCTTCCACAATAACTCACCAGCCTCGGCTTTAAGGAGTTTCCATGCTCGATGGAGAAAATTGAGATTGAAAGTTTATTCTCTGACTTGAAAACAGAAGTCGTGAAAACAGTTTCCTGTTGAAGAGATCCAGCGTGGAGCTGTTGATGATGATCTGACGGGCTTCATCTGCTGGACACTCCAGAGGGACAGCTTCCATTACGGCTGCAAACTGCTGCCAAACGACCATTACAGAGAAAACACAACATAAACGGACACAAGGCAACAACAATGGCAACAAACAAACACTGCGATCACTGGCGTGCTCGAGAGCAGAGGAGGATTGTGGGAAACTGAGCAGACAAAGTCAAATTCCAGCAGCCGGGAGTTTGAATTATCATAATTGGAGGCCGTGGCGGCGGGAGAGAGTTTGGCAGCCAGTTCAAAATATGATATTATGAACCCCGAGCGCACAAACAAAGGACGTGATGTGTGATTATGCGTGACTCTCCTCTGAGCCGAGCGACGAGCCAGGAGGAGCAGAGGAAGAGTCCAAATCTGGCATCGCTTTCCTTTTTCTTTGTTAAGAAACCAGAAAAGACGGCCCCCCTTTCCTCGGCGGCCGAGGGTCTTTCCAAGTCACTAACCATGAAACGGCTGCGTTTGATCCGGCCTCGGAGGTCACAGAATTGAGGGATGATTGCAAATTTGTCATCAGCGTCTTTGTTGCAAAAAGTAAATTGTGCGAGCGTCTGCCTCTGATCGTGTCCTCCGTGGAGGTCAGGCAGCGAGGACGGGACGGCGGGACGCGAGCGACCAAAACACATCTCCTACTCTGGTGGTTTTTTAGGGCAGGATCACACGAACACATGTTCAAGCTGGGAGGAAACCAGGGGATTTGAGGAACCATCTGTTAACCAAAGCCTTTGGGAAGCACACTAAGATGATCTTCGGATATTGTTCTCCCCAGGTGGGAATGGCAGAGGCTCCGCGGGGCCCCTCGGGTCCAGGCAGAAAAGGGAGGGAAACGGGGAGCTTAAGGAGCGCCGGCTCACTGATGCCATAATCTCATTTTCATTCATAACGCTTGGGCATTTCAGGTTAGAGCGAGGAGGAGAAATAACATCAGGAAGCGGGACTTGCGTAACGTCTGTGTTGGGCCGAGGCCAGAGCGGGTCAGAGGGTTTAAGTTCGCCCGCTCTTTGAAATTAACTCCACCAGCACAAAAAAAGGGATTATCTACATTTTTAAGCATTGCGCTCGACCCAACGGGAGATCGCTCGCGGGTCAGGAAAGAGAAAGAAGCATCGCCACTCGTCCGTTAAAAAACATCTTCACCACCTGCAGGGAGGACCAGCGCAGCCGGGCTCAGGTGGAGCCGGCCGGAGCTTAGGCAGCTCTAATGCTGTCCGAGGACTTTAAGTGATTCCCGCTCCGCTGTGAGATCATGAAGTGAGAGCAGTTGGCAGCCGAGACTTTACTCCACAGAGAGGCTCTCGTCTGAGCTTAAGACGATCCAGGTCGCTCTGTTTACAGCGTGTGAGCGCCTCGAAGCTGTTAGCCGCAACGTTTCCAACCACAGACTCACCGTACAGCCGCTGCCTCCACCTGAGGACACACCTGAGCCGGGGCTCACGGGCTGCAGCCGGGCTCAGGACTGTTCACCACCGTCCAGAAAACATTTTAACAGTCAGGAAGGTCCCGAAATGTTGTCTCTGTGTCAGCTACAGCTGTTAGACAAGACAAACTAGGTGGCAACAAAACCAGGACATTTCTGATGAGGAGTCAGGACATTTCCAGCCTCATTTGTGGTGATAAACTGGATATTTTTGACAGGATGTTGGGATCCAACAAGACTTTAGAGCTGTGACCTCAGCTTAAAATCTGTTACTTAAATCTGATGATGAACATCAAATTCTGATTTAAACCCAAATTACAACATCTTGGTGCTCGACTGAACTAAAGTTGTGACATTGTGTGTTTCTCTCGGTCCAGAACAACATCAGCGTCTCGTGTAACCTCAGCTGGCTGCAGCCGCTGACACTCGTCACCACCAGCATCGGTCGTGTTGATCTGCAGACACTTTGTGAAGGAGCCTCCAGGACGGTGTGTGGCGTCCAAACACGCCGAGCGTTGGTTAAAGATCTCCTAAGAAGCGGCTTGTCCACCGTTAGGAGCATTATGGATTAGTTACAGTCTGCAGGCTGCAATAATTACCACAACAAACAAGAGACCTCTAAGCCGGCTACTCTTCTGCTCCGCTCCAGACTTTTCCAACCTGTAATTAGGATTTTACTCATTTCCTCCTCCTCCTCCTCCTCCTCCTCCTCCTCTGCTCACAGTCGCCTTATTCATTCTCCTCTTCAGCTTCACACCTTCCTCCTCCTCTGCCTCCTCCTTTCACCTCCTCCTCGCCCTCGCTCTCCTCCCCTCCGAGGTAGCGAGTGATTTAAGTCGAGGAAAAAACAAATCTTGGCGGGGCGAACAGATTGTTGGATGCTTGTTGACCTGTCAAAGCGAACAGAATCGTGGCACAGGATTGAAAATCTAAATCTGCATTAGAGGCTTTTGTTGGGCCTGAGGCGACTCGCTCTGCACGAAGGGGTCTTTATCTCACCATGGACGCCTCACACACACACACACACACACACACACACACACACACACACACACAGTTAAAGCTGACACAAAGTCAATGCGATGTCAATGTCAGCGAGCAGCAGCTCCTTCACACAAGTTGCACGTTGATGCTTTCAGACGGATTTTCTATTTTCTTATAAAATGTCTCTGATCACAATGAAACTCAGTCTGACGGCTGCAAAATGTTGCATGTTGTCTGTTGCTGACGTGATGATGATGTCACGATGATGTCATCGCAACAAAAGACAGATGAAGACGTTAATTCAGATTCATTAAAGAACAAATCTGATGTGAAACTGCTGCGATATCCAATTCATTGTTTTCTTGTTTTGCTTGTTTTTTCCATGGGGTTTGGTGCAGGCAGAGTCGTGTTTGAAGTGTGAAATCATGACTCTGATCAGAAACTGTGATTTTATTTTCATGATTTCATCCCAAAATTCTGATTTTTTTCTGTTTGAATGTTAAAACGATCTAAATTCTGACTCCAGGCTCGTCGGGCCGATCTGAACCCGTCGAACAGAGTTTAATCTTCTAATTTGAAGCCAAAATTATGACTTCAGTCCCAACTGATGACTTTAATCTGTAGATTTGAATCCACATTCATGATTTTATTGCAGAATGGTGTTTCAGCTTTGTGATTTGGACCAAAGATTTTGTGACTTTAAATCTAAAATTTGACTTTTGTTTCATGATTTAAAGCAGAATTATGACTTTGATCCAAACTGATGAGTGAACTGCACTTTTTTCTTGTCTTTAATCTCAAAATTCAGATTTTTCTCTCATATTTTAACTTTTATCATGTTATTTAATACAAAATTAGGATTCTGACCCCAAATTATGACATAATCTGAAACTATGACTACAGTTTTATGATTTCAAGCCCAAATTATAGTTTTAATCCAAAATTGTGATTATTTGAATCGGAAAGTTAATCTGAAATTTTGACTTCAGCATTTTCAATCAGACTTGACCTTAATCTTCAACTTTAATCTCATAATTTGACCCAGAGATTATGACTTCAATGTAAAGCGATAAAACTTCAACATTTTGATTTGAATCTGAAATTAGACTTTTAAAGACTTTAATGAACAAAACAAGAAGCTAATCTCTTGATTGGATCCAAAATTGTGATTTTTAAACCAACGTTGTGATTTTAAATCACAAGAACGACTTTGATTTCACGACTTGAACCCAACGTTATGTATTTAATCAACAATAATCACTGTAATATTGTGATTAAAACTCAAACTGTGACTGAAGTTTACAGTTTCTTATGATAAAGAACCAACTTCTGGTTTAAATCCAAAGTATTTACCAAAGATGACGATGTGAACCCAGAGTGTGACCTTCACTGGGACCAGTCTTCTCCTCGTGGTCGTCCACACACATTAAATTGTTGGAAAGTTTCCAACCTGAGGAACTTGTTGTTGTTGTTGTTTTGTTGTCAGCGGCTGTAAACAACACAAACAGGACGTCAGCAGTTTGATAATCTGCCTGTTTCATCTGCAGATGAACCGTCTGTGGACCCGGTCCTCAGCTGATGAGGTTTAAGAGTTAAACACAGACGGAGGATTAACGTGTCTGCATTGTTTGTTTGTTTGTTTGTTTGTGTTGTTGTTGTCATGTGAAAGCATACGGCTCTGTGAGGACAGATAATCCTCCCGGTGGTTAATGCCGTGGCCCAGATAGCTGCACATCGAACGGAGCAGGTCGGTTCCCTAACCCGTCGATCCAGACTCAAAACGGGCCGGCGCTGGTTGGACCTGTCGAAGATCTACGGAGGCCCGAGGAGGACAAACTTAGCAGTACAAGTAGCAGTAGTAGTAGTAGTAGTACAAGTAGTAGTAGAAGTAGTACAAGTATTAGTAGTATTAGTATTAGTAGAAGTAGTAGTAGAAACAGTAGTAGCAGTAGTCCTCCTCCGAGTACTACTACTATCACTAATATTTCTACCACCTCAATGACTAATACTACTAGTACTTCCACTACTACTACCAGTACTTCCAGTACTTCCAGTACTACATCCCGTCCTCTTCTCATATATAAATCTCAGCTCTGTGTCTTCTTCCTCTCTCTGACATTAGTCGACTGTCAGATGAATTCAAAGTGAACAGAAATAAAACAGTACTTTGTGTACACAGTAATACTATGTGTGTGTACTGGGCCTCAGCACCATGAGGGGCGGGGCGGTGACGCGGTCATATGTCTGCAGGACGACACCCACCAGGGGGATTAATTAAAGTGAGCGGTCCTGCTGATCGAATCAGCACGGAGACGCTTCTGAGCAGATTAATAGCTGCAACATTAAGCCATTAAAGTCTTATCAGAGTAATCATCTATCGAGGAATTCATCCATTCATCACGACCTGCTAAGTCCTGATTAGCATTAGCGGTCAGGCCCAATGACAGACTGGCCGCACCGAACCTCATGGAAAAAACGAGCAAAACAAGACAACAGTGAATTCAACATGACACGTTTTCACATCAGATTTGTTCGTTAGGAAATCTTAATGAACAGATTTACTGTTCAAACCTTCGGTTGTTGCATTAATTGCTGAAGTGCTGACTTCATGATCAGGTCTTCAGCTTCGATTCACTGCAGAACGATCGACCTTCTGATCATGAAGCCCAGCTCCACGTCACCATGGAGGGGCTGCGGTGGTGCTGGTGGGGGGAGGTGGGAGGCTGCCAGCGCCACGAAACACACCTTCCAGTCACTTTTGTGCAGCTTTGATGTGAGATTACTTTCATAGCGGTGAAGAATGCAGAGTGAAAATATCTCGCTGTACATCTCTGCAGCTCCCTTCCGCTCTCTTCTTAACCTACAGTTCAACTGTAGCCGCCTTTGTTCGGCCTGAAAACGACGTGAAACACAATTGAAAAGTTGGCAACAGCATTGCAGATACATGGTAACTCAATCCGCTCTGGCTGCTTTAAACTCTATCTTAGGCAAGGTGGCTTTTGTAAAGCGTCAGACAATGGGCAGCTCTGTTGAAGGCACAGAGGTTGATTTTCACCTTTTAAGTGCGGACACCAGATACTCGCCTTTTCACCGTGTTTAGTTTGAGGACAAACTTTCTTTCTCGAGGCCTTTTTGAACAGGAGCAGAGGACGAAGCAGGACGCAGGTCAGCGAGCGCGCCGCTCACAGCGCACAACATATTTGAATCGTCAACAATTTCTCTCAGCTGATATTCGTCCTTCCTTTAAGGCGGATCAGCAGCGTGTATGGTGGCTGCGAACACGTCCAGCTCTGTAACCTGATCGCTGCACAAACACGCCGAGCTGTCCGCCCGACGGTTCAGATGTGGTCGAGATGCGACTTGTGTAACCACAAAGCCGCGGGATTAAAACACCACTTTAAACCACTTCAGAGAACTTTTATCGAGGCTTTTCCTGCCTTCTCTTCTTTTTTAGCGTGAGCGTCTGTTTCCTGACTCAAAGAGGAACTGAACCCAGAGAGCTCAACAAGACCTCAAACCACAGGAGGATGTTTGGAAAGATGAGAATTATTAAACTCGACACACCAGTTCAACACTTGTTTGAAGCATTTTGCAGCTCTCTCAAGTCGATTTTAAATCTCATCAAGTGCTTCTCACAGAGATTTCTTGGTGTGTTCAGCACAACACGACGAATAAAACTACAATAATCCATCTCTGCAGAACACGTCCAAGAGAGTAACGAAGCAGCCGAAGTCGTCATCTGGTCATAAATATTCTGTTTTTACAGCTGAACAGTTCAATAACTGCGATTCAAAAACATTTAAAGAAACAGATACACGACAGCGAGGACAAAATCTTGAACTTTAGTGAACATTAAAGTGAACTGCACACAGCGAAGGACTGCGCAGATCGAACAGCTAAAAGGCTGCAGATCGTTTATCTTAATTTCCAGCTGTGCTTCATGTGTTGCAGCAGTAAACTGGAGAAAAAGACCGAAAATAGAGGCAACTTTTCTATTTGTGCAATCAAGAATGGATCCAGACACCCAGTGCTGGAGTACTGTGATGGTCGCACACTCGTGGACGGAGACGGTCGGACTGTCCCCACTCATCCAGAAGCTTTTGTTGTTGTTGCACCTCGCTAACCTCCATTTTGTTTATGTCTGCTTCCCCGCGAGTTCACCTGAGAGGGATCCTGATATTTGTTGTTAAATACACAAATACAAAATCTCCGAACTGAGCAGATGTTTAAAAACAACATCAGAAGCCTGTGTTGATCTGGTCTGACACTGACGGGTCCGTCCTCCCTGTGAGTTCAGACTCAAAGACATAAGTGATGCGTCCATAAACGTCAGGAGACTTCAGACGACATCGTCTTCAAAGAGCTTCTTTACTTTCCATCAGCTCGTCCGTCTTCCTCTAAATCCTTTACAATAACACACAGCGCTCCACACATCAGTCAAACGGGGATTTTCTCCGAGCAGACACTCGATAGTGGAGTCGGACGAAAGCAGCTTAACGAGGAAAAAAACGGATGTTTATTTTCACAGGTTGGTGTGAAGACCTCTGACATCGAGTGTGGAGCAGCTGGAGGAGACGGGAGCGTACCTGGTGACCTCTGGACCAGAGGAGTCAGGGATCAAACTACCAACCCTGTGCTTCATGGCCAACCGGTCCCAGAGGAAGAAGAACGACACCTGACCTTCAAAATCCAGCTCTCTTGAGATGTAACACATAACAGAGTATCATGAATTTGAGGTGTTGCAGGAGGCGGATGCAGCTTCTGCTGTTTAAACGCGTGGTTGATAATGTGAAAGGACAATAATTAATGTCTCGGCCGACGCTCTGAGAAGATGGAGATGTTCAGTCTGTATTTACATGGAGCTAATCGGCGGCGTCCGTCCTCCCACGCTGTCTCCTCACCGCTCATCCCTTCATCGAGAGGCTCGTTTCAGACGGATGTTTTGATGAAGAGAATTAAAGGTTTGATAGAAGATGATGAACACATTCACACTCGTGAGGCGTCTCACGGGCAGCGGTGTCTGTGACAGGTTAGCAGCACTAGCGCCGTGGTGCTAATCAGCTTTAAGCAATCAGTGGGGATCAGACGTGCCAGCTGTCTGCACTACAGGACCATCACCGCAGGCTGCACGTCAGAGTCCGGTTCTGATGCACAGCTGAATCATTCCTGACTGAAGCTGCGAGGCTCTGCAGCGTCACGCTCCTGTTCCTCACAGACTGCTGTCAGAAGCTCAGGCGAGCCGGCCGGAGAGAGGACGGCTGCTGCTGTAATCTGTCGCTGGATTAAACGATTCATTAGCTGATTAGCGTAAATCAATTAACAGCACAAATGAAAACAAAAGGGAGTCGAGGAGGAAACTGGACAAACAACCTGCGAGGTTTAACCTCCAGTCTGCACCGAGCGGCTCAACCTCTGGACCAGCCCAGGAAGTACAAATACTTGGTTCTGTACTTCAGTGTATTATTCAGGGATCTGTACTTTACCTGAGTAAAAAAGTTATAAAAAAAACCTTTCTTCTTATCTTCTGATCCACGAATGCATAAAGAAGTTAATCTCCTGACGTTTGACGCCATCTTTCTGTGCTTGGTCCAAAAGGGTAATAAAGACGAGTCACATCTGGACACGAGCTCATTATTCATTATGTGGATGTTTTTAATATCAGAGTTTGATGCTCAAAAGAGACATCGTTTCATTTTATGTCTTTTTTGGGGAAGAGAAACGGTTCCTCGAGGAGAAGCTTCAGGCCGGTGTGAGACGACCTGCAGCTGCAGAACAGCTGGAACAACAAGCTGAGAGTCAACTTAAAGTGCTCAGAAACCTCGTCTGATGTGGGAGAAATTTAGAGATGAAGATATGAATGTTCATGTGAAGGACGCTTCTGCTGTAAACTTCTAATGTCCTCTACATGTTTCTGTGAACCTCCACTTTAAATTCAACCTGAGTGAAAGGTGGCGTGTTGAGGTTTAACCTGTCTGATGTCCGTGTTGTGCTTCCTGCCATGCGTCTGTTTCCTCTGATGTAAATGTGAGACAACTTTATTACCACCGTAAGTGTAAATGTGTCGTTGGCCCACAGAAGGAACGAAGGTCAGAACCCTGAGAATCAGACCCCAGCCTCTCAAAAGTGGTTTTACTCTCCGAGTGTGTAATAAATGTCTCTGCAGACTTGAGAAGCCGTTAAACATCCGACTGCTCGTTCGCAGCTGCTGCTCCCGCAGCCGCAGGGTTCAGCCACCAGCCTCCAAACGACGGGAAAACAAAGTCCAAATACCTCGGCCGTCTTTGAAGTCGCCAAAACCCTCATGTTCTCTGGGCGTTCAGACACGGCTTCATTCAACACCACCGCACAGCGCCGCACGCCAGCGACGTAAACACCCTCTCGCCGTCCCTCTGAACACCCGCTAATGACTCCCATGCCGGGCCGCGGTGGTCGAGGGGGTTCAGGCAGAGTTCAAGCCACACGACGGCCACATGTTGGAAGCAGGCTGCGCCATCAGAACCAGCGCCGCCTCATCAAAAGTCCCGGAGATGCTGCGGTGGAGAGGGCCCTCCAATCTGAGACCACACGTGTCCTGGACGCCCTCAGATTATATCCCACCAGAGCTTTTAGTATCCGAGACATCCTCCTCTCTCCATGAAGACCCGACGTGAAGTGGAACTGAACTTCTTCTCTCTTGTTGCACAAAAAGCCTTCAGGACTCACGGAGAACGCAGAACGTCCCTCTGGAGCGACGCTCAGCTCAAACTAACTAAATCACATTCTGTCAGAGGAGCAGGCTGGAGGTCTCTCAGGACCTGCAGCATTCTTACAAATGAGACGATTATTGCGTGATGTCCTCAGGATGAAGGAGGAAATCCACCAGGATTAAGACTCTTTGTCTGTTGGAGCATGCAGAAATCATTTTGGATGCTAAAACCACATGATGAATGATTATTCACACATAATAAAGCGGAGCATCTGTGAGATCTCCACGTGGGCGTCCAGTGAAAACTAATAGTTTTAGTTTAAAAGTCAGGACGTCTCGCTCTGTTTGTTCCTCACAGTGGACCTCGTCCTCCTCTGAACGCGACTGAAGGTCTCAGGTGATCTGAACCTGAACTGCTCATCATCTCATTCATTCTGTGTTTGTGACATAAAGACTGAACGTCCACATGTTTCTGGTTTCTGCACACAGTCTGGTTTGTGAATGTTTGCGTGTTGCATCCTTTTCTCTTCTTTTATCTATTGTATTACTAATTAACAGCTGCATAAATAAAGATTATGAAATATCAGTTTTGTCAGAAGTTGGTCCAGCGTGGGCGCAGAAGACTCTCTGTGTTAACACAAACAGATCCGAAGCCCGGTTCAGACTGTACATAATGAAATGCAGCACCAAGAGTCCAAGAAGGAAAAACTTGAACTTGTTAGACCTGCTCCGAACACCAACGCCTCCTTAACTCCACTGTAATATTATAAATGGCACATTTATAGTTTATTCATCTTTAGTTTATTGTTTTTTTAACTAAACAATGAAATCCTTTCCTTCTGCTCGAGGTTTCTTCCTGTTAAAGGCAGTTTTTTCTCTCCGCGATCACCAAGTGACAAATAAAGATTGATCGATTGATTGAATGATCCATTTTGTTCTGTCTTCTACCTCTTCAGTCACACACTTCAGACTCATGTTAATATTTCAGGGATTCATCGAGTGATTTCATGAAATCTCGACACTGTTCGTTCGGTTTGAAACAGAAGAAAATGGCACAGAACGACTGAAAATAAGGAAACTCCATGTTTTATATCTGCTTCTTCCAGCTCTCCACTGAGGCCACATCGAGCTGAACCTGAGTGAAAGTTTCCATTTGTCCGTGTCTGGTTTGACACATTGGACGTCTCTGGGATCTTGACTCGACCTTTAAATAAAACGTTCTGAGGCTTTGATGAAAATCTCTACATGTGGTTAAAAAACAACAAGAGCGTCGTCATTCATTCAAAGCTGCGGTCAAATTTCCTGCGAGGGTCGAACGCCACGCCGCCGCAGAGCGAGCAGGAAGAGGAGGAGGACGAGAGGACGACGGCCTCAGACGAGGTGATGCACGAGATCAAGGAGATCCAATTTGTCTGCAGCGTGGCTGCGAGGGCGACGCAGCTGGACTCTGTTAGCCTCAAACAGAGCTGTGGTTTCCTCCTCCACACAAAAGGCAGCACATGAAAGGACGCTCTGCCTTCACAGAGACGTCGTCATGTTCTTTATGTTTCCTCACTCTCACTGCTCGGATCTGTTTGAAACGCCGGCGCTGAGGACGAGCCCCCACAACACACCAACAAGTTCACATCCAAACAGGACGAGAGGACGAGGACGCTGAGCTGCAGGGACAAAGAGGCAGAAACAAGGAAAAATAATCAGAGACAGAAGTGACACAGCAGCTGGAGACTCAGAGTCCAGCTGCAGGAAACTACCTGATCCTCTGACTGAGACTTTATGACTCAGCGCTGTGAATGTTTCACATTTTATATACAGACATGTGAGGAAATGTTCTGGTCCAGGATCTGGTCCCAGTGAGAGATGTGAGGGTGGACTGTTTTATTTTAAACAACCGAATAATAAAGATTAACGCTGCGATACCAGATTTGACCAAAACGTTAAGAATTCCAGCAAACGTTTAACGCTGACGTGGGTAAAGCAGCGTCCTGATGCGGAGAAGTCGTCCTCTGATGGTTTAATCTCAACGATACAGTTGTGCAACTTTTCCAGATGTGAGTGTTTCCAGGTTTTCAGAGACACAAACTGCTGCAGAGACACAAACTGCAGAGACACAAACTGCTGCAGAGACACAAACTGCTGCAGAGACACAAACTGCTGCAGGGACACACACTGCTGCAGAGACACAAACTGCTGCAGAGACACAAACTGCTGCAGAGACACAAACTGCTGCAGGGACACACACTGCTGCAGAGACACAAACTGCAGAGACACAAACTGCTGCAGAGACACAAACTGCAGAGACACAAACTGCTGCAGAGACACAAACTGCTGCAGAGACACAAACTGCAGAGACACAAACTGCAGAGACACAAACTGCTGCAGAGACACAAACTGCTGCAGAGACACAAACTGCTGCAGGGACACAAACTGCAGAGACACAAACTGCTGCAGGGACACACAAACTGCTGCAGAGACACAAACTGCTGCAGAGACACAAAACTGCTGCAGAGTTGCAACACAACCTGTGACGCACTGGAGAAGACCCAGCGGTTGAGCAACGCTGTGGACGAGACGTGTTTCCTGTAATCTGGACTGTAACTGGCTGCGGGGACACATGGACTCCACCACAACATGAGGAAACAGGACGTGGACGAGCGGATCGATCTGAACCCGTTACTTCATCCACAAAACTACAGCCGCACCATCAGGAGCCTGCGAGGAACTCGTGATGACGCACGACGGCAAAACAACAACATCTAGAAACCCGACGTAGTTTCTTTGATTTCAGCATCAGAGCGACTCATGTCTCCGTCCTGACTCCACATCAACACATTTCTACGAGAGGTACTGAGACGCTATGATGCAGAAAGAGTCACACACACTTTAGTTTCTGCAAAGATTTCATGGTTTTGATGCAGAAAAGCATCAGTGCTCTGTTTTTCTTAATGAGCTCATGAGGTTATAATTATTAACTGCATCATGTTACAGCTGATCTGGAGACAGAATGAGTCCAGAGCACATGTGCAGGATGAGCGGAGGCCGGTGAGACACTTTACAGTCGTGGTAACAAAGCAGATATCTCTACATGAGACAGGACGTCTTCTAGCTGTGTGAGTGATAATCGAACCAACACATGATGTTTCTGACTCTGACCAGAGCACACACACTGCTGTCATGACACACAATTAACATATCAACGATCACTTTGATCTGAAGACGATCAAAGTGATCAATATTATGAGTTCTGGTTCAGGAGGAGGAGTCTGTGACAACACGTTTACATTTTCTCATTGAACATTTTGATCCTCTATTATCTCTCCTCCTCCTGTTTCCCCTCCCTCCTCTCCTTCCTTATCGTCTTCATCTCCTTTCTCCTTCCTCCTCCTCCTCCTCCTCTTCCTCTCTGCCCCCTCCTCCCTCTGTACCAGATGGACATAGTACCCCCCTCTCCTCCTCCTCCTCGTCCTCCTCCTCTATCTGCATTGTCTCACTGGACTCTTTAGAGAGATAAGCCTCGCGGATTTCTACGCACGCCAACCTCGTGAACTTGACCTCCGGACGAATTCATCAAAGGAGAAGCCACCTCCCCTCCCCCTCCTCCCCCTCCTCCCCCCCCTCCCCCTCCCCCCCCTCCTCCCCCCTGCTTGTGTTGTTTTCCTTTTAATTACTGAGTTGATTATCTTGAGCTTCTTCATCTTAATGTGACTTATAATTGATAAAGTTTTCAAATTTCACGTCAATAAAATGTAAAAATACAAACGTTATAAAGGAAAATCACAGTTAATGACTGTTTAATAATTATATTCTTATATAATTGTTTAATTTAATCTCACAGGTTATTGATTTATTTATGTTGACTCAACATGATAGGAGAACTGCATTAAATGTGACACACTAATATAATCAGAGAGACGTGTAATTAAAAAAATGTAACTCTTTGAACTCATTAATAAATGTTAAGTGCTCATGTTTACATTTTGCAGACTGTGATGTCATTTCCTGCTGAATCCTCAAACGCTTCGTATCCTGAAACTCTGTACAGCCTCAGTTAAAAGGTTATTTAGGTCAATGAACAATAATAAAAGATAAAAGTGATTAAATTAATAAACTATTCCTTCACACTGACGAGTTGTTGAACGTTGGCATCATGAGATCAGCTCAGAGTACAGAAGCATTTTGATGGTTTCTTTTTCAATAGAAATATTTGTGTAGTGTGTTTATTGGTATTTTTCATATTGTGATGTCGTTTCCTCGATAATGCTTCACTCCTCTATGATCTGTACGGTCCAGGCTGTGGAAGTCACTTTTTGGACCGCACAGTAACACAACATATTGTAACACAATGTATGACAACATAACACTGTTGCAGAACTTTACTTATCGTAATGTAATGTACAGTCCTGTAGCGTAACTTATTGTTGCGTAAATCAACGTATTGTAACGCAATGTGCCGTAACCTGACACAACATTGTTGCAAAACTTATTGTCACATAATTTACCGTCATGTAACATAACATGTTGTCACGTTACTTAACATATTATAACACAATGTACCATAAGGTAATGTAACATAACATTGTTAGGTAACATAATATAAACAACATACATATATATATATATATATATATATATATATATAAACCTATATGAAGCATAACTTATTGACATGTAACTTATAGTATTGTAACACAATGTATCAGAACGTTATATAACATATTGTTAGTAATGTAACCGTAACATAACATATTGTCACATCACGTGTAGTATTGTAATGCACGTAATTTAACATACTGTAACATAATGTATCATAATGTAACATGTTGTAACATAACTTACCATAATGTAACATAACATGTTGGTGCATTACCTGAGGAAATGTACTGTAACATAACATATGGTGATGTAATGTACCATACAGTATTGTAATGTATTTCAGCGTAACGTGACGTAACGAGCGTACAACATGACGCTGTTAAAGATGGACGCCTCAGCTTTGCTCTGCAGAAACAATCTTCTGACTGTCACAGTTTTTATTGTCGGTGGGTTTGAAGAGGATCCACGAGGTCCATCTTTAAAGGTTTGAGGTCAGTGTTGAGTCATTTCTCTGAGTGTTGACGCTCCTTAAAATAGAGCACAAGACAAAGACACACTTTGTCATCTAGATATTCTATAATTCAGTGTGTCATCTGATAATTCAGACCTCATCTCCACCTGGGACGAACATGTTTTCTGTATCCTGGTAATAAAAACTTGATGTTGATGCAGGACAAACTGGAGCTGGACTCCATCTGCTGCCGCTCTGTGATCAGGAGCCGCCTCATGAAGCCCGGCATCGGGTCTGTTAACCTCGGATGCACCAAGTCCACGAACAAATGTGCTCTGATGGAAGACGACCGGTCGCTCAGCATGAAGCGAGGGAGATAAAAACTTTATCAGCTGCTCTTCATCCAGACGCTGACTCCAGCTCCCAGCAGTTCAGCTCATTCCTGTGCAGAGTCGCAGTCTTTACTCCGACATGTTGGCCTGCGTCAGGAGCAGATCAGGAAACTGCTCTCCCGGAAATGTTTCAGTGTGTGGAGACGCACCGCTGAGCTGCCTGCCACCCTAACCCTAACCAAGATGGTGGATACTGCTGATGAACTGTGACCCCAGAGACAGTTTCATCCACAGGAACGTGACCGGGTCCAGTCAGAACATGTGCTACAGGACGTGGTGTGGAGGCTGATGGGTCATGTGACCCTCACATGAGATTTATTTGACATTTGATGATCAGAAGAGTCGACTGTTTTGGTATCGGGTCAGTTTGATGAGACTTCAGGACATTTCCAGACGTGTCGGTGGCAAAACCAGAAGATTTATGAGAAGTACGGACAATTTCAAGCCATGTTGTTGGGAACCAGCACAGCGCTGCCACAACAGTACAACGAAGATGTTACCTACACAATCGTAAAGGAGCGTTTAACTAGTGAGCGACAACTCTGGTGACCGGGTTACAGTCCTTGTCTGCTCAGCTCTGGATCCCTGCACCATCCACAGCACAGACTCTTCTGTGAACAGAAACATCTGAAAGAGTTCACTGAGCCTGAAAGGTTACATAACTTCACTCATGTCAGTGCAGCTGAGGTGACTTCCCTGAAACAGGCCGACAGCGTCATCAGGACGTGTTTCGAAAGTCACTCCAGTCAACAGAAGCCTCAGAGAGGAAGCACTGAGCCCGGTGACACCGCTCACAAACACGTCCCGGAGCAGAAATAATGAAATGTCCAAACTGTGGAAAGACCAGACACCTTCTCCTCCGACTGCACGTCCTCACTTCATTTCTCAGATAATCCTCAAACGTCATATCTGACAAAGCGACGCGGCCACATTACACAGATCTCGGCGCTCTAATTGCAGGAGGCCTAAAACCTTGTCAGCGGCGTCGTTAAAAGTGATCCATGGGGTGAGTCGTGGTAGAAGCCGGTCCTTCTCCACGCCGAGCCGGGCCAAACGGACGTTGAGGCCCAGGCGTGCAGCTCGCCCAGTCCCGTCCGGTTTTAAGAGGTGCTGGATGACGGCTGTAACAGGAGGAATGCCTGCTGCAGCTGCCCACCGGTCAAGAGGGACCCAGGCGCTCTCGAGTACACCTCAAACCCCCAACGAGGCTCCCGGCCCTTCATTTAATCCCTCCTCTCAGAGCCTGACGCCCAAACCTCAAAGCTGAACCCATTGTCCTCCGGTCCCCTCCCCACTTCAGACCGTTAACTCTGAACTCCTCCAGCGATGTCGATTTGATCGAGTGCAGGTTGTGAGAGACGAGTGGCCTCGACTGTGATCTCACAACGAGACCGAGGCCGACCTCTTCACCTCGTCACAGAGGAGACGCAGGACGAGGACACTTTATGATCATTTCAAACTAAATTTCAGTCATTTACTCTGAATTCAATTAAATTTCTTCATAACTTTTGGATAAATAATAACTTTCCATGTTCCCGGGGGAGGAGATAATGATTCCATAAATCAGCTTAGAAATCCTCAAAAAAGACGCTCTTTACATGTGCAGAACTTGCCTTAGAAAAGTCACGTTTTTAAGTTTTCTTCAGTATCACAGTAATCAGGTGATAGTTGTCTGCACATCCATGAGTACACTGCAAACAGGAAGTGCTAACAGCTAATTCGGCACAGTTTTTATGGAGTTTTTAATAATTGTTTGCCATCTCTGCCTGCAACAGGACAAGAAAAACCTTCGTTAACATTTAATCCTTCTTTCCTCACAGTCCGGACGCTCGTATCTCTGCAGCCGGGATGTGATCGATCTTCCCTCGCTCTGAGCTGACCTGCATAACTCCACCAGCTAAATGCTTTAAATGCTAAATATCAGCCTCGTGCAGCCCTGAAGAGCCAGAGCTCCCGGGCATCCACACGCCCCGCTGAAACCTGTTTACAGAGTCGGGTTTACAACATCCAAACCCAGAGAATACTTGACATTCTTATCTGGGCCGTCGGTGTCCTGATCTGAGGGGAGCTGCTGAGTGCATCTGCATGTCCACGCCACCTCATCACTTCTGCCGGGGCCCAAACACATGTTTCCCTTTTAAAGTCACTCCGCAGCCGAACATTTGTACGTTTAGCATCAACATTGTGACAGGCTGCTCTGTGAGCCTCTGCCAGCCCTCCCGGGAGGCGCGGTGGAAGCGCCGGCAGCCCTCCGCCGGCCAACTCCCGCTCCATGAGGAGGAGGTCAGGGAGGGTCGTGGGTAAAATAAGCAGAGTGAGAGGTCTCTGTTTCACTAAAATGATCAGACAGAAGGAATGGGACCAGACGGGATGTGGGAGGAAGATCCAGATTTATCATCTTGCTCCTCACGTGCCGCCTCAGATCTTAACTTTGAGACAACTGAGGTCAGTTTCACAGGTTTTCTTCACATTTACTAATAAAACGGCTTCGCTTTGTGAAACCTTTTAAAGACCCTAATATGATCAAACGCCTCCTAAATGAAAATGTTGGTGAATTAAACTGCAAGGTGCTGAAATAAAAGCTCTCCCTGATTTAAATGTCACAGAACTTAAACTTAAACCATGATACTTTGTTCTAAAACACACATTTCATTGATGAGTAATACTTTTATTTTAAAGCTAACTTGTATTTAATTCCTAGAAAAATTCCTATATTTATTGTTCCCTGTTTTTCTTCTTTTCTGATTAAACTATTCAGACAGACGTCAAATTTATTTTTAACATTTTAAATCAAGTTTAAAAAAAAAAACGCTCCTTACATGTGCAGAACTTGCCTTAGAAAAATCATGTTTTTAAGTTTTCTTCTTGTCACAGTGATCCAGTGACAGTTGTCTGTACTTCCATGAGCACAATGCAAACAGGAAGTGCTAACAGCTAATTCTGCTAACTTTTAATGGAGTTTTGTATTTATGTTTATTTTTTAAGTCCCAGCTACTTTAGTTGTAAAGTGCAGTTGGACTACGAAACTTCACCTGACTTTCCATCAGCATCGGGGCGAGGAGGAGATAATGACTCAATTTTTGGTGAACTGTTCCTTTAAGAGTCTAAACTATCAATACGCACGTCACATGTTCATATCTGTGTGTTTTTATTTGGACCAGAACTCCATGAAACTTCTGCAGAACTCTGGACTCCTGCTGACAGATCAGTGGGAGGTAAAAGGGTCAAAACCGCCGTGCAGCATCCGTCACACACACCGTAACACACATCTGCATCCACCGAACACCGAATGTACGCAAAACACACAGGCTGCTATCAGCGCACATCTACACACACACACACACACAGCCTGGATGTCCTTATCTAACACACACAAACACACACACACCTCGCCTGGGCTTCTCAAAGCGCTCTGCAAACACACACACAGGAAAGAGAAGCGTCGGCACATGAAGAGCGGCGGCGAGGTCGCGGGGTCGAGTCGAGGTGGAGCCGGCTGGAAGAGGTCCAGAGATCGGCGGCGATAACCCCGCCCCCGATACGAGCTGATGTGGCCCTTCGATACGGCCCGGCGCCCAGGTCAGCGCTCTCGGGTTACTCGCTGAGGCTTGTTTGGACTCCCCCCGCCTCCCCCACGTAGCCTTGGACGTGGACTTGAGTGTTATCCAGACGTGAAGGATGGAGCGAGCAGACGCTGCTGGTCTGAAAGCTGATCCCTCGCTGTCTGTTTAACGGTATCGTAAAGCTTTAACGCGTTCATTACCGAGCAGAGCAGCAGGTTTCTTCAGGGTTTATTGGAGGCTTCTTCTTTTTTACTGAACAGAGGACATGACGCTGCGTTTAGTATCACTTCTTCTTCAGTGACCTCTGACCTTGTGAACTTTTACACTCTGATCACTGTTCTTCAGGAAACCAGCCGAAGGAGAAACATCACAGCCTTTGTTTGTTCTGAAGGTGAACGGCTGAAGCTGTTGTGGTCCTCGTCAGTCGTTCTTCATGTGTTCACCAGCTTTAAGTCGTAACGTGGGAACAACATGGCCGCTGCAGAGGACATGTGTTGTCTGTTATTACTCAGTCATTGTTACAGTCGGTCGGCTGGATTACATAAAAACTACTGATCTGATTTCCACCAAACTTGGGTGGAGGATGTGTCTCGGTCCAGAACAGAGCCGTTTAACTTCTGGTGTGGATCAGGACAAAGGGACAGAGAGAGGCTGTTGACATTTCTGTCCTCAGGTTAATACCTGGATCTTCTCTCTGTGTTCGTGTCCTTTATTCTCACTGTGTCTGTTCGGTCTGGTTTTACATCTTCATGAAGCACGTTCATTATAACGGCTGCACACTGGGATCTTCCCTGTCACACTGTATGAGGTGCAGCTCCAGTGTTTTTCCTGCCAGAGAAGAGGACAAACATGTCTCTCTGTTGTTAGAGTGGAAGGCCGTCAGCGAGCTGAGTGCAGGTAGTTTAGGATTCAAACCCTCCACCCATCACAGGTGCTTCCTCCACTCACAGTGGGAACAGTCCCCGTCTGTCTCTGTGTATCCACATCTCAAGGTCCGGAGCAGATAAACGGTGATAAAGTCCAGGTGTCCGGCTGCAGCGCAGTAAAACAGCTTTATTTACTCTCCGAGGTTGAGTCCACACTCTGACCTGAATGCACAGAGACACCAAGAAGGCCTCCGTTGTTTCTCAGCACAGGGACCGAAGGCTTTTTCCAAAATACTTCCCCCCATCACGAGGTCACTCTGCCCTGCAACCAGATCTGACGCCTGCACAGCTGGAACAATCGAAAAGTACACAGATCCGTTTATGACCAACAGCTGTAAACAAGGCGACCTGCACAAGGAAACAAGTTGTTCGCTTCAGAGGCTGCAGAGCCTTTTGGCTTGTGACTGCTGAAAATGAGGCGCCTGAGGGATCCGAATTATCCACTTATTCTGAGAAACAAGCAAAGATGAGTTTTAACTAGTGAGAAAATAAATATTATATTGTGGAACATAAATGTTTATCCTGTTTATTGTCCTGTAATCCCTCTGATAAATCACAGTCCGGGCTGTGTCAGCAAAATGCAACAAAATTACTGGAATTAAATTAAAGCTCTCGCTCCTCAGCAACATGAGATCAACATGTTCTGGACGGGTTCTGAGGAGGTCCGTGACCCGCTGCTTTCTACTGTTTCCTGTTTTTCAGGCGTGTACGTGACTTTAAACGTCACACGAGACAAAAAAGAAAATACTAAATGTGAACTTCAGCTGTGAAGGAAAAGGACTCAATCTGCAGCTAAATGCTAATTTTGGTGTAAACGGTACTTTATTTAGCCGTTAGCATGCTAACAGTTGCTCATTAATAGTCTTTGAGTGATATTAAAGTGACGTGAGTTAGCTTTGTGGCTCACTGTTAACAAACAGCAGCTTTTCACAGGAAATACAGTAAACTACTGTGATTAAGCTTTGTTAGTGCATGATGGGTAATTATTTCAAATATTAAAGTAACTTTAAAAATGGTGCATTACAAGGAAATACTGTAATTTTGGTACTGAGCAATACAATATTGTAGTTTTACAACAAGGTACACATGCTAACAGGCTAACATGCTAACAAGCAATATGTTAAATAAATTAATAAAATAACTGTTTATTGCTGTAAAATGACAGTAAATCTACTACAATTGTGTATATTTACAATAACTACACACTACAGTATTTTAATGTCATTTTACATCAACATACTGTATTTTCACAATAGTATTGTGTCTGAGCTGCTGTGGAAACAAAATATATGACTGTGATTTTTATCTATATTATTGTAAAATAATTACAGTATAATACTGTGAATTTACTGCAGTTATTAACCAGGAGCTTTAATAGTGTTTGAATTATATTAACATGACTTCAGTATTTTTACAACACTGATCATTTCTAATATATACTTACATGATTTTACTGTTATATAATGTATCTGTGAGTTTCTTTCCTCCTAACTTGATGGTTTTTCTCGCCTCGTGTCGTCAGCTGCTGATCTCCTGTAAAGTTTTGAGAACAGGTAAATAAATCTCAGTTGGATCAGAAGACGCTCGCAGTGTAAATAAAGGCGGCAGGTTGATGTAACGTATACGTTGTCGTGGTCTCCACAGTGTGTGAGGCGTTCAAGAGCCTCTTTCATCCCTCCACCTTTCATATCATATGTCACAAAGCTCAGTCTAAGCCGGAGCAGCGATAAGGTCAAACAGCAGCTTATCACGCTCTAAAAAAACGCCGCTGTGACCTTTACACCCCGCGCACACGGCCTCCAATCAGGACGCTCGACGACGCGTCGGGACGGCCGCAGGCCAGACGTCGATGACATGTCGGAGCGGCGTGTCGCAGACGCACCGGAGCGCCGCCTGTCATCAGATGCATCTATCTGAGAGGACGAGAGGGGACGAGAGGCCGCGGCCTGGCACTGAAGTTCAAAGTGAGCCGTGTGATTGTGAGTCATCGCGGCGACGGCGGCGGCGTGGGAACAGAAGGGAAAGATGAGGGGAGAGGAAACACAAAGGAAACCTACTGACCTTTCCTCTGAGCACACACACACACACACACACACACACCTTCACAACACACCCACGGCCTCACACACTCATTCATAAACACCTACAGAAACACAGCTGGAGCTGGAGCCGTGCTGCTGACCCCTGCAGGCTGCAGTGTGCATTACAGCCCAGAGTGGGTGAAGGTGACGTGCAGACCTAATGTACAGGGTTCATCCTCTGAGGAGCACGACTGTGGCAGGAGGTCCACCCAGATTATGACTTTATCTCATTATCATTTATCAATTCAAAGTATTTTGGTTTACTCTCTGTTCATGTATCTAGATCACCTCAATAGTAGCTTGTCAGTGAAATATATGACGTGTTTTTATGTAAGAAACATTTTGTTTTCATACATTTTTCCGTTTCTAAAGTGCCATTATGTCTAATATTCTGTATTTTTGAGATGTTATGATTTATTTGAGATATTTTGGTGGATGTAGTATAAAATTGGGATCTTGTGCCACAACGGAGCTTCATTTATTTTGATGAAATTGCCCAAACACATTATGTATTGAGTATTCAGGGTTCCTTGACAGCTTGTATTTGAATTGAACAGCATGTTAAAGTGTATTTTACCACCTGATCAGTGGCAGAAGGAACCTTCGCTCTGCTGAATCACATTATCTGGAGCCGTCAGGTCAGTCTGCAGGTGTTGGTCTGATTTTAGCCTCACGAGAAAATGATTCGCAGAAAGTTCTTTGAAACGAGCTGATTTATGTTGAAAACATGCTGAAATATTCTGACATCAGTGGGATTTTTTACATTTCTAAACACGGCGTGTCTGCAGGAGAGCCAGTCGCAGATATAAATCACTTCATCAGAGGGAGATCTTTTGCATTTTTTGGTCGAGGGGAAGTTTTTTTGGTTTCAGTCGAGTAGCGAAAGGTCAGCAGGGTCAGCGGTTCTTCGTCTGTGGAGCAGAACTCTGGTCCATGTTTCAGCGCCGCCACCAGCAGAGACGAGAGGCTCAGCTCCTCAGCACACGTCTCATTTTGTGTTTGATATTTGTGTCCGTCTGCGTCACAGCTATCGTCCATCGTGTCCACTCCGAGGTCAGGAATGTACTCATTCTAGTCTTTTCTCGTCTCGGCCTCATTTCCTCGTCCCCAGATGGAGGAATGTCAACCACACGCACACGTTAAACCACAGACGATGCCGTCGAGTGTCGCCGAGCTCAGCCGGCGGCGCACACGGCCGCCGAGCTCTCGGGCCGTGTGGGGCTTTAATGAAAGTTGGGATGGATGTCAGAGGGGGTTCAGAGGAAATGCCTTGATCTGCGAGGCCTGCACTGAATTATGGGCCGGGCTCGGACGCATCTGGAGCCCCGAAACAGACGAGCGGCCGGAGACTGCAGACGTCCAGATGGATGATGCCTCACACAAACATGTGCGCTCGTCTTTATTGGAGCACATTTTTCAGACAGATTCCTCCTCGCAGGCAGGAATGCAGAGGAAGCTTCCACCGAACGAGACGAGACGGAGCTGCTAACAGGACAGCTGCAGGGTCAAGTGTCCCAGATAAAGTGCACATGATCCCGAACTGAGGCAAATAAAACCTGTGATGAAGAGCTGTGTATATAAAGTCTTTATTTAGAGACCAGGACACATGACTCAGCAGTTTATTACAAACTGTGGAGGGTCACGAATCAGAGAAGAAGACACAGATTTATGTGAACTGAGCTTTGATTAAAAGATTATAAATCCACAGGGTGAGTCCGGATCATGAGACCAGTGTTTTTTAGTTTTCAACATAATTCAGACTTTATATCTCAAAAAGCTGAATCTTGTCTCATCATTTTGAGATTTTTATCTCATTTGTTCTGATCCGGAGCCGTTCACCGACGGGAGGAGAGCTATCTCATCTTCACTCCTGTTGATCAGCCTGACTGCAGCAGCGATCCGGAGGTGACCTCCACTGTCGGGTGGTTCTGTTCTGTTCTGTTGACTGCTGACTGGAGCTGGAGGGGAAATGGACTTTACTTCATGAAGGTAACGTTACAGAGAGGAGAGAGAGAGAACCAGAACCAGAACCAGAGTCTCTGCTGAGTGCCGAGTTCAGTCAGAGTGGGTGCAGAGCCGGAGCTTCAGGAGGAACAAACGTCCTCCACCTTACAGCTGATGTAGAGCACAAATTAAAATTTGCTTCAGGTTTGGTCTGGACACACTGTTGGAGGAATATAAAGGATATGATGATGTTCTCCAGCTCTGCAGCACTCAGAGTCCGGTCATGAGATGCTGGTGTGAAAAGCCAAAAACAACAGAGAGCAGCTCTCATCTTGGACCAAAGCCTCAGTAAAATGTCACTGTGCTCACTCTGCTCTACTTTAATCCAGGTGACACACCTCATCCTTAAATCCTCCCACTTAAATATAATTACAGTCACACACACCGGGACAGACACACACCGACACACACACCTTCTCACGTTCCTCCTCCAGTCATGTTACAGTGAAGACAAAGACCGCAAATATCATTGATCTGACGGCGGCCAATCAGCCGCCAGCCCAACAAAAGCTGACAAAGGCAGGCGCCAGGCGGAGCGCCACGGGCGAACCAGCAGGCTCGGTGTCCTGCCCGAGGGCACTGCGACAAGATGTATGGAGCCTCCGTCATCGTACCTGTGACCTTTAGAGACGAGACAACACCTGAGGCACCGCGACAGGTCACATCCAGCAGACGACCTGTTTTCCAGTTGTTCAGGAGCACAGTGCTGAAGATGAAGCTGTGATGAGACTCGTCAGCGCTGCTCTCTGAGCTCATTGTGTCACATTAATATTTAAACTTATCACAATTTTGACAAGAAGCTGATTAAAGATTCATCCCGTGTGGGACCGAACCTCCTCGTTCAGCAGAGCAGAAGACAGCTCGTCTCCAGCTTTACGTCCATTAATCACGTATTTCTCTAAAACACAGATCCGCCCTCTCGTCTCTCGTTTCCTCTCCTCGCGCTGCCGCCTCGGACTTGACCACCGCAGGGTCACAGGGGGATTTCGTTACACCTGTTGACCTTTGACCTTTCCAGCGTCAGTTGCTTGTAACGCCGGTCATTCAGGACGGATCTGGATAAAAGTCTGAGCTCGCGGCGTGAAATTAAAAGACAGTTCTGACCTTTGGCAGCTAGTTTTGATGGACGGCTCTGCTAAATGTTTAATGTGAGTGATGTGGAGAACACACACCTGCATCCCTCCTGCTCAGTGATGGATGAGGCCGGCGGCCATGTGATACACTCCCCCGACATGGGACAGTGGCCTGGGGTGAAGGCCTGAACCCAACACCTCCACAACAACCACAAGATGTTTCAGAACCACGACGTCTCTGCAGAGACACCACTCACAGCCTGATTCGTCCAACAGTTTACTACTGAAGACACGGAGGTCATGGAGTTAATCTCCAAAGTCTTTGACTCCAACATGTCAACAAAATGAAACAACCTTCACATTTCTGTTCTGGACTAAACGAGATGATGTCTCATCCTCATATATCAACACAAAATGTCAGAAAACTCACAATTCTTTATACTCAGAATTTAAAAAGTTGAGTTTTTGTCTCATAATTACGACGATCATGGTCATATTTATGTCATAATCTTGATTTTTATCTTCTTGTATTTGCTCTTTCCAGCAGGAATCAGCGTCTATAAGTCAGATTTGCTCATCTTACATTAATTCAACACTGCAGCTTCCTTT
The DNA here is from genome assembly GCF_965226575.1 of Pagrus pagrus. NCBI lineage: Eukaryota > Metazoa > Chordata > Actinopteri > Spariformes > Sparidae > Pagrus > Pagrus pagrus. Next base: position 1,315,632 of record NC_140206.1, read on the forward strand.
AAAATAGAGAATAGAATAGATAGAAAACATGTTGGACTGTGAGGAAAGTTTAAATAAATGCTTAAGGAGACTTAAAGTTGCACATGAACCTCTGTTACATGTTTTTAACTGTATTTTCACGATGCCTGAACACAAATCCACATGCAGTGTTTCATACATGCGTCTGGGTCACAGTGCATGTTCATATGTAACCACATACAGTCTGTTATGTTCAGATGTGGCTATAAATCTGTTATAAATCTGTCATTTTTGAAGAATTTCCCTCCATTTGCTCCTGAAATAGCCATATTTTCTTTAATAAGGGAATCTCAGACAGAGACAGAGTGGACGTCAGAGATGAAGGAATTTAATATAAATTCCCAGGATGCACTTGAAGTCGAGTTCAGAGCTCTGAGAGGTTGAAGTCGCCCCAATAAAACTGAGTTGTGAGCGCTGGTGTTCAGCCCGCAGCTGCTCACTGACCTCTAGTGGCCGAAGCAGCTGGTGGTCAAACATGAACTCATCACAGAGCTCAGTCTCTAAGTGGCTTTCTGTCCTGAGCCGAACAAACAAACTCGTGTAATTTCATGCGTTTGTCCTCTCTGCTGAGGTCTGCCAGCGTCATGCCGAATTACCTGAACGCAGCTCTGCAGCGTAACAAAAGCTTGGGTCAACTTTAATTCAGCGTCCGACGAAAGCTCCTCTAAACGGCAGAACATTAGAAACAGGCCGCGGACCTGAAGAAGAACAGGATCAGCCTGGAATCTGTTTGGTTTCGTTGACTCAGGCGGGTTCAGAGCTGTTTGCTTTCTCTGGATGTATCAGCCGCCGCTGGTACGAAGGGATGAACTGACCTCGCTCACTGTTCAACACGGACGACACTGATAGCTTTCTCATTCCACAGATACCAAAAGAGATGTTATGTAGACGCACTAAAGACGATGACTTCGTACAAACTGTTTGTTTCAACAGGTTCAGCTTTCATTTCTCTGTTGTGACAACGCTTTGCTTACGGTGTGGGTAGGTTGTCGGCACAAAGACCACGCGGTCATGGTTAGGAGAAGATGTTTTGTTTTGTTGCCATGAAAATGGTTTGAAATAGTCCCAAAGTCTCGTCAAGAAATATCTGGTTTTGTTGCAACAATTACAGCCGGAAAACTTCCCACAGTCTCAGTCAGTTTTGTTGGCTGGACATGTTCTGGTTTGGTTTTAGACCTGCGAACACAGCTGAAAGATGTTGTGAAGTCTCGCCAAAACTATATGTTTTTTATGCCACAAACAAGGCTGGAAAATGTCCCGAAGTCCAGGCAAAAATATCAGGTTTGTTACCACCAACATGGTTGAAAATGTGCCGTCATAAACATCTGGTTTTGTTGTAACAAGCACCTCAAAAATGTCCAACACGTCTGTAAATTGTCTCAAAGCCTCATCAGAAACATCCGGCTGGAAAACGTCCCGACATGTTGTTAGAAATATTGTGTTTTGATGCCATGAACATGACTGATGTCCTGAAGTCTCATCAGAAATACACCGAAATGCCCCAGTGGTCAGGATATCTGTTTTTCTGGACATCTTGTCAAAAATAAAGAAAACTTTGCTACAAGCACGCCTGGAAAAAAGCTTCCTCAGGTTTCGTGAAGGATCTCCAGTTTCATTGCAACAACCATGGCTGGAAAATGTCCTGAAGTCTTAAAATATCTGGTTTTGTTGCCATAAACACGGCTTGAAATGCTGACGTCTCGTCAAAACTATTCTGTGGTTTCATTCCTACAAATGTTGAAACACAGTCCTGAACAGTGGTGTGTGGCCTGGCAGCCTTCAGGCCTCGCTGTAGCTCCACCTCCTGACATGAAAATCAGCTGGTATACATGAGATGTGAGTGTATTATCGAGGTGTTGTTATTGTCCTCGTGACACCTGAACCTCTGAACGTCTCTCTGGTTTGCAGAAATGTAAAACAGTCAGCTGTCCCTCCGTGAACACTTCAGCCTCACGTCTCATGTGTGGGCCCACGGTGCTGAAACGAGGCCGGGGACACCCGGTGTTTCTAAATCCACAGGCGGGTGTAGCTGTGGGGGCCCTGAGCCTCCTACAAACCCCCCTCAACAAGTCACAATGGCTGAGCGGAAGCTGCCCTGCTGCTGCGGATCGAGCGTTTCCCAACGCCGAGGCACAAAGGGGCCAAACCTGCCTTCATCCCGGGCCCTAATCTGGTTCCTTTCCCTCCCTCTGTCCCTCATTCACTGCCCCGGTCCGGACGAATGACAGCACACCATGCGGTACGACGGCACAATGGTGCTAATAATGTCGCCGCGTCCCCACTTCTTCTGTCAAACAGTCGTGGTTGGTGTCAAAATGGCGTCTGATTGAAGGGTTTCAGAGGGAAGGCGCTGTCTGAGTGAGCACAGATCTAATTAAAACACAATGCAGCAATTACTGCTGTTCTGGATGTGACAAATGAGCAGAGTCAGACACCACGGGCACAGACAACACACACACACACACACACACACACACACAGGTACGTACACACTGACCTCAACAACAGCAGCTCTGTAACAAGATGGATTCAGCAGCCGTGTGGTTCCCAAAGTGGCGTCTGAGGAGCCTGCAGGAGTCTGTCTGAGGGTTTCAGAGTGACGACTTGATTTCTCGTGAAATCTCCAGATCAATCGACAAATAATCTAATCTGTAGTGTGTCAACGACCCTCTGAGAGCCCAGGACCACATCTGCAAAGTCATATTTGACATTTGTGGATCAAAGTCAGTTGAGGAGCTCATTTGATGGTGTTTTGCATTTTTCCACTATAACATAAGAAACATTTAAAAGCCCCAGTGCGAAGGAAAATGATGAATGAAAAAAATAATAAAAAGTCAAACTAAAACGTTGCCGAATTAGCTGGTAGCACTTCCTGTTTGCAGTGTGCTCATGGATGTACAGACAACTATCACTGGATCACTGTGATACTGAAGGAAACTTAAAAACATGATGTTTCTAAGGGAAGTTCTGCACATGTAAGGAGCAAAAAATTTCTTTTTTGAGGATTTATGGAGTCATCATCTCCTCCCATGTTGATGAAAGTCAGGTGAAGTTTTGTAGTCCAGTCCACAAAACATTTCTGGAGCTAATGCTTTTAGGTTAGCAGCTAAAGACTTAATTTTAATATCATCTCAGGTCAGGTTGTGATCTCTGTGATCACAGCAGACGAGCTGTGTGGAGACATCTGATGTTTAAATCATCTCCAGCTGCTTCAGGTGTTCGGCAGAATGATGCAACTCTGTTTTACTGTGAAGCTCCAGAAATGTTTTGTGGACCTCGACAACATGAGAGCAAATAGCAGAATCTTCTTTTTAGGGTGAATTTTCTGATTGTAATTAGTTTTTAAAAAATGACCTCGTCTTGCAGATTTTGCTTCTTTCTTGTTGCAAATTTGGTGAAATTGCCCTTTATTGTTTACTCAACAAGGACTCCTCAAACATCTTTCAAAGCCTGATGAAAAAATGGCTTTTCAAAGTTTTTACACCAGCGTCAGAACTTTCTCACAGCACAAAGGATCATGGGATGAAGCTTTCACACAATAATAAAGAAATATTGTTGAGATTTTCCAAGAATACAACGACTGTTCGTCACAGAGAGGAGCGTTAAATGTCCCAGGAAGGATGTGAGGCTCATCTGGTGTAGCTCATAAAAAACTCCCACCAAAGCCCGATGTGAACCAAACCAGCTCCACAGTGAGAACGGGCCGACGGGACTGGTCAGATGTGACGGGACCTCCGCGAGGGGACCCCACTCTGCACTTGACATTCATCTCCTCTCAGATCACTTGAGTGTGACTTTCCCTCGGCTTTGCCCAGCGTGGAGCCCGCGAGTCCTCGACGACGACGCTGACATGCATTGTTGGCGTGTCACTGGGTTTTGGAGAGGGCCACGTGCGTCCAGTCGGCTGAGACAAGTGCTCCCATACATGATGTCAGACATGAGAACGGACGGGCTCCGGAGCAAAACACGCTCCCAGCTGCACAAAGAGACTTATCTGAGAATCGGCTCAGGGGCCGTTGGAGCCGGCTGCTCCACCAGCTTTGTGCAACAAAATGACGTCTTCGTGGAATTTACATTTTTAGTGGCTGACGCTCTCATACAGAACAATTTGTGCAGGTTGAGCGCCTGAGTCGTGCTCAAGGACACTTGAGCAAGAAAAATACTCAAAGGCTGAAGCATCTGTGAACTTTTGAATGCAGGATAATCTCTGAAACCGGCGGGCCACGCTGCCAGGCAGTCAGAGCGTGGATTAGGAGGGAAATCAGCTCAGGGTGACCAACGTAAAACACTGTTTACACTCTTTACTTGAAGTGCTCTCACACTGGTTCCCTCGCAGCTTCTTCTAAAGATGCTAGGAAACTGTAACTCTGCTTAGAGATCCTCAAAAAAAAGGCCCTTACATGTGCAGAACTTGCCTTAGAAAAGTCATGTTTTTAAGTTTCCTTCAGTATCACAGTAATCCAGTGGTAGTTGTCTGTACATTGATTAGTACACTGCTAACAGGAAGTGCTAACAGCTAATTCATTCGAGGTCCTGAAAGACTGCTTTGCTGTGAAGCTCCAGAAATGTTTTGTGGACTAACAGAACATTAACTCTCCATGAGGCCTGGAAGTGAACCGTACAGGATGTTATCAAACTGGAGCTAGAAAGTGGTGGAAATCTAACCTTTGCAAACAGGTTATCAAATATGTTGTTCTACCGTGAAACGTGTCCTGATGTTGGTCCAGATTTAACTGATCATTGTCTTTTCAGTTGTTAATCAATCGGAAAGTTGTGAAAAGCTAAAAATCAGTCAAGACTTCCTGCACTGAACGTGACGACAGAGGGAAATGGCTGCCACGTGACCATGGTATATGAACCTACAAGTTCAACATGGACAATAAGGTCTAAGAGTCCTCAGACAAATGGAAAGCCAGGCTGCTAGTGTTGCCAGGCTGCTATAGTGTAGTCAGGGTACTATAGTGTAACCAGGCTGCTAGAGCTGAGCCTGTTATGACTGAACCTTCAGGCTGCTAGTGTAGCCAGGCTGCTATAGCTGAGCCTGTAACGACTGAACCTTCAGGCTACTATAGTGTAACCAGGCTGCTATAGTGTAGTCAGGCTGCTATAGCTGAGCCTGTTATGACTGAACCTTCAGGCTACTATAGTGTAACCAGGCTGCTATAATGTAGCCAGGCTGCTATAGTGTAGCCAGGCTGTTATAGTGTAGCCAGGCTGCTATAGTGTAGCCAGGCTGCTAGGGCTGAGCCTGTTATGACTGAACCTTCAGGCTGCTATAGTGTAACCAGGCTGCTATAGTGTAGCCAGGCTGCTAGAGCTGAGCCTGTTATGACTGAACCTTCAGGCTCCTATAATGTAGCCAGGCTGCTATAGTGTAGCCAGGCTGCTAGAGCTGAGCCTGTTATGACTGAACCTTCAGGCTGCTGTTCTGCGGCGGCAGCGGCGGCTCAAACGAGCTGCATGAAGAAGAAGAAGTGCGGCGGTGATGAACGGCCTCAGACCTGCTGGGTGTGAATGAATCTGTGTCATCAGTTAGTCAGACAGCGAGACAGGCGGAGACGGCAGGGGAGCCTGTGTCCACTTCATTGTCCCGTGGCACAGAGGCTGATGGGTCTCTAAAAGACTGACAGATTTCACTTGGCCCGCAGCCAGCAGACGCACACACACACCAGCACACACACATTTACATACAAGCGGCACCCTACACAGCATGGGAACTTTTGGGGCTGCTGGTTTCGATGAATGGATGACGGAGGCGGAGGGCAGATTGTCCAACTATTAGTGTCAAACATGGGATTCAAAATCGTGTCCCCCGCCAGTTAATGGAGAAAGAAACACTGCAATCATTTATTTTAATTGAAGAAGAGTGAAGTGTTCTCTGAGAGAAAAACAGCCTGTCAGCCCCGATCAGGAGAAATCACAGAACGATAGATACGACCTTTGACGACTTCGAGTAATTATCTTTAGAGAAACTGAACTACATGACAGCCTCTGTCTCGTCTCCTCTGTGGACGTTTATTTACTAAAAGCAGAGAGTGTTGGCAGCTTTTGTGTCCCTCGGAGGATTTAAAGGTCAGACTGAACCTGATACCCGGCCCTGAAATGAGACGGACCTCGCAGAGACGTCCTCATTGTCAGCAGGAAAAACACGACGATGGATCCATCAAAGAGTTTACACAGTTTATCAGCGATGGCAACGGATGGCAACACCTCATGAATATGAAATGATGTCTCCCTTTCCTCCCTGGCTTCACATGAGCATTGCTATTCTGACAATGTTGGAATGAAAATCACACTTTTTACGTCTACTTCACCACGACCGCTCACATTTAGACTCAGATTTGGACCTCGACTTTTATGCAGCGAGCAGCTGGAGCTGCTGGACTCACAGTGTTGACTCTGGTATCGAGCGTCTCCGCCCGGTAAAGGACGACAGTGATCTGTGACTCCTGACAGAACGGGGCTGGGTGTAGATCTACAGTCAGAACAAAGCCGTCCTGTCGTCAGCGTCGACCCGCAGCGCTCGCTGTTAATGAGGACCAACCGGTGCTCTCACATCTGCCTTTGAACCCAATTCAAAGAGCGGCGCTGTTCAGCCTCTTTCACACGTAGCCCTTTCCTGTTTTTGTGACACTGATGTCGTCGCCCCGCCCGTGTGAAACAACACCGACGGAGGTAATGTGCTCCTCTATATTAAGGTCAATAGAGCCGCCTGCTCAGTCATAGCAAACACGGTGGAGACTCGGGTCTAAATCGATTTACTTAGGAAAACCTGAGGTCACAGAGGGTTAAGTAAGAGGTGGCGAGGGGGGCGGTGTTGTTCCTCCATTCAGCATATCTGATTTAATACGCATCGGAGCGGGGGAGGCGAGGGGGGAGGGGGGGCGTACCAAATAAACTCAGCGGATATTAAAGGTCAAAGGGTCGTCCAACATGTGTTTTCTGAGACAGACTCAGTGAAGACTAAAGCAGACGAGTCACAGCTGAGACGGAGGCACCGCACATGTGGACCGAGTCAAAAACTAGACCCCCAAGTATTCAGACGGGTCACACAGGTACAACAAGCCGCCAGGTGATAACATTTACTGTCGGTGCTGACATGTTATAATGAGTTTAACTTTCAAACGCTGCAGCTCGGAGCTGCTTCTTGATGATGTTTGAACAATATACAGAGAAAAGTAATAAATGTTCATCTGACTGAGCCCTGTAGGATGTGTGGAAGACAGCCAGGGCCGAGGGGGAAGCTATAGTTCTGAGTTTAAAGTTATAATAACTGAAATATTTCACATGGTTTTAAAACTTGTCTGTATTAAACTGTTCCTTATTTTATCACCTCTTGTTTTCACAGTGTTTGACTTGTATTGTCATTTTTCCATGGTATGTGTTGTGTTGCCGTAGTATTTTACTTTCCCTGCTAGTTTTATTCATTTTTTAATAAATCCTTAATTAAACTGTGATTAAAGAAGCATTTCACTGCGTTGCTAGCAAGCCCACCGAGCTGCTTGTGGTGGGGCAGTCTGCAGCGGAGTGAAAGGGACGAGGAGTAAAATCCAAGAAGAGCAACAGCTGCCCGGTCAGGACGGACTTCAACAGACGAAGAGGTCGGTGTGTTTACTGGGAAACTACTGCACACACAAGCTGGAAAATGCGATACGAGCAACTACATTCATCTGCGTCACTGTCGAGGTGCACATCAGGCTACGCAGGTACGGCGTACACTCAACACAAAAGCATAAATCAAGCTTTACAGTGTGATTGATGTTCTTCAGCATCCGTTTTCTCAATGTGGAAAAAAAAATGGAGGCAACTTTTGGTTCACGATCTTTCTCGATTACAGCTCAACAGTAAAACATGTTTCTGGAAACATTAAAGGCAGAAATACAGAGTCGACGCAGAACCCTGGTTTTCAAAATGCACAACAACAACAATCTGTAACTGATTCAAACAGCCTTTCTTCTAAAGTTGAAGTTTTTGCTTTCACGTTCAACAATAATACAGAAAACCATCAAGGAACAAGAAACACCAGGATGTTCTCCACCGGTTGCAGCTGGGATTCTGGGAATTGTTGCAAAAACAACACTTTGTCTCAACACAACTCCTGAAACTCACATCACACTCAGATATACGGTCGTCCTCTCAGTTTTTGGCAGCTGCCTTGCTCAGGAGCACATCGGCGGTCTCCTGCTGATGGACTGAAGCTGTGAACTTTGTCTCCAGCCTCTCTGACGTACATGAATATAAAACCTTAATGAGGCAGATTTCCCAGTTTTTCCCACAGCGAGGACAGACTGGAGCACAGGAACGTCTCCGGAGCGGCTCTGTGGAAGTCATCAGTATCAGATGGCAAGATGGGGGAGAGATTTCTCACGCAGACGTTTTAAAAAGATATTTAATATTGTTTTTTGCTCGCAGGTTAAGATTATTTCCATATGGCAGCGGTACAAGTGATACCATCATTTTTTAACAGTTATGATTTAACTTCCGTGTTTTATTTTCATTTCATTTCACTGGTTTCACTGTCGTGCATGTGAGCTGCAGGTGGTCAGTCGACGCTTCCAGGAGTGGAAAAGGATCAGACACGGGTCGCACTGACCCCGGGTGTCACGGGTCAGTGCGTCCACATTAAACACTCTTTGTCTCGTGATTTGCAGAGGACAGAGCTGCTTTTCTTCATTTATTTGACCCTAATTTGGAAATTAGGAACAATTTTCATCTTAAATAAAAGTAAAGTACGAGTGAAGTTTTGCAGAAACAGATTCGATGAGAGTTTATTTTTGTGTTTTTGTTTTAGAAATTTGAGGTCGTCACATTAGATTCTCACCTCGCTCCAGCAGGTGGAGCTAACGACTACATCCAAACTGCTAAGTATCAAAAACAATATCAGAAACAATAATAACATCAGTACGACCTGTTATTGATTAAACCATGCAGCAGTGTATGAAGGACAGAGATGTGTAGTATTTGTATTTTTGCCCGGCAGGAAAATAATCAGATTTAATTAGGAACAAAATACTTTAAGAGTTTGTCGACTTTAAAAACTCAAAGAAAGATTTAATGATATTTTATTCTGAAATAAGACACATTTACATCCTCAAACTACAACATGTTAACATGAGAGGTCAGACCAGCAACGAGGCGACAAACAGTCTCAAATATGATCGTTTCAGTTTGTATTGAATCTATTTCTCTGCACTTGGTCTGAATATTTCATGATAAATACACAGGAACATATTTGAAATGTATTTAAAATTACCACAAAAGTTATTGAATATTGTTCCAACATGATTTATTAACAATATTCTGCTATTTTACAATAAACGTTAAAACTTCAGCTGGTTTATTTTCCTTCATGTTGAGGGTATTATTGTGATAATTGGGGGTAAATTAATCTTCATCTTCATGTGTCTGATGACCTAACATCACCTCAGCAGCTGTGAACCTTTAAACTTTGCTTCCAGTGAAATGATTTTAGGTCCAGGAGGAACAGAGTGGTCATGAAGACGAGTTTAAAACGAGAATATCTCCCGGCCCGATCAATATCAGCTGATTTAACTAAAGACACATACTTGGTATCATCAGTGTCTCCTGATGAAGATGAACCACCACGTTTATCTACTGTAGAGTCCATACAGCGACAGGCAGGACAGAGCTGATGTCACACAGCTGTTGTCCACTAGAGGAGGCTGTTTCCTTCTCAGTGTCAGAGAGTCAGCCTCAACGTCCAGAAGTGACCAGACTACCTCTCACACAGTTTCTCTCTTTGAGGAAACATTAATACACTGACGTTCAGACAGATGTGGCCTGTTCTCAGCTTCCACATCAACACACAGACCACTGAAGAAGACTTTGACAGATTTACAGGCTTCAGCTTCCTCGTTGCTCAGGTGAAGATGCAGCACGCTTCATTTATAAATCACCACCAACAATGAAAGATTATGTTGAAGCAGAAGATGCATCCAGGGCCGAGCTGCCACTGAGGACACTGAGGACATGTCAGCGGTATTGTCTCTGGTCTTTGATATCTTAATATACATATTTGTAGATAAGATAAGATAAGATAATCCTTTCTTAGTGCCACAACGGGGGAAATTTGCAATATTGCAGCAGCAACTATAGAAAGCATCAATTAAAACAGCAGTAATAAATAAATAAATCAAACATATATTTAATAAATGTAAGTAAAAGAGCAGTAGAGACGATAGAATCAATATAAACAATATACATAAGAAACAAACTCTCTGTTATAACATTAAAATAAACAATTGTATGTAATAAAAACATGCACATTTATAGTTAATTAAACTTTAGTTAATAGTTAACAAGCAATTAAAAGCTTTATAAACTGTTTATTAACAATCGTTTATTGAAAGTTGCAGTTGATGATAATAATAATGTAAATGTTCATTAATACTGTGGAGGAGTTTTTAACTTCACAGCTGATTTATGAACCTTTCATTGTCTCTGAACAGTGAAATCACTTCAATAAATCTGATGTCGATAAGAAAAGACATAAGTTGAATACATTCAGTTAAAACTGGACGTGTTGTTGTTGTTGTTGTTGTTGTTGTTGTTGTTGTTGGAGTTTGAGTTCATGACCTCAGTTTTTCTAGGATCTCGACGCAGACGATGGTAACTCACGACACGACATGTTGAGGGGAGTGTAGTTAGTCATGACGTATTATAATATGATATATATTTATATTATAAGATGTATAATAAGTCCATCAGACATCCAGAAGACTTCAACACTAACAAACACATGAATACAACACAACCTGCACGGTGCTGATGAAGAGGAGGCATCAGGAGGATGATGAACCATCTGCAGGACTCTGCAGCTGCCACTAGATGTCAGCATCCCATCTGAAACTAACGTCCACGGTGTGTGTGTGTGTGTGTGTGTGTGTGTGTGTGTGTGTGTGTCACCTCAGCACACGGTTCAGGATCATCAGAGGAAATTAGATTTTAACGCTCAACGATCCTGAAATTAAACTCACTGTATTGACAAATATTCTGCAGCAGCTCAATATTATTAACATGCATCTTTAAAGAAACATCAGTGAGGAGCTGTGTGTGTGTGTGTGTGTGTGTGTGTGTGTGTGTGTGTGTGTGTCAGGGTCTTTTTCATATTTAAAATCTCTATTATAATCTATAAAATACATTATCAGAGGGTTTAATAGCAGTGATTTTAAATCACAGCTACTCTGCTCCGGTTAAACACTCAGAGGTTTTTATAAATAGTATTTATGATGTGTTTATTATTTCTAAATGCTGCTTTACGTCCCTCGATTATCTTTAATTTAAATAGTTAAAACAGTTTCTTGAATAATTGCAGAATGTCTCAGATATTAAATAAATGAATCAATTCATAATTTAATTGCAAAAGAGATAATAAAGATGATGTTCAGCCCACGAATCAACTGCCTGAGAGGACGGGGAAGTAAACATGATCAATACTTGTGATTTAGTGCAGATGTTAGATCAGAGCAGCTGACTCTTCTCCAGATGTTAAACAACATGAGGGGGAATGAAACGTAGATTAAAGGTAAAACAAGCAGGAATAAATCTAATTCATTAAGTAAGATCAGAAATCTTCTTTCAATGTGTTTTTGGGACGTCGCTGAAATTAAAAGATATTTACTGATTTAAAACCTTCTGCTTGTTTTCACAGGCCAATTAAAATGTTAACACATGAAAATAAATAATGTCACATGTGAACTTTGACATATTAATTTAGATTTTAAGAGGATGTTTTATTTCATTAATCCTTTTTCAGAGAAATTCTGCTTGTGATTTCTTTTAGAAACTCAGGCCTGAGACAACAGCTGTGTTAATGTGTGATGCACAGAGCAGGTAGGGGTTCAGTGCCTTGCTCAAGGGCACATCAGCAGTGCTCAGGAGGTGAACTGGCAACTCTCCAGCTACCAGTAATGCATGTTTAAACTTTACACCTGGCCAGTTATCAGATCAGATACTCAGCATTCATCTGATCATCAGCAGAAGTGTTATTTTAATCTGGTATCAAATAAATGTAGTGGAGTAAAATTACAATATGTATATTATATGTATATGTATATGTATATATATATATATATACATATACATATATATATATATATGTATATATGTAGTGAAGCTGAAGTATAAAGCGGCAGAAGATGGAAACAAGCTCATGAACCTTGTTAATGGACTTCAGTGCAGAACCAACCCAACATGTTGTCTCGGATTCTCACATGTGAATCACATTTTCATGAAATATTACTCTGGTGAAAGTCTTAAAGTATCTGACACGTACCCAAGTGTCAAAAGTACAAGTAAAACCTAATTAAACGTACATATACATGTATATACTGTGTACTTGGTGTTACCGACACCAGCAGCGGCTGATCGACCTGGACAATTATCGGGTTGGAAATTCAGCATTTTTCTGATAATCAGATGTTTTTTAATTTAACTGCGGACAGAAATGTGCTCCTGTGTCGTCACAGTCATCACATACATGTACAGTAGACGAGTAAACACTACAACATTACTGTACTTGTACTTCAGTACAGTACTTGTACATCAACAAATGTTCATGTGAACTGAAAGTTTAAGATGAGAAAATAAAAGTTCATTTGTCACACGCGTCTTTACCACAACAGGGGGGGGGGGGGGAGAGAGAGAGAGAGAGAGGGAGAGAGAGACGGGGAGAGGGAGGAGGTGAAGTACAGAGGGTGGGCGCGGCGAGCAGCGGCGCATCCCGCAGTGTCCAAAGCTCCGCAGCATCCTGATGAAACCTCCGCCGGTGGAAAAGTTTCTGCGCTTCACTTCTCAGAGTTTCTCTGAAACTTTCCTGCAGCTTGATGGATCCGTGACGCGCACACAAGCCGAGAAGTGAACTTTTCCCTCCGCGCTCACTTCTCCGCGGACTTTTACGCGCTCAGCTCCGCTCGGCGCGCCGTCCTGTAGATGGGATATCACGACCTCACAGCGGATTGCTTCTCTTCTTCTACTCCTTCTTCTCCTTCTTCTTCTTGTTCTTGTTCTTCGCCGAGAGAAAAAGTTTGACTTGAAGACGAGTGAGGAAGAAACAAAGCGAGGAGGAGGCGGAGGAGAGCTGTCCGGAGAGGAGAGAGGGGACACTTGGTGAGTTTGGGTCGCGTTGGCCATGTGCTCCTGAGAAACAGCGCTGAGATAGTGTGAGGTGAAATCCTCCTGTTCTGCATGTATACTGACATTTACACAAGTTCTTCTGCTCTGAGTCCGTCACAGCCACACATGTTTCTGATAGTTCACCTCCTGGTTTGATCTGATCATGTCTCAGAGCAGACAGTGTGAAGACCCTCTGACTCCCTCTGATGTATTTCAGGTTATTTGAGGTTTTCACTCCTGCAGGAATGTCAGGAATCTGCAACCTGATATTTAAGATGCTCTGCAGGAGTAAAGCTCCTCACATGTTAAACGACTGCATCTTTAACTTCAGCAGTTTTCAGATGAACAGTTTCAGCTCAGCTCGTGTTGACTTCCTCTCACTGAGCCTCTTAATGTAGAAACGAGCGTGCAGCTGGAGGATCCTGCAGGAGAAGGCCTCAGACTGCTGCAAACATGAAGCCAGATCAGTGCACACAGCGCTGCCCGTCCAGGCTGAGAGGGGTTTTTAATGCTGAAAGGCCGGTTGCGTTCATTTGCATCAGAAAAAAAACTTTTAGTGCGTTTCATTGTGCAGGATGAAGAGTTGCAGCAGTCAGGGAGCGGGCGGCGAGGGGGGAGTGAAAAGATGTGAAGAAATAATGGGGCCCTTCACATTATTCAGGCTGACATGGGGGGCTTCCCAAACCTGTGATGGGGATGTCACTTTCATCCTCCCCTCGCTGTCATTTTCACACATTTCCACTCCTGATTGCAGCTCTGATTCAGGATCAGCCGAGAGTTTAATGACGGAGAGACGCAGAGAGGCAAAGAGACGGATCCAGAGAAGGGAAGGAGAAGAAAAGGAGTCTGGCGTCGCAGGGCGAGCGATAAATGTGAATTGGAAGTGAGTAAAACTCCCCGCTGTGACGACTCAAAAGTCTCTTATCCCACAAAACAACAAGTCCACACCAATTACTCCGCGTGGCCCCGGGGCCGCCGGGCCTTGTGGGTTTTTGTGGAGAAAAGAAGCAGCGGTGGCTTTTTACACAAATCCACAAAACCAGAGAGGAAAGAAAGAAAAGCGTGTTTAAAGATTCACCTCCAGCTCGAGCTGCAGCTGCAGGAGCAGCCTGATCATCTGAGCTGGCTCAGTATTTACATTATTGATTTATCTGCAGATTAAAATGCAAATCCTGATTTAAAAACCTGGATTTGACACATAAAATCCAGATGTGCACAGTTTACTGTAAATGATAAGAAAAGAAGACGGAGAAAATGATCAGATTTCAGGAGATAAAAGACGATTTTGGTCATTTTTCCATAAAAATACAATTTATCACTTTGCTAAATTGTTGAATTTTAGACTGAAAGTGAGACACAAAAATGAGGATTTACATTTTAATCTTCAGATTAATAAATAATGAGATGAACAGCTGTTCTGATAAGAAGAGGATCAAATAAATACAGTGAGCTGACGTCTGATCGATGATCGATCGGTTAGTTCTCGTGTTTCATCCTCTGAAATATGAATTTCTTCTGTTTGTCTGCGTTAGTTCTTTGAAACTTCTCAGGAATAATTTGATTAATTGTAATTTTTATGGAAAAATGAGCAAAATGTTTTTGTTGATCCTCTAAAATCTGATTATTTTCTGCCGTTCTTCATCTTCTATATTAATTACAGTCAGTGAACTTCACACATCTGGAAGTTATTTTAATGTGCAGATTAATCAATAATGAAATGACGGTGTTGCAGCTGCAGGTCGTCTTTTTGTGACAATGCAGAGGAAAGAAAAGGCTGAAAGACAAAGTGAGTCAGTCGACGAGTTCAAGGAGACTGAACAATTCTGATCATTGATCTGGGAAAAATATATCTTCTAATCCCTGAAAAAATGAAATATTTTCCATTTTTCTTGGTATTTTATACAATTTTATGGAAAAAAACAACCAAAATATTTTAGTTTCTTCTTCTAAAATATGATTATTTTGAGTTTTTCTTCATCTTTTTTACTTATTTTTTACCTAAACTTGACACGTTTGGATTTTGGACTAAAACATTTAAATGTTTAAGTTTTATGTTGGTGAATCAGGATTAATTATAAAAATGATAATTAATCCATCATCTGATTATTCCTGATATGTTTTCCAAGAACTAATTGATAGTCGACTGTAAATAATCATAAAAGATGAAGAAAACATGAAACAGTCCTGAGATTAAAAAAGAAGATTTTTCTGGCATTTCTCCCTTTAAATCCTCTCGTTGTCTCACTGACAGTCAAACATTTAAACGTGTGAAGTTTACTGTTAATAAAAAGAATAGAAGACAAAGAAAACCTGAAAATATTCATATCTTAGAAGATAAAACAAGACGATTCTGGTTCCTGATAAGTTTCCAAGAACTCGTCGATAATAAATTTATAAGATGAAGAAAACCAGAAGAAAAAGCAAAACATTATCTTCAGAGCTGCTCTCGTTTTTATAGATTAAATCTGTCGTTTTGATTGAATTTAAAATGTTTCAAGCAAATTTAGGCACAAAAAAATAAACCTAAAGTTTATGATTTTCCCAAATATCTGCACTGAAGCTGCCTGAGCTCCCAGCCCTCCTCCTGCAGCCGTTATGGTTTCGTGTTTCGGTGGGTTACTGTGTTTGCTCTCCTCGCTGACCTCCTGCTGATCGACCACAAACACTGGTGAACACGCGAGCAGATGATTTTGACAGTATGAGGACAGGCTGCGGACGCACGGAGAAGTTAGACTCTCTGCAAACATCTCAGAAACTTCCTCTGACAGAGCGAAGCAGCAGCAATTACACATGATGAAAACAGAGCTGCGTTTAATGCAACGCTGCAACATGCACACGCACACCGAGAGACATCACAAATCAAAGGTCCGGGGCCCGCCGGGGGCCCGTGGTTCCTCCTCTGTGCTGTGTAGCCTCAGCTCTCCGGGATCGCCTTTGATGCGTCTGTTAATTAACTCCTGAAGGGACGGCGGCAACGCCACGATCGGGCCTGACAGCCGCCGAGCCGAGCCGGGGAGTCCGTGTGTGGATTTCAAGGGCGGATATGAAGGATGGCCCCCCCGCTGCGAGGAGAGACACCCGCCGACATTTTGACTTGAGAAAACGAACGATCGCAGCCTTCAGCAGGGCTCGGCCTGCTTATCAATAGATGTGATCGCGCTGCCGTGTTCAGTGATCGTCTGACTCGGCCTCTTCCTCCCGTGACAGGCCGTTAAAGCGAGAGCGAGCTCTGAAGCGCTGCCATCTTTTTCCTTCCGCAGAGTCTTTTACCATGTGGCGTCCCGGCGGGGCCATGTGGTATTCCTTAGCAATCAATCCCCCTCGGTCGCGTCTTTCCGTGAGCTCAATCAGACCTCGAGGTCAGGAGGAATCTGTCCGGCCCCCCGGAGGCCCCCCGGCTCCTTCTTCTCCAGGAAGAGAGGCCGGGGACAGACTGGATCCCGGCCGGGGGCCCCTGGAGGTCTGTGACATGCTGTTAGTGACGGGGCCTCGGCAGGTTTTCCACTCTGTCACTGGCTGTTAGCTCTGAGAGGGGAGCTGCTGCTGTTTGACAGCTGTTCACCTGAGAGCACCAACATCCAGTCCACGGCTCAAATACTCCAGTTAAAGTCCTGAACTGAAGTCTGACTGAAGTAAAACTACAAAAAACTAAAGAAAACTGCAGTATCAGCAGAAAAATCTACTTCAACTGGCAGCAGACGCGTTTTAGCTTCAGCTAATCATGATCAAGAAAATGTTGTGATGTCTACAGAATAATAGACACCAGCCACGTTTAAACCTCATTTTCATTATGCGATTCTGTGGTGGTGGTGCCAGGCTGCTAACCTGACTGCATCCCACGGCAGCCTGGCTCCATTTTGTTTCCGTGTAACATAATTAAGTAAATGTTGTGATGTCTACAGAATAATGACCAGCAGCGTTTAAACCTGTTGTTCTGTGGTGGTGCCAGGCTGCTAACCTGACTGCATCCCAACAGCAGCCTGGCACCATTTTGTTTCAGCGTAACATAATTAAGTAAATGTTGTGATGTCTACAGAATAATAGACACCAGCAGCGTTTAAACCTCATTTTCATTATGCGATACTGTGGTGGTGGTGCCAGGCTGCTAACTTGACTGGATCAGGTTGGCAGCCTGGCACCATTTTGCTTCAGCGTATCATTATTACGTGAATGTTGTAACATCTATAGAATAATTACACCACCTGCGTTTACAATGGTTCCCTAATAGCATCGTTTTCATCATGCTACTATGTGGTGGTTGAATGTTGCCAGGCTGCCAACCTGACTACATCACTGTGACTTCACCAAACACATTCTTTGGCTCTGACATCTTTTACAAAAATGTCTAAAATGATAAAATGATGACGTGAAGACATTTTATATCCAATAGGTCAAAGGTCAACTTCACTGTGACATCACAATATTCTGGTAACAACGACATTTATTTTACTTTTCTTGCGTCGGGCCTCAGTTTGGACATCACTGATCTATAACAACGCTTCATAATATATGAATGTTCATCAGCAAAGTAACTTCTCAATATAGAAAAAAAGTACAAGAATGTATAAAGACGCAGAAAACGTAAAAACTTACTTTCCTTATAAGAGCTGAAAACACTGCTTCTGTAAACATGTATGACTCAACTCTTTAGTGTCACTTTTGACTGGATGAAGCTCTGCAGGTGTTCATGTTATTGTGTCCACACCCACACAGCTGACTGTGACTCAGAGCAGCAGGGAGTTTCCCTTCATTTAAGGCCTAATGTGATGATGATGATGGAGAGTTATTACCTCTAAACGCTCGTCAGACGTTCCTCAGAGGTGGAGACTCACGTTTGAATGAGTCAGTGTTTGTGTCAGAGGCAGAATCAACAGCGACCACAGAAAATCAGCAAAACAACATAAAGTCCTCCAGGAAACAGACGATGAGTTTGAAAGCTGGACAGAAATTGTTGTGCTTTGTGATGAATCTCACGGTTTTGTTGAGTAAATCTGGACGATATTTGAGGCAGTGACTCTAAATTAAACATCAGAGAAGCCTAATTTCTTTGCTCCTGATCCGTCAAAAGCCTTTTACAACAAATCCGTCTCAAACCTGCTGCTGTAACAACACACAGCTCCATCTTTGGGCTTCCTGCAACATAAACTGACGGTGTGTGCATGACTGTGTTGCAGGATGTGGAAAAACATTTGCTGTATGACTAAAAGCGAAATAGAGAGACTGACCGTAGGTGTTGATAAATTAAAGGGCTCATCCGGCCAGTGAAGAGGAAGTCGGCGGTCCAAACTGTGGCTGTAAAACAGCGAGTGGCCGTGCTGTAGCGGGACCATTTGGCCGAGGGTCAGGGATCAAAGCAGTCGGCCGACCTCGGCGGTCAGTGTGGACTCGACACCGTCTGCAGGCAGAGCTGTGGAGACACGTGGCAACTGTAACATGTTCAGGGCATTTTACTGATGAGGAAATGGGTTTAGTGTCGCAATTTGTGTCTTTTTCTGGGATTTTTTACAAGTTAACTTCGACCTCAAAGAGTTCAAAGAGTTCATGTTCTTTAATGGGTCCAGTTTTATCTGTAACCCTAAAAAGTAAGTGACCAACTTCAGCGTCTTGTTAGCGGAAGTTTTTATTTTGTCCGTCCCACACAGTGCTGTTGAAAAGCAGATGCTAAACTGCACGGCTGCTTTAAATGTTGCATACTACCAACAAGAACGGCACTAAGTAGATTGCATACCTCTGCCAAGGCCCCGACAGTCTCCTTTTGTACTCACTCATAGATACCAGTGATGTAAATAAGACATAGAAGAAACGAAAAGACATATTTTAAAGGTTTGTTGAATAGCTGATGCTAAACTGGAGCATGGATAGTTATAGAAGTCGAGTGAGGTTGAAGGATTTAAAATATACTAAAGCCGGGAGCTAAACTGCTTTGCTTGAGTCATAGTTGTTAGCTACACTGCATCGCAGGCTTGAATATGTATGACGAAGCTGCTGAAGGAGCATGAAGGGTTATAAAAGTGTGAAAGGCATAAATGATGCAAAGTCTAGTGTAAGCTGGGAGCTAAACTGCCTTGCTTGACGAACCAGTAGCCTAACTGACTAATTCTCTCAGCACTAACACAGTTGCAGAGAGCTTTAAGCTAACTAAAAGCACTGCTACTGCAAATAAACAGTCGTGTCGGGGTCGGCTGTGGCCCACAGGTGGGAGGCGTTCATTCAAGCAGTCTGGTCAAGTAGCCGAGCTGAAGTGGGGAGTTCTCCGTCTGAACTCAGCCGCCACATCTGTTTGCTGTTGGAGAGGGCAGGAGGAGATCAGCCACAGGATATTGAACATCCAGGCAGACGGGTGTGAAGCTGCTAACACTGACGACGGAGGCTGTTTTTCTTTTCAAATTAACGGTTTGATTCAGAAACAGGGAACGAGGTGAAGAAAATATCACTTTCTTGCATTTCCCATCCTCTGTGTTGGTATCTAAAGGACAAATGGTGAAACAAATAGTAAAATAAGCAGCAAACAAGAGGCTTTATCATGCGTGGCCTCGGGGGAATACTCCTTCTCCCTTGTGCTCTGGTTTTAGCTTTCAGATTTTGGGTCTCATTGCTTCTCTTGAAGTTAAGAGGAACAAGTCTGGGAAGTCGGTATAAATTCAAATGTCAGTGTTAGCCTCTATTTGTACATTCGCTGCTCGCACAATAAACAACCCCCCTTCGGTCGGAGCTGGATTCTATTTAAGACTCGCCACCGACCTGGGCTCCTTTTACGGGATAGCTATTATTCAAAGGAGAATAGGTGTAGGGCCCGACCATAAATTCCAGCAAGTGGCCCTTCGAAAAGGGGAACCGCGCCGAGGAATTGACTGCGTGCTCTGTGATTTTACTCTGCTACGCTGTGACCTTTTGAGTTGAGACAGAGTCATTTGTTTCGGTTGACAAGAGCTGCTCCCATAATTCAGCGGGACAGCGGCTGCTGGTAATATCGGTGATGAGCCAAACTGTACTCTTGTTCGGCTGTTACACCTGGAAGGCAGAGGCATTTGTTTTCCTGACACAGGAAATACCCTCTCACTGCAGGCCAGGGTGATTTCTGGGAGTCGTGGCCCTCCACAGGACTAATCTAAATCATGTGTGTCGCCGGGTGTTTGTGAGCTCTTAGTTAATTTACACTGTGTCAGAGGTGTTGTTTTTGGGAGGACTTTGATATTTCTGGGTGAACTCCACATGCTGCAGGAACAGCTACTGCAGAGGGAGGAAAACTGTAGGTGAAAGTACTGAAACATCATGATTTAACAGCGCAAACATCACACATCTGTGATGATCGTGAAGCAACACAAGTAATAAAAAGTGAAGTGTGTTTGCAATCCGGACTGTGACTCGGTGGAAACGGGGGGGAGGGTGATCCGTCCTCTTGTTCTCTTAAATAACTTCACTCTTTGTTGGCCATTATTCTCAAATGAATCATTGTTTGCCCTTTCAAAGGGAGCCGGCAGTCAACAGTGGGAGGTGACACTTAATAACACCACTAACTGAGCTGTTGACTTGCTAACGCGGTTGTTAGCTACTCCTGCAAGTAAATTCACTGATGTTTAGGGAGTCAGTCTCCTGTTTCAGCGGGGCCACGGCCTCGTGTGGTGATAAAGCTAATGTTAATGCACTTATTAAACTATGATAATAACAGTTACTTTGAATAAACACAGATTAAACTTCAAAGTACACCTTTAAAACTCTCACTACATATTATTTTTCTGACTTTAAAAAAGGGGACATTGCCTACTCTTGTGACATGCTTTACACAGTTTGGCTAACTCCACTCCTCATGCTTCTAGATAAGCTAACTGTATTAATATTAACCCATGTTTGCTAATTCAATCATTAGCACTGCAGTTTGTGCCGGTAGAGGAGAAAAACTTTTGCCGATATATTATAAAGTTGACAGTAATTGAAAGGCTGTCAGTAACTTATAAGTTGCTAGTTAAAGTTTTTCTGAGACTGCAATGTCAACATTAGACTTTACAGGATAAAGAAGTTAGCATGCTAGGTTAGCTGTTAGCTGCTTGCAACAGAAAACAGGGGCCGTGCTGGTTTTTGTACATGTTAATGTTAAAAAGATTACGCGGCTACTTAAAAGACTGCAATGCCAAAATTAGCAACGAGGCAAGTTAACATGCTATGCTAACAGTAGCCTAGTATTTGTATTTTTCAAAAGTTAGGTTACTGCTGGTCCAACAAGTTAAATATTATGATACTGAGTGAGCAGATCACTGTGGTTAAAATGCCCCAAGATCTAGGCAACATGCTAGGTTAGCTGTTAGCTTCACGATACACAGAACAGTAGCCCTTTTTTCCAACTTTTAAAAGTCATAGTTGGTTAAATTAACCTTTTAAAACCCCAACTGTCCCATTTAAACAGCTTTAAGGTTGATAATATATAACTTTTCGAGACTTTTTCATCTTAAATAACATTTCACACAAAGATCTTTGGGATGATTTCAGGTAAAAACATCTCAGCTTGTGACCGACTCACTGGCAGTTTCAGAAACAGGACCTGTGACCGTCTGGTTCTGGGGACGGCGCCGGCTGACAAAGCGCTGATTGCAGGTCACACACTCCGATGAAGCAGCAGTTCATCGGGTTTGTAAATGAGCAAACAGGGTTTTACTGCCTGTTTAACAAAGCTGAGCTGCTGACTGACACTTCAGCCTGGTGTCTTTATTGCTGCGGATGAATCAGTGTAACAGGTGTGAGAGGCCCGGAGTGAAGCATCATGGGAAGTCCCTCGCCACACACACACACACACACACACACACACTCAAAGCTGCCTTAGTTGAGGTGATATACGAGGCACATAATGGCCGTCTCTCACGCCTGCAGTCCTCTGATGTGTCCTCGCAAATCATCATTAGTCAGGCTCAACATTTGCTGTTGGCACATTTAGCAGCTCGGTGGTTTAAACTACACAACAACTGTAACTTGTGTTGTTGTGTTTTTGAGGCTCAGAGCTCAGACACATCAGGTTTAGAGAAGTTAACTCAGCTGTATGGACTTCAGGTCACACTTGGTCGTATGTGGAGAGAAGATGAGGTTATATGTGAGTAGGACTGGTTGATTTGTCCGAGGAAATACTTACAATTAAAAGGTCAAAGGTCAAACCCAGAGCAGCCGGTGTGTCCCTCCAGTTTACCTCAGAAACATTGAATAAATGTTCATCATCTGAACCCACGTGGTGCCGACCCGACACACGGTCCCTCTGCTTCTTGTTTATCTTTGCTCAGATTATCCCCGAGCGCCGGGCGAACATGTCGAGGGATCTCTCATGAACGACGGCTCGCCGTGCGGCGGAGCTGCCATTCACGACTCAATCTGCTCCCTGGCAGCGAGGACGTGGGGTCGGCTCGGGGGTTCTGGGGGTTAGAGGCCGGCGGGGGAGGAGGAGGCGGAGGTCTCAGCTCACATGTCATCAAAGTTTATTTGACTATTGACCTTTCCACCAGGACTATTCAGACGGGCTTCGAGGCTTTAACAGTTAGAACAATACCAGTTTATCTTCAAAGAGGGAGTGGAGATGAGGCGGCTCTGTCTTCAGGCTCCATCATGTTACTGATGTTCATCTAAGACCTGAACCTGGGTTCTGCTTGGTTAGGTCTCTTTGTAAGACCGGGCTTTAGATTAGAGTCCAGGACCAGCTGAGGCTGGGCGCCATTTTGGCCCCTCTGACACAGATTTAATGACAATAATGACTTTTATTTAAAGCCCTTTAGACAATTAGTTGATTAAGAAAAAGGTAAAAGGTTTCACCAGGATCTCAGCTGACTGAGGCCTACAGTTGTATCAATGTGGATGTTGGGATGTGAAGGACAAGATAAACTCTCAGTCTGAACCTCTTCACAGCACGAGGTGTTTCCTGCAGCAGCAGCAGCAGCAGCTCTCCCTGCGCTGAGTCTTTTCATGGCGCTCTCCAGCAGGACCGTCTGAGTACCCTCAGCTCCTCTGGAGAGTCTCGAGCGAGCCCTGAGAGTCCTCATCTCAGGCCAAATTAACACTTCCCTCCCTCGGCGAGTGCTCTCGCCTCGCTCGGCACTAACAGCCTCTTTTGTGTGCTTTCACTTTCAGAGACGATGGAGACTTCTTCATCGAGAGCCGCCGAGAAAAAAGACAAAATGGACGGGAACGGGTTCTCCGACCTCCCGAAGAAACCCACGGAGACGAGAGGTGAGGCTTCTTCTCTAACTTTCTCCCCGAGCAGCGACTGGATCTGACTCGGGTGTCCGGTTGTCTGTCGGGCCTCGGCACGCCGTGTGACAGAGCGAGCCGAGGTCTCGCAGGTGCTCGGCCGGGGGGCAGAGGGGGAGCGAACACGGCCCATGAAATATACATTTCAAAGATAAAGTGAGATCTCGGGAGCCGGCGCTCGTGGCGCTCCTCAGGCCCGATAAGGTACCAGCAGCAGTCAGAGGTGACTTACAGTAGATGTCTGATAGGAATCCTAAATAGAGCGAGGCCTTAAAAGAGCATCGTTAATGCGGATCGCCCTGCATCAAGGCGAGTCGAGCAGTGTGGCACCATTTGAGCACATAAACACTGATGAATAGATAACATGACAGGAGGAGAGGAGGCGGCGGCAGGTGAGAACCAGTGTTTGTGTTGTTGAACTAAATCAAGAGTAGCAGCGATCGTCTCTCGCAGGGGAGCGAGAGAGGAGACATGTTTTAAAGATGTCAGCCAGCGTGTGATGAAAGGCCGGCATAATGAGGCTGAAAGACCTTGTTCTTACCTCCAGAGTATAAAACAGAAAAAACTGTCCGGGGCTGGTGGAGCGAGGACGACATGATGGAGCCTCACTGTGACAAAGATGCAGAGTGATGTGGAGCCTTTGAAATGGAAATTAAACGCGTGATTTAGTGACATTTCTACTCGTTAATGAAGGACTTGGTGGCCTGCCATCATAAAGGAACACTCATTAATTGATAAAGAAGGAACAAAGCTGGAAATGGAGCTGCAGAGTAGCATCACTGGTTTGTTGCAACTTTTTAAAGGATGTCACCACAGCTCAGTGTCTTACTGGACCAATCTGTGGCACAACGTCCACATCCAGTGTTTGAGTCGCCTTAACTTACATTAACCGAGTGTATCTGCCACATAAATGACCTTCTTACTTTACCTACACCAGAGCTTCTATGTGGAGGATTATAAGTATAAAATGTTGGTTTTGCTAGTTATAAAGCGTAAGTGGACCTCATCTCTAGTTTTGCAGGATCTGTATCAAAGTTGTTGTTCTCTTCAAGAATATGTGATCGGTCCAGATTGTTTTTTTTTAAATATTTTTATATTTTACACTAAATCTTCACAAAAAAAACTCATAATGAACATTTTCCTGATTATTAGAATCTTTTTTTTTCTTTTTATTTATCCGATTGCAGACTTTTAAAAATGAATCGACTCATGAAGTGGCAGAATAAAGGAGCAGAAAATAGAAATACTCACTTGAAGTACAAGTACCTCAAAATCTACTTAGTTACATTCCATCACTGGACAAAGCAGACGCCTCTTCAGGCTTCACGTACTGTAGTTTCTCTGGCACAGCAGCAGATGCTTCTCCACGAGGAGTTTCCCCCCAAAGCATTAAAAGATGTGATCAGATGAAAGTACTGACCCACATTTAAACCGACCTGCTGAGGTGTTTCTACGGCGAATGTCCCGTGAAGTGGAGGTGAGGACGTTGGAGAGGATGGAGGTGCATGTTTAAAAGGTGTCAGCGACCGTGTGATGAAAGCTGCGTCTAACGAGGCTAAAAGACCTTGTTCTTACCTCCAGAGCATAAAGAGATGAACGACAGCGCGCTGACATGGATGCAGAGCGACGGGCCACTTTGAAATGGAAATACAGCCAGTGATTTGGTGACATGCCTCCTCTTTAATGAAGAACTTGGTGGCCTGCCACGATGAAGAAATCGAACATTAATTGTTCATAAGAGAATATAAATGTGGGCCGGCTGCTACATGTGGTGTTGGCGTGTACGGCGCTCCGGTTCTTCACATGCTCTTCTTCAATATTTGAACAAAGCTGAGGCGAACTCTTTCTCCCAGCTGGATTATGAGAACATTCCCATGATCCTCTCTGGTCACATGGTCTCTGTCAGTGTTTCCATCAACTTCCTGTCCCTGATAAGGCGCTGGCTTGTTATCTGTTGTAACCTTTAAAAAAGGGCCGTGAATAATATCGAAGTTATGTCTTGATCATGATATTAGACAACATATCGGCTTAGAGCTGAATATGATATATCGTCATCGTAGAGTCTGATGAAATTGACCACTGACTGCTGCTAATTGTAGCTGCCGTTAGCATGTTTGCCCAGTTAGCAGTGCAGCTAGCGTCGATGTTAGCTGGCTATACCTGGGCTGGGAGCACCAGTGATTATCGCCGCTTGAGGTACAAAGTGGTATTACCAGACAGGACGAGCCACGGCTAGCTGGTTAGCATGCTAACTTCAGTGGACATCTTTGCATCACAATGTATTTTACATAAATCTGCTGTTTCTTCACATTCTTCTGATCATTTAGTTTATTTTTAACACAGTTTTTAAACGACTGAGAGGTATTTAACAGTGTTTTGTTGTCGCTACAGAAATAATCAGGTGTCCGTTGGCACAAAAACGACACATTTTTCTAGCATCAACATTTTTACATATTGCACCTGTAAACATAAAGAAGCTTTTTGTCGCCTTGAAGTGAAAAAGGAGCTAATTTTTTCTGCTGTGCGAGCCTCCTGTTCCTCCGACCCTAATCCTGACCTCGCTTGAACTCCACCGTCCTGTTGTATATTTATAAATCCTCAATATGAGCCGCTGAGTTTTTAATCTCCTCTCCCCTAAAATAAAAACTCCTCCCTCCATAACTCTTCCTCCCTATCAGCCTCCTGTTTTCATCTTAAATAAACAAGAAGCCGCGACTCTCGATATCAGCGGAGAGGCTCGGCGCTAAAAAACCACAAGCGTCTGCCACTGTGTCGAGACAGAGCAATTACTTATCGCTGTAATATGCATTATTATTCCTGTTGCCAGCTCCTGATAAGTGAATATGCAGCACGAGAGCGCAGCAGATGAGACCTTGAACCTGAGAGGAAAAGACTCTAATATACGGCTGCTGCTTTTATTGTCGGCGTATGTTTTACTGTTGGCTGCAGGATTCCTGTCACCTAAGTCATGCCCACCTCTGAGCCCCGACGCCGCCTCTCTAACAGCCCGCCCTGTTTTATATTCCCGTCTCGTGTTATTTATTTAGAACAATTTCCTCTCTATCAAAGCACATGGCTAATGCCGAGTTTTAATATGTTATTTACACATAAAAACAAGCTATTTACAGCGGTGCATGTGTGCAGAAGGGAGGAAAATGAATGGGCCCCGGCGCCCCTCTCCGATCTGTTATATCACAGTTTAACAATCTGGATTGCTAATAGAACCATTTATCATGGAGCGGTCATTTATTTTATGTGAGCGGCCCAGGTCCTGTTCCCAGAGGCCTATGGAAATGGGGTGCGCATATAATGAAGCTCAAGTGCGAGTCACTTTGTTTAAAAAGTGGATCCGCCTCGCCGCGAGTCAATTAGGATGGACCCAGGTGCTCCAGACGCCGCTATCTGCTCCGTCCTGATGATCCTTCCCGCGACGTCCACTCTCCCCCAGACGTGAAATGTATTTTTTTTTTTCCTGGAGAGTGAAAAAAAAACCTGGCACGCTGACTTCTGGACTCGTGTTCGGCGCCATGTACTAAGAGGTTTCTGGGCCCGCTCTGCTCGCCTCTCCTGGACTCTGCTGCCCAGTTAATAGATTCAAATGAGCGCTTGTATTCCCTCTGACAGCACGCATCTGTCTGCCTCAGAGCACAGATTTACGCCATCTCAGGGACCTTGATGATTTCAAACCCGTTCGTAATAACCGAAGGTATTTAGAGGGAAAATATCAGCAGAATGACAAAGAATCCAGCGACCGTTATTGATGTACGTGTCAGGTTCTGGACTCGGGCCTCGGAGGATTAAAGTCGCCCCGCATTAGGGAAGAAATTTCCCTCTGTTTATATACATATAAGCCCAGAGACATTTCTTTAAGGCGAGGTGGAAATCTGATTTACGCTGGATTGGATAAATTTAGAGTTATTGCCTTTTGAAAAATCCATCATTTATCAGGAGGAAAGTTTATCCTGATCTGCTCCTCAGGAAACACGACTCCCCGACACTCAGGATCTTTTCAACTAAATGCTCAGAGAAAACAGTTCTCGCCTCAAGGTCCGGTTCTGCAGCTTTCTGTCATATCACGTGCTCTTCATCAGCAGGCGGCGTTGGTCCAGTTGCAGATGCACAAATTCACATTTTTTCCCCCTGAGATCTTGAAAGACTTCACGTCCACGTTAGCTCAAAAGTTGAGCTTCAAGGGTCGTTCTTGTCTTTAGAAACAGCAGCTGAGCCAAAAAGTATCTGTTCTGGAGCTTTCGATCATATCAAATACTCTTCTTCGGCAGCTTGGTCGACTCTTTCCAATCATTATCTCCTGGAGCTTCACAGCAGCAGTCTCTGCAACAGCTGAAGCAGCTGGAGACTTGTTTTAAAATGGAAACAACCACAAAATAGAAGAAATAATCCATTAAAACTCTGCAGAATTAGCTGTAAGCACTTCCTGTTAGCAGTGTGCTCATGGATGAACAGACAACTATCACTGGATCACTGTGATACTGAAGAAAACTTAAAAATATGACAATTCTAAGGCAAGTTCTGCACATACAAGGAGCATATATTTTTCTATAATCACTCTCTTCTTCGGAGCCATAACACACATGAGGTACACATATTTTTAAATTCAGTGTGACTCACACTTTCTGAGGGTATAATTCATTCACAATAATGCATCCAAAAATCCACTCAGAACTCCCAGAAAACGGGATGCTCCTTACATGTGCAGAACTTGCCTTAGAAACATCACGTTTTTAAGTTTTCTTCAGTATCATAGTGATCCAGTGATAGTTGTCTGTACATCCATGACTACACTGCTAACAGGAAGTGCTAACAGCTCATTCTGCAGAGTTTTTATGGAGGTTTTTTTTGGTTTGTTTACTAAATCAGGGTTTTGGTGAGATTATTGTCTGGAGACACTCGGAGGTTTATTCTTTTCTCTCCCAGAGGAAAATCGTCTAAATCCTCCTCTGATGCAGATTTCTTTGTTTGTTTCGGGGCTCGTGTTCGTTCCTCTCTCCTCTCCGTCTGTGTCGGTAAACTAGGCCACAGGAAACTACCGGCTGCCGCTAATGATTTGATTAACTGGCTTTGGTGGCTCATGACATACATCTTGCTGAGAGTGAGTTTGTCATTCGAGAGGGAGATTGATGCTCCCTCCCCCCGACTCCCTCCCTCCGTCCCTCCCTGCAGCCTCCCAGGTCTTTCTGCTGAGTCTGGATGGTCCGCGGGGAGGAACCCTAAGTACTTAGCACCTCCTCGGCCGCCCCGGGGCACTCTGGGTGGAGGGGGAGGGAGGGGAGGCAGACCTAAACAGGCTAAACAGACACTTACAGGAAGAAACCAAGAGGAAGCTTTAAAACAGCACTCAGATCCTCATGTAGCTGCTTCTGTGCTAGTTCTGGTGCCGTCTGTCACGCTAACTCGAGCTCTTCGTTAGCATTGGGATACATTATTCCAGTATGGAAGACTGGAGCTGCCAAAATGAAAAACAAATAAACAAACTGCTCGATAAATCAGTTTATATGTCTGGAAACCAAAAATTAAATGGTTCAATAAATACATTTATATGCACTTATATGTGGCAAAAATAACATTAAAAATGAATGTGGACTTCAATTGTATTTGTTTATATTAAACATTTTAAAATGTGTTCCCGTATTTATTTCTGAATATATTTCTGTGTTCTTTTCCCTTTGAACTTTGCCAGTTAAAAGATAAACACTAATAAATAAATGTGTTTGTGTAAATAAAGAAACTAAAATTAATAAATAAAATAGCAAAGTAATAGAACAGGGAATCCATCATTATTTCCATATTTATTTATGTATTTATTTAAATTTTATCTTGCAAAAGGAAAAGAAAACAAATATATTAAGAAATAAATAGCATTAAGTCATAAAAGAGAAAATTTAACGGGAATTCATACAAAGATAAATAAATTCATGTCACGTTTCATAAATTAATTAACATCTTCATTTATCTTTAATGGTATTTTTGTTGCTATTAATGGCATATTATTTTATTCATTGAGCCATTTATTTATTATTTGTACTCCGTCCTCCATCTTAATGCTCAACAATGTGAGAGTTTCTGCTTTTTCAGGTCTTCTGTTAAATAAAAGTGAATATAATTTTAGGGCTTTTGGACTGTTGGGCTCACAGAACTAAAGATTTGACGGAGATTTTTCTCAGTTTTCTGATGTTTTTGACCGGATGATTAATTTAAACAATCATTAGTTGCACCTCTCATGCTCACTTTGGTTCGACTGACACCAGTCTGATGATGATAACATTTATTTTCCCTGTTGAAGAATCTGTGGTGATTTATTTATTTATCAGGCTAAATTTCAGCTTCAGACCAAAAAACAGAAAAAAAAACCAAAACACCTCCATGTGAGGCTTAACACCTTGTTTGGACTCACTAAAGCGGTTCCTTCAGGGATCAGTTCTGGTTCTGTAAGGTGCTTTGGATTAAATGCTGACATCTGCCTCAGGTCTGATCCAGCCTGCGAGTCAAACCAAGGGCCGGACTGCCCGTTGGAAACAATGGGATTAGTCTGGATGTGCTAGATGAATGGAGCCGGGCTGGGCTGAGTAAATAGTGTTTTAAGAGAGGTGAGTTAGTGATAAGGACGGGTTTCTTTATCTCGGCCCGGCGGACAGTGAGTAATTGATGGTGGCGGGACGCTCGGGCCCCCACCGCACGCTAGCGAGCTGCACAGAGAGCACTCGGGGGGTCAGGCCCGCTGGCAGAGAAAAATGTGACCGAGAAAGGCTCAGCATCCACCTCCCACTCCAAAAGGACGGCCACTAATCTTCCTGAGAAGGAGGAGAAGAAGAAGAAGAGGGGGCGGCGGCTCTTTTCTCTTCTCCTGCCTCGGCGCTGTTTAAATGAGGCCCGGCCCGGGGAGGCCTCCGAGAGGCAGGGGCAGGAAAACAGCCCCCTGACATTAACACGGCCGACTAACACAAAGTGCTTTAACTGCTGGACCGTCAGCCTGAACAGCTGTGCTGCTGGAAACATCCAGGCTCCATCCAGCAGAGGAGGGCTGATGTTCAGAGCAGCAACTGGGTTTCATCAGCAGGACGTTAAAACAACAGAATAATCAGACAGAACCGGACTTATCTGCAGGGACGTCCACACCAAGAACTACAACGAGAACCTCCGCCAAGGTCCAACAGCCCCCCTTTAATTTAATCAAGACTAATCCAATATCAGATAACACTTCGAATCGACCAGATCCAGACTCCTATTTGGATCCGGATCAGATTGGACTCACTCACAACACCAGCCACCTGAATACACCTGATAGTTTTAATCAAGATCCACAAATTATTCACTGAGAAATTAGAAAATTTGGAAGAACACCCTCCCTCACAATGTGGAAGGACCCTAAATCTGTCCCTGTATCCCTCAACCAACCGACCGACCGACCAATCGACCAACCAACCGACCGACCAATCGACCAACCAACCGACCGACCAATCGACCAACCAACCAACCGACCAACCAACCGACAAACTGACCAACCGACCAGAAAAAAGTCAGAACTCAGTTTTCTCTCGTCAGCAGTCCTGATCCTCTCCAGTAAGATAGAACTAAACATGCTGTGATATTATTTGAAGGCTGTATCGCCGACCTGAATTACTGCCCGTCTCCACCCACATCAGTCCGAGTCCTCTCCAGTTCTTGCACCTAATGTTGAGCAGAAATAAACTGTCTTGGATCCTGAAAGCGTGTTTGGACCAAAGTGGGCGTCCTTTGACCTCCAGGCTGCAGCAACAACGTGTAGTTTTGTTCGAATGCTTCAGTCAAACACAACCAGACAGCTGCGTGAAGTATGACATCACTTTCACTTCACTCAGATACAAACTGTGTGATGAACTTCAGCTCCTGTGATTCAGACAACATGACTCCCTCAGTCTGAGCGGAGGTGACGTCACTGTGGAGGAGTCAGTGACTGAAGCTCAGAGTTCAGCCTGGACTCAGATGTTTCCTGCAGCATGTGGCCCCTGACTGTGGCCCCTCGGTGAGGTTTCCAGTAATCACAGCGACTCTCTGGCTGTTTCCACATGTGAGGCTGCTGCGCACACACACACACACACACACACACACACACACACACACACACATTTCTGTGGCTCTTTGTAAACATTTAGCTTGATGACTTTCCAAGATGCCCTCGTCCAGTTTTATCTGAAGTTTCAGTCGGGGAGCGGCTGGTCTGAGGGGCCGTGAGATTACTGGCACTAAGTGAAAACAGAAATGTTTGTTCTTATATTTACTGTATTTATACACCGGTGGAAGATCTCTGGATAAAGATCAGAGTTTTAAAAAATTCATACGTCTCTCGGCCCTCAGCTGATCCTCACTTGTTAGTTTTCAGCCTTGAGAAGAGTCATTAAACCAAACTTCCAGATTTCAAAGCTCATTTTTGGCAACAAGATAATTAACCCATTATCACGAGAAAACCAACACTTGTTCCTCGTATAACTTGTGTTTATTAGAAGTCTACGGAGGCCCTGAACCCCCAGATCACAAGCTGATTATTTTGTCACTTTTCTGGGCGTCTTTGCGTTATTTCCAGGTTCAGGCCGAGAGTCTCTTGTCTACAGGATCGCTCATGGGCTGTTGTAGGTCGATCATAGAAGGCAGGCTCCATATTGATGCTCAAAAATGTGAGATTTTCTGCTTTTTGTTGGCCTTATGTTAAATAACAGTAAATATTATTATGGGGTTTTGGTTTGTTGGACTCACAAATCAAAATATTTGATGGCATGGTGGAGAGTTTTCTCTGTTTTCTGATGTTTTTGACCAAACGATTAATTTGGTGATTGAGATAATAATGTTAAGTTGGGTCTCTTCACGATCTCTGATTGGCTGTTGTAGGCTGTAGGGAGGTCATAGAAGCTCCTGTCTGCTTAAATGAAGAAAAAAGTGTAGTTAAAGATAAAAACATCGATAATAGCGATGAAGAAATCGTAACTGTTAACAAACAGCAGGTTTTCACTGTAAATTCTGACAGTAAACTACTGTAATTACACTTTTGCAATGCATGATGGGTAATTATTTGGAACTGACTGTAACTTTGTATATTCACATTAACTCCAGATGCTTATTACAGCATCATAACTGTAATTTCACATAAAAATGCTGTATTTTTACAGTCAGATGGTGTCTGTAGAATAACTACAATATACCGCTATGAATTTACTGCAATTATTGACAAGTAATTTACTGTATAATTGAGGTAATCATGTTCACGGTGCGTCCTTTATGTGTTCGGCAAACACACACAACGTTTCCATCTTAATAGGACTGACAGACGGGCAGGAGGTACCAGTGAAACTCAAGACAACACTTGTGTTTTGACGCGTCGGCCGTCGTGTAGCGCTGATTTGAGTTTGTGTTCTCGGCGCTCATCAAAGTGACGTCTGTCTGTGTTTTGCTCAGGATGGCTGGTTGACTGAAGCCGTCCCAGCGCTGATATATGTAACCACCAGCTCCAGGCGACGTCTGCAGACATCAATCTCTCACAGCCGTTAAGGTTTGCTTGCACTGATTCCAAAAACAACAGGCTGCATTCCTGCAGATTTACAGCTGCGGGGAGCGAACGCTCAGGAGCGATATATGGATGTTTCAGAGGATTAAGCCAAAACTCCCCCACCTTTTTTCATTTTTCTATTTGGTATCCCTCCTCTGCTGCTCTACCAGACTGCAAATCAGTCCCCCGCCTCCTGAGAGGTCGCCTCGGAGGTTCAGGGGCAGCTCCCGGGTCTGTCTGGGTCCAACATGGACTCCTCAGACTTAAACATGAGACGTGGAAGATCACAAAAGTGGAGATAACTGGATGAGAACTGGAGGAAAAAGTGCCTCTTGAACCAGAGACCTTTGTTACAGATGTAGATTATGTCATTTAGAATATTTCCTAAATATAAGTAAAGAAACGAACCAGAATCTGTCTCGTCTCTGATCCGGCCCGAGAGGAGACGGACGCCCCGGCAACACCGACCCTCGATGTAGTCATGTGCTGCTGATGTGATCTGTGCATCCAGCCGGCCACGACCCAGAACCACCAGCAGCTGCCGTTAAATCACGGAGCTGCAGGAGGAGAGTGTGTTCACCCACACAGAAACTGCTGTTTCTGACAAGATGTTCAATCTTTAAGTGCAAAAATTTGTCGGGACTCTGAAAGCAAAAGCATCTGAAGTCCAGACGAACTAAATTCTTCGAGGTTTTAGCAGCTCGTTATGGTTCTGACCCGTACAACCGCAGCCTGGAGGGCCACCATCGATGTTATAAGAGAAGGAGAAACAGAGGAGGCAGACAGAGTTTCATGTCAGATACACAACGTCTTTCTCTTCCTTCTCTGATGGAAGTCAACACATCATCCAGTCTCAGTCAGACGTCACTGCACTACAGGAGCAGTGTGTTCTGGTCCGGTTGTCCTTTAAGCTCAGTTTAAGTTCCTAACATGTAGTTTTTGCTCCAGCGAGGGTAAGAAAGGTTCAGACGTGGTGATAGAGATGGAGGATTGTTGTTCACTCGGAGTGAGAGTCCAAGAAAGCACATTTTGTTTGAACTATCAGCTCCATTTAATGTCTTAAAGTTCATTTTTCCAACCAATTTAATTCCCGACAGCTCGGAAAATGAGTTGTTAGAGAAGAGAAGGAGAAAATGAGGATGGAGAGAGAAATAAAAGGAAGTAGTGAAGGAAAAGGGGCGAGGAAGGAAACAAAAGGAGGAGGTAGGAAAGAGGATGGGAGGTTAGGATACAAAGGAGGACATGGAGAATAGGAGGGAAAGAGGAGGTAGGGAAGGAAATAATATAATTTGACTAGATTGAAGTGTGAGAATCCAAATATTGAGAGTTTTTACAGACTGTTCGGTGCAGGTTTGATGACCAGGTCTCCTCGCTCCATCCAACAATGAGCTTCTTCCATGTTATCCTGCTCAAAGTGAAGATGTTGAGCTTGTTTCTGAAGCCGAACACGTGAGGTGGACTCAGTCTGAGGCAGCGACGGGCCTGAAGCTGCTGCAGCTGCCGTCTGAGAGCGCCGCCGCTCTGTACTCAGTTACAGTGAAACGAGGAGAGGCACGCTAATTGCCTTGTAAGTATTGCAGAAAGCAGCTGGAGATTAGCAATAACAGCTAATTAGCTCTGCTACAGTGGAAATCAAAGCTTCACATGAGGATAAACACACAGTCTGCTGTTTGTCTGCCCATTATAAATCTTTATGAAGCACCAGGTTGTCACATTCATGGATTTTTAGAGAGAGAGCGAGGTGTTGTGTTTCACAAAGTTTCCCCCTCAACACCAAACCCACGCCTGCATCAGCGCCGGCCCGCGCAACTGTTAAAACACCGTAAATATGACTTTGCTCTTTTCTTAACTCAACACTGAGGAGTATTTTCCCTCATAAACGCGGTGAAGTAAGTGGTTCCCCGTCAGCCGGCCTCACGCTCCACACTCAGACAGCCAATGAAACTGATTAGAGGCTCAATAAAACACTTTGTGTTGGAGCTGGAAGTCACTTCAGCACTTTGAAATGACGCCTTTGACGGAGGAGATGCTTCTGATGAAGACGCAGAAACACACAGAGCAGTTAAATAATACTGTCTGTTGCAGCTGACCACAGTGTCACCAGACTCCCTTAACAAACTGGCTAATTTTGAGAGTTGTTGACTTTGGAGAAACATTACGAACATTGTTGCTGACAGACTCTGAATCATTGTCTCCTTCTTGTAAATTCAGCATTAAATGAAAACAGGAAGTTGTTTGTTTCCTTGTACAAAGTGTCAGTTTGTGGCAGCATGGCTGTACCAGCCTGTCTGCTTCTGTGTCTATAGTGCTAAAGTCTTACCTGCCAACATGTAGCAGCTGTTTGAACACACTGTTTACACTGATTTCACCATTTACACTCAATTTATGAAAGAAGAAACATTTTATTTGTGAACATCCTGTCAGATCATATTTACTGTTTTTCAATTGTTCTCCATGTTATTGACTTTGAATTGTGCGAGCATGACGTTAGCTTTCTGGCTAATAGCTGATCCAAGTGGACTAGTTTACCTCCTGTTGATAAGTCGTGTCTAAGATTCGTCGAGACACTCGAGAGAGAACTTCTCTTTATCAGGTTTTTCTGTGAAGTCACTCTGTTCATGATGACTTTTTAACTCTCAAAACCTCCCTCACCTCCCAGAATCAGTTGTCTAACTCCCGAGCTTGAACCCGTCAGTCTTTTTATTTCCCTGTATTGAGACTCGTCCCACCCTCCGCCGCTCTTTGTCACAGTGGCGACAACACTGAACCCACGCAGGGTCACATGAAGGCGTCTCCTCGCTCTCCGCCTGACTGACGAACTCGCTCTTTGTACTTTTACAAAGGAGGCTCGACCTTCCTCTCAGTATTCCCATCGTCTGACTCGAAGCCACCTCTTCATCACACGCGGAGGCTTCTGTCATCATCTGCACTATTACTGTTATTTACCATTTCAATGTATTCTAACAACAAAGTGTCTGCAGCTAACGGCCCGGTACCATTTCCAGTCCAGTCCAGTCATAACTGTAGCAACACATGTCTTTCAGAAATCAATCTGTCTCCACCTCCAGCTCCTGGAGCGTCAGAAAGCAGCAGGCAGCAGCGGCAGGCTGCAGGATAATGTGTGTAAACCGTCGGGACGTGGGTGTAATGACACATTTCTTACTGACGGGGAAACTCGATCACAGCTGACAGCCCGTCTGCTGGGCCTCGTACACAAAAACACAGCCAGCTCTGGCCGTAACGCGAGCCTGAGTGACGTCGAGGACGACAGGAAGCCTCAGCAGGCGGCCTCCCGCCCCCGCTCACACTCAGCCGGGGTTGTCGGAGGTGGGAGGCCTCCCCTCTCCCAACAATCCCCTCAGCCGAGCTCCTGTTTCCAGATCAGGGGCTTCCCCTCCTTCTTTTAAATTGGACAGAAAATGAGTGAAGTCCCCGAGCTTTGTGCCGTCAGGATGAGATGAGTGATGAAGGTTTAGCACGAGTCAGGAGTGTTTGTTTCAGAAACTCACTCGTCAGTTGTAGTTCGTTGTAGTTCTGCATTTATGATTATCCTGTTTCCAGAGTAGTGGCAGTAACTATGTACATCTACTCTGTTACATTTCAGAGATCATTTTTCTAAATCTGTGACGACAAATGGGAAAGAAATTGTGGGAGTTGAATGTTTCTACATCTGTGGAAAAGGTTTTGGCACTTTGAAACTTGTCGTACTGCCACTGCAGGATGCTTCTGGTAGCTAGCCTCCTGCTTTAACAGCTGCTCGTGTTAACAACGATAGTTTGAACATAAAATATTAGAAAACAGTAAAACACTGAACTCTAACTGCTGCAACTGACAGAAGGTTATCCATTATAACCATAAACAATGCTATAAAAATGCAAACAAATCAGAATTATAAATAAAGTATAACTCACGTTAGTACTCGCACTACTTTTCTTTCAAGACTCGTCCTACTCCGTCTCTGATTGGTTGCCTTTGTCGTGTTTCTCCGCTTTACTCAAACTGTTAACTCAAAGTGCAGCTGTGGTTGTGTCTGTTTTTCCTGCCTCATGATATGCTGGTTTATAGGCTGTAGTTCTGCTTCTGACACCGGTCCGGTCCGCTTTACCCGACCTGTTGATAGACACTGCAGCTGGAGCGCTGCAGAGGTTGGTGTGTTTACTGGGGAAACCACACACAGACACAACCCATTAACACCAGACCACCACTGTACAAACAGGCGGGAAATAGCATGCTAGCTAGCTAATTTGTGTCTCATTTGTTGTGTAATTAAACAGTAAATTCAGAAAATGTGTTTTCTTGTAATCATGGGTCAGCACCTCATAATTATGAGAAATAATTACCGACTTAGCTTTTTAGCACATTTAGTGCAGAATCTGTGTTGCTGTTTCTTTTTGTACAAAAATGACACAAACATTCAGCCCTGTTGTAATAATATTCAACACTTTTACCTCCTCAGTCTGAGAGGTGACATGTATTTCCTCTCTGCAGTGTTTTGGCGCTCTGCAGCCTCATTTGCTCGGGAAGCTAATGGCTCTTTTAGACTAATTGTTGTCCTGATGTGCTTTGTCTTGTACCCATTGGTGGTGTTTGCACGAGCTAATTAGCCACCAAACCAGGCCGAGCGAGGACTGAAATAAGGTCAGGAAATATGCAGATCAGTGCTGCTCTCATTTACACCATCTCTTTCTTAATAAGTCCAAACACGAGTCACAGGAACTCATTAGACAGGACTTTTAAGATGAATCGCGAGGTGGACAGAGATTTTTTATTTTGGGTCAGCATTATGTAGCGGAAGCTAAGTTTAAAGGCTTCATATTTAATGTTTTGTTCTATTTCAAGGAGGATGATTTCTCCTTTGAATCCCTGCACAGTTTGGAAAACAGTTTAACGTGGCTCATTTTCTGCTCTCGTCCCGTCCCGATGTGCTCAGACGAGACGAGATGAGGTGCGAGTCAGCATTTAATTGTGTGTGAGGCGGCTTCTTCTTCCCTCCCTAGCCAACCACTTTATCATTACACACTGCGCTGTTTGCAGGGCTTTGTGGCCCTCGCCGTCCCCATTCAGAGGCTGAATCGTGCGGGTCAGAGGTGGCCCACTTGGGATGAGATGCAGGAGGAGGGGGAGGATGGAGAGGCTCGCCACTGCTGCTCCTTCAGGCCTCGACAAACCCAACTCTTACACTCTCTAATGGAGTGTGTTGTTGCGTTTGTGCTTGTTGGACAACAGTTTATTTGTCAAGCTGGCACTGACTTTTGTCTGGAGATGCTCCGACTTTCGATGTTGGTCTCCACATAAACAGCTGGAAATGTCTCCAGGTCTCCATACAAAACACCCAGTTTTGGTCACTACAAAAACAGCTGGAGATTCTCCGACTTCCCTCAAAAAATAGATAATCTTGGTCATCACAAAAGCGGCTGGAAAGGTCTCCTTAAAAAACTCCCCCTTTTGTGGGTAGCCAGATGTGGTGGCCACAAAAACAGCTGGAAAAATCCCCAGGTCTCCTTTAAAAAACACCCTGTTTTGTCGCCACAAAAACAGCTGGAAATGCTTCAACTTCCAGTGAAAATAAACAGTTTTGGTCACAACAAAAACAGCAGAAACTTCCCCAGGTCTCCTCAAAAAGCACTGTGCCTCCAGGTCAGCTGAAGAAGCACCTGGCTTCTGTCTGTAACTGTTGAAAATAAACAGTTCACCTTGTTAAAAGTCCCAGAAACAAGAAGTGAAACTTGGCAGATCTTCAGCTGCATCAAACACCAGAGAGATGGTAGAAGGAGGGAACGTGTTGTGTTGCTCCGTCACCTCCGTCGTGACCTTTGTCTTCACACTCTGGACTCACACAAAACCCTCTTCACACACTTCAAACTGACCTCCGTCAACAATACCTCTCTGTCGACTCTTTTCTCTGCTGAACAGAAGCATGTGGGAGACGGCTTGAGAGGAAACAATAGAGAAAAGGAGACAAACCTAAAGGGAATTGACTTTCTAATCCTGATTAACACTTTCCCACTGCTGAGAGCCTGCTGAGGTCGCACATGATTTTAAAGAAGTTGCTTTACTTTTAAGTTTGTAGTCCTGTTGTGGAAAAAGAGACCCCGTCCTTTTTATTTTTAAACACAGATTAACCAGCTCTGAGAGTCAGAAGTTAAACTGCTGTAATGT
Source organism: Pagrus pagrus (assembly GCF_965226575.1). Taxonomy (NCBI): domain Eukaryota; kingdom Metazoa; phylum Chordata; class Actinopteri; order Spariformes; family Sparidae; genus Pagrus; species Pagrus pagrus. The sequence continues at coordinate 1,354,699 of NC_140206.1, forward strand.
CTCATCTGATCATCATTTTCTGCTCTTTCTTTGTGTTCTTGGGGAATTACACCACCATCACTTTGAGCTGAAATTACAAGATCCGGACTCTGATTTGTTTTGACGTCTCCTCACCAACAGAACCTCTGCCCCGGCGCGATGACACGTTACAAAAACTCTCCCATAAACAAGCTCGTCAGGAACCCATCTGAGTTTAGTTTACAGGGCCCGGTTGGCTTGTAATCGAGCAGAGTGAACCAAAGCCTTTCATAAACACTAACTTTGCCACTAAGAGACGTCTGTAGGTGTGATTACAGCTCTGCTTCAGGAGGATCTCTCTGCATATATGTGCCAAAGATGACGTGAGAAACAGCCTTTGGGTGGTGATACATCTGTTTCTCCTTGATTTACCTTACATTTCAGCTGGGTGAGATAATGCCATGATATTTTTAAGCTTTATCGCGATATGTGATACAAGTATACAAGATACAAGATTTTCATAAATGTTAATATCGATATTGTGACAATATTTAAGAGATGACTATTGATACTTTCACAAAATATGAACACAGCCTATAGATGTCCCTAAATCCTACACACTGGACTTTTAAGTTAAAGCACTGATGTACATTTTCTTCCAGTAACTGCAGACGCCTCCACATTTCTCTGTGGCGCTCCACAAGGCAGGATCCTCGGTCCTCTGTTATTCTGTTTATAACGTTACAGCCTCGTCTCTCTTCAGGCTTCATTTGATATTTTCCAATCTGAAGTTCATTTAAAAGGTGTTTCTGAAGAGCTGATACCAGTACTTCCTGCCTGTATATTATAGGATAACTGTTTATCTACTCAGATGTACGGGATATTGTGACAATATTATAGGGATGATATGGATATCTGTAGATGACTATAAGCACTTTCACAAAATATCAACACAATCAGATTTTTGATCAATAATCATCAGTAATGTGGATATAATGACTAAATGGGTATCATGGCATCGCTTTACTGTAACGAGCCTTTAACCAGGAAAATGACATGATATAACCATATCCAAAATCTAAGATAACACGTTCTTATAACGATAACCATATAATATTGATATGGAGCCCAGCACTGACATAGTAAGTGACATATTATTATATTTAGAAAGCCCCAAACACCCTCTGTCTTCACACAATCGAAGGAAAATGAAAAAAAATTAAATAAAGGTAAAAAAAAAAAAATCTGTAGTCCCCTTAACCGCCAGCCGTTGGACTATAAACATCCATATTGTCTAAAACCTCCTGTGTGTCTGTTCAAGCTGAAGAGGTCCGACCGTCTTTAGCAGCAGCGAAATGTCAAACAAAATAAAGCTGGGGTCAGAAAATAGAGAGGATTCAGCTTCAGCAGCATGTGTCAGGCGTGCAGCGGAGCGTTTATCGACACGGGAGGCGGCCGAGTGCTGACGCGACAGGACGCACCGAGATCTATTTTGGTAGATCGAGCTGGAGGTCCGGGCCTCCTCGGGGAGGTGAAGAGACGTCTCCTGCTTCCACCTGCGACGCATTCATCACGAGGAAGAGGCGCATCACTCAAAACATTCCCCCGTGTTCCCTGGTTGTTCTCTCCCTCCTCCAACATCTGTATCTGCAGCGGCCTCCCCCTCATTAAGACATCACAACAAGAAGCGAGCTGAGCTAATGTGTAAAACTCAGGTGTTGCTGCTCTCTCCTCACCCTCCTTCCTCGTGTTGTAGAAGAACTAGGTCTGTTTAATTTACAGATGGCCCACTGGAGTAATTTCCCATTCAGCTGCTCGACTAGTCCGGGCCGAGGTATAATCCCAGGCGCCCTCCTAGCAAGGGTGCCAGCGGGGTAATATGGATGTTAGCTGGGGAGCACGGTGACAGCCCCAGAAGCGACGATTTAATTCATTGTATTTTAATTATCGCTCTCATTCAGCAGCTACGAGCTCTTTCTGTGGCTCGTCTCGACAGCGAGCCTTTATCACCGGCCCGTCGGAGCAGATAATAAACTTTTGCTTTAAGGTAATTACTTAATCTGGACAAACCTGTGTGTTAAGCAGTGCTATTAAGCGAGGTGGTGATAAATCAGGCGTGCAGTGGAGGTGGGTGATTACTCGACGGTGCAATCAGTCTTTGAACCCGAGCAGTCTTTTAAGTACCTAAATTGCACAAACAGCATGCTAACAACATGCCGCTAGTGGCACGGAGAGCGGAGGAGGCCCGTCAGCGGCCCGGCAGCGCCGCCTGCCTCGTTTAGTTAATGCCAGCCCCGTGATGCAGGGGGGTTATTAACATGTGGTCTGAACACAGCTGTCAGAGGCTGGTAGGACCACCTCAACACACATGGATGGATGGATGGATGGTGGATGGATGGATGGATGGATGGATGGATGGATGGAAGGATGGATGGATGGATGGATAAATGGATGGATGGATGGATGGATAAATGGATGGATGGATGGATGATTAGAGGATGGATGGATGGATGGATAATTAGAGGAGGATGGATGGATGGATAATTAGAGGAGGATGGATGGATGGATGGATGGATGGATGGAAGGATGGATGGATGGATGGATGGATAAATGGATGGATGGATGGATGATTAGAGGATGGATGGATGGATGGATGGATGGAAGGATGGATGGATGGATGGATAAATGGATGGATGGATGGATGGATGGATGGAAGGATGGATGGATGGATGGATAAATGGATGGAAGGATGGATGATTAGAGGATGGATGGATGGATGGATAATTAGAGGAGGATGGATGGATGGATGGATGGATGGATGGATGGATGGATGGATGGATGGATGGATAAATGGATGGATGGATGGATGGATGGAAGGATGGATGGATGGATGGATAAATGGATGGAAGGATGGATGATTAGAGGATGGATGGATGGATGGATGGATAAATGGATGGATGGATGGATGGATGGAAGGATGGATGGATGGATGGATAAATGGATGGAAGGATGGATGATTAGAGGATGGATGGAAGGATGGATGGATGGATGGATAAATGGATGGATGGATGGATGGATGGAAGGATGGATGGATGGATGGATAAATGGATGGAAGGATGGATGATTAGAGGATGGATGGATGGATGGATAATTAGAGGAGGATGGATGGATGGATGGATGGATGGATGGATGGATGGATGGATGGATGGATGGATGGCCTGCATGCCCTACTCTGGTTCTCCAACAGGTTGGGAACCCCCAAAGAGGTCAGAAGGAAAAACTGAAGGATCATATTTTTCTTGGTTCCCTGCCAACATCTGAAAACCATTTCTGAAGGAACGCTACCTTCTAGGCTTTAAGGGGGCACAATAGACTGAGTTAAGAGGGAGGAAGAGGACTTTTTGGTAGCTTAGGCAAACTAACACAAGTCTTACCAAACGTTTCCTCAGTGTTCAGCCTCTCATATCTGCTATGTTTGGTGACTTTTGGACAGAAGAATGGAGGTTTTGTGGGACCGAGCAGCGCTTATCCACCCAATACTGTCTTTTTTATCACACGGCTTATGTTTGATATTTGTGTTGGTGATTTAAAGGTCTTGTTCTGCTGCTGATCAGTGTTGGTTTACTGCTCTCTGACTATTGATCCAGCCTGTAGTCAGTACATAAACCACTCTTCTCCTGCTGTGACTCTACTCGCACTGACTCGTCACTATTTCCTGGTAAAAGTCCTCCGCTGCACAGGAAGTGATGCACTATATGGCCCATGTTTACTTTGGGCAAAGCAGAGAAGAATAACTGAAGAAATCCTGATGCAGCAGTGGGACTTGAGCCAAGATATTCAGCTGTTATTTCCAGCTCTGATCTCCCTCGTTCCTTCCTTTCTTGACCTTTTCGTGCAGTTATTTTTGATATGGGATACTTTGACTTCAGGCATCTTTACTGGCTGTAGTCTGGCTGTTACAGTCACTGAAAACACAGAAGGTTTGGAAATATGTAGAGGAATAATACTCAAAAAAGTTTAATGCACAAAGTTTCGCAGCGTCTCTTCAGTGAAGACAATCCTGTCTGAGCAGTTTCAGGACTCCTAAACTTTAAGGTAACGCTGCAGCCACATAAGAAAACAGTGTTTCTGCTGTGTGCTACAGAAGGAGGGGCTGACGATGAAAAACTGGAGCCGGCCCGCTGCGGCGTTAAAACAAATGTTATCGAGCAAAGACTAATAGATGGCTGGAGCCCGAGCGAGGCCACGGCGGCGCTGCCTGACGCTGCGTACGCCCAGGGGGGATCGGGGCCCAGCGAATCAGGTAAATGTGCCTCTTGAACTCTCATGAGCGCTCGCCTTTTGTTCTTCCCGTGGCGGCAGAACAATGGAGCTGTCTCGGTGATGGAATAAGCCTGCCTGGTCAATCCCCCGGCCAGGACGCCGCGCAGGGCCGCAGAGGAAACCTGGAGGAGCGGCTGAACGACTTCCTCCAGGTCCGACGTGTCCGGACCAGGAGGGTCATCCTCCTTCAGAAATCTGAGCTTCAGACTGAAACTTTTAAAAGCACATTTACCAAAACTTTACACACTGAAACTGTTCAAATCATGATGATGCCTGCATTACCCACAATGCATCTGAGCCACTAAGTGACATAACTGGGTGGAGTTACTCTTTAAAGTGCAGTATAGCTTCTGGTGAATGATATTCTCCGGTGAGCGACTGCAGATAAACGTTTCGTGTTTTGAACAAACTCTGTAAAAACTTCTCTAAACGTCCATCTAAAAGTTTAAAAAGCCCAGAATAGAAATGACCTTACGTACTCTGACCCTCCCCGTCTCTCCGTCATGTCCTGGTGACCCAGATCCAGCCGCTCTTTGTCTCCCCTCTTATAACTCACCCCCCACTGTTATGAATGGAGCATTAACTCGAGCTGCTGTTTGAATGGGGCCCTTCAGCTCGCTCTCACACTTATATAGTATGTATATATACTGCCTCTGCTCAGCCGGCACAGAGTGTAGAGTCAGACAGAGGCTGATTATACAGAATTATAATGGAGGACGTCCGGGGGCAGCGAGGCCGATGTAAGATAAAGAATGAGCGTGAGAGAGATTCAAGAAAGAAAACATAACTGGAGATAAAGAGACGGCAGGTGAAGTCACATCCACAGGATTTCTGTAACGGGACGCTAAAAAGTCAACTTTCCACGCGTCTTCTTGATGAAGCCACGCTGAGGAAAGGGAAACTTGTAGGCGTTTAACCAGTCGCAGAGCTTCAGGGTGATAATGATCGTGGCAACAAGAGAGAAACAATACGATTATAAAAAGGTAATATTTCATTGTTGCAAGTGATTTACATATAATTCAGTGTGTTTCTCCTGGTTATTAGCTGCTTATATTTGCCTGCTGAGCAGATCATCACAGCTTCACATCAGTCGGTGTTTGCATGAAGCCTGTTCTTCAGCTTCTCTGCAGGACTCTGCTTGTTCTTCTCAGTTGTGTTTGTTAGTAACACAAGCGAAAGACGTCTGTCAGAACGACTCAGCTGCTGCTCTTGCCTTCGTTGTTTTCCTGTCTTGTGCATCGACCCTTGATTCTTGAAGATGCAGACATATTTCAAATCCTCTTACTGCGAGAGAAAGTGAAGTTTTTGTTCCTTGGTAACAGACAGAACGACTTCTTCTACTGTTGCTCTTTGTGTAAACGCTTGAAAAGTAAATGTAGACACCTCGACTTTACATCCACCGAGCAGTCGGAGCCGATCCCAGCTGGATTTACTCAGCGGCTGGTTTCAGTATCGTGTGTGTTCGAGTCGTGACTGAGTCGTGTTAAAGTCGTAGCTGCCCCTCCTCCCAGTGTTTGTCATGGAAACAGCCTCGGGCTCGTGTCTTTAATTCATCTGAAAGTCTGTAATAAAGGCGCCACACCTGACATTCAAAAGTCAGACGGCAGCAACTGTAATGCTGAGCAGCTGTGAGGAAACAGCAGTCACACTGAGCAGCATCTGTATACGTATGTCTGTCCCTCTGTCTCTGTAGCTACTTAGATTTATAGTTTTATTGGTGTCATGAGCGCTGAGCGACAAAACTGGGGAGGAAAACAATCTAATTGTGACTTTAAGTTCATCCAGAATGTAAAAATAAACCCTTTAAGTTAATAAAAGTGCAGATGGATCAGTGAAAGGGGACACTGTTGGTATTTGGTGACAGGAAACCGACTTCTTCTTCTCCTTTGGTCCAAACTAAACATAGCTCAGACGTGAAAACATCGAGACGAAGCTGAAGCCATCCAGCCTCGTCCCGTCAGGCCTCGGTGGCACTGCGCAGACCGAAAATGAAGTAAAGAGCGCTATTTCTGCCGGCGTTCGGGGACCGGGTCTGTCCGTCAGGCTGTCAGGGTGCAGAGTGAGAGGAATGGACCTGGAATGCTGACTCACTCAGGTCCCGGGGCCCCTGGGAGCCCTCGGAGGCCCCGTTATCCCTTCCCAACGCAGATAATGATCCGTGGCCCTGACCCCGACGCTCCGAAATCCCAGGTCACCCTGCGAGATTCCCGCTAGAGTGTGTGTGAGAGTGTGTGTGACAGGAGAAGAATTTTAATGCAGACCAGAGATCAGCTGGCTCACCTCCTCCTCCTCGTCCTCCTCCTCCTCCTCGTCCTCCTCTCCGTCTTTTTGTTCTTCTGCGATCCGGCAGCTCGGAGACGAGACACACCAGGTTGTAATTAACAGGATCTGAACACTGTACAGAGGGCGAGCGAGGGAAGAGATGATGAGAGAGAGAGAGAGAGAGAGAGAGAGAGTTAGGCAATGCCCTCGTGGAGCAAAATAAAAAACCTGAGAAAAATGTTAACAAGAAACATAACTCCATATAGTCAGTTAAAGGCTTCGTTTACACGGCGGTAAAATGAAGACACTCGTGTTATCGCAGCAGCTAATTAGTTCTGATGTTTTGGGTAAACTTCCCAGAGCCGAGAAAGGAAAACAAGAGCTTTAATGAAAAATAACAAGGGCCATTAAAAGGATGCACGATGAAACACACAGAGCTCGTAAATACTGTTAAACTGGACGCTTAAATTGGAAGCAGAGGAGCAGCTTTATGGGCTTCATCTTCAGGCCTGAAGAAGTGACGTGTTGCAGCCAAATGCTGAATTTGATCATGTGAAGTGAAGTAAAACAGCCTACATGTCACATGTTAGAGGGCAGCAGTGTTCACGTGTCGTTACTGAAAGATGCTAACATATTATCATGTCAAGGTTTATAAGGTGATTTACTGAATATAAAGTATTTCTGTTTGTATTATTCTGTTAATCACTTAATCAGATCAAACCTCAAACATGGAGCAAACATGGAGCAAACATGGAGCAAACATGGAGCAAACCCCAAACATGTCAAAACCAGATTTTCCATCAGTGGTGTGACGTCATCTGGCCAATTTATCTGGACATCTTCAGCTTCTTCTGCTTTTGAACATGTTATCAATCTGTCTCTTGACCAGTTCAGCCTCATTCTGAGTATTTATTCGTTATGACCCGGAGAATCTTTCTGCCAGAAAACCACAAAGTTCACGTCAAACAGTTGCTTAGTCAAGTTTAGGAAAAGTTTAGGGAAAAGGATGGAGGTCAGGGTCGAGTGGTGGGCCGTACCCAGGAGAGGAGGGAGGACTCTCGTCCTGGTCTTGTATTTTCTAAAACAGAAGTAGATTGTGCCTGAACCTAACATGCATCTGGATTAGGCGTCCAGAGATGTGACAAAACGAGGTGAGTGTTGAGGACCTGACTTTACAACAGTCTCACTGGAGCACTTCTTTAAGTCTCTTTCTGATTTTCTCACCTTGTACCTCAGACAAACGAAGGTCCAGAACGCTGCTTCGGTCTCTGCAACCCTACAAACACAAAGCAGAACCCGACCGTCACTTGAGTCCTGGAAACAGAAACAGGATTCATAAAGCAGCCGTGGTGTAAATCACAGCCGGCGTGTTTACAGCTGACCCAGGAGTGTGTGAGTGTGTGTTTAGCTGTAGCTGTGGAGGAGTCTGCAGAAAGCTTTCCCAGCGCTGTCAGACCCGGTTTGAGTCGGGGCTGCAGCTTCCCTCCACACAGTCCATCATCCCGTCTAGTTCAAAGAGCGTCTAGCTGCAGGTCTTTGTCAAAAGCCCGGTTGGATATCTTTTATGTTCAAGATGTAGGATTTCTTAGGACGACTTTGATTATTTATTTATTTATTCCACTCCTCTTGTGTGATAGTGCCAATATTTTACACGAAAGTGCTCAGCTCGCTCTGAAATTCATGTTGCTTTATTGTAGCCCGTTTGCCTTTGAAATCTCTCTCGCAAGCTCTCTTTTTTTTGAAGTCTCCTCTCCCTCCCTCCCTTCCTCGTCTAACTCCGTCTTCTTCTTCTTTGCTTTTCTGTTCTCGCAGCCCCCCACCACATCTTCCCCACCTTCCACACGCCGATCCCGATTGACATGCGCCATCAGGAGGGGCGATACCACTACGAGCCCCACGCGCTGCACGCCATGCACGGGTAAGTGGCCTCTTTTCTGCTAGGTAAATATTTTCTAAGGGTTTCCTCAGACAGAAGTTAAAGTTGTCAGATGTTTTTGATGCGAACCCTCACTTCCTCCTCACTCACTACTGTACAGCACACAGGCTGTTTCTCTCCTTTAACTCTGGAGGATTTGCTGGAGTGGATGTTAGCCGGCGCTGATGAGAGCTGAGCGTTCGCCAAGTTCAGTATCAAAAGCAGATGACAACATGCTGACTTCCAAAGTGAATAATCAATGCTGCTTCTAAATTTCCCCTGTTTCCGATACAGTTTGATTATGTGGGCGAGCTTCTCTGCTCTTTTGGCTCCAGCCGTCTGGGGATGAAACACTGTGAAGCTCGCAGTCTGAAGTTTTGGTTACTGGGAAAAATCTTCTCTCTTTTACCAGCTGAGGAGCCGCTGAGCAAGGCATTTTACAACTGGAGCTTCTGGCCAAGAATGTGTGTGAAGGAACAAACGTTCAGATTTTCTCTTTCAGTAAAAGTTGACTTGCAGGAACATGTTAAATTTGTAGAAAGGTTTATTCTGGTAGATTGATTGCATACGCTTTGTGTCAGATTAAACCACATTTAAAGCTCTTTATTAAAATTCTTCAGACTCCTGGGCAGCTTTTTGGTGTCGTAGTGAAGAACCGACACAACAAGAGCTGAAGAAAACCAACATTTGAGAATATAAAAGTCGTTCCAGTGACTTCACGTCATTTCCAACACTGGTCTCTAGGTTAGCAGATTAGTTACGAACATAATTAAACTTAAGTTATGTGCATTTATAATTGAAGAAACACAAAATGGTTCTTTAAAGACAAACCAAAATCATCGCAGTCATTCTGACAGTCGACCTACTGTAGTCACAGTAGTCACGTCATTTACACGCTACGACACATATAGTAGAAATGTCGACATGATACAGAGGTGACGGACGTTTGCAGGAATGTAAACTGCCAACATTTTATTCTGGGCGGCCACAAACTTGTAGGTTCGTCTCAAAGTTTGAATAGAATATTTATATAAATTACGTCTCAAACTGTCGCTCTCTGCACATTTCCTTGTAATGTTATCATCTGTGATGAAGGTGAAGTATAATACGTTTATTCTTTGTTGAAAACTGCACAAAAAAAATGAATCAATTAATCACATCATCATAATCAATCACATTCACAGAACCAAAAAAGCAATCAGACCTCGGACTGGGAGTTGTAAGCAAGCTGAAAACCTTTGAAACTACAGATTTAATCTACAGCAATGAATCTTATTTTATTATCCGATCTTGTGTTTTGTTCATAAAATCTTACTCGGCGCAGTGACCTGTAATTTCAGCTGTCACATAAATAAAGAGGAGCAAAACTCTCCTCCTGAAGCATAAAATACAAACAGTGGAAGATGAATGTATTAGTTACCCTCCTGGATGAATAAACAGGTAATAAATAAATAACTCTCTGCCGGTTGGCTCGTATCAATCTGCAGCTCGCTCCATTAGCGGCGATCGGCAGGGCCGGATCCATCACCGATGACATAATACATCCAGCACCTCTTTATATTCATTAATGGCTTGTTGTGGAGCTAATCTGTGTGGTGCAGGCCGTGTTGCCCCCGAGCTAGCGCGGTAATTAAACTCCCAGAGTATAGAGGTCACGGCACAGGCTGCATGTGCCGCTGCAGCGCTGGTGGTGAGGCCGACTTCCAGGCTGCGCTGGGGTTCAATAAGAGACGCAGTCCCATTTATTTTCCTGAGGGAAATTCAGGGTGGAGGGAAAAACAAGAGTGTGTTGCACAGAATCCAACTCAACAGATTTGTTGTGGTGAAGAAAAATATATATATTGTTCTCAAATGTTAATTATTGCAAACAAACAGTGAAATGTGAGAGAGTATACCTCCTAAATTTCTGCATTCTGAAGTCTAAATCTGCGTAAAAGTGGACGTGTTCAGAAGCTAAATAATGTTTAACGTGTTGATTTTAATTGCTGATTATAGAAGTATGACTATAAATTAATTTTGCAACAACTGGACGACAAACAACAGCAACATCGACTTGAAGAGACTTTGTAGAAGTTTTGTTTCGACATCGACAACTAGGCCAACGATATCCTGATGAAGCTCGTGACATGTGATCGAGAGAAGCAACTTTCTCGGGGTTAAATTTACAGCTCATTTGCAGGATAACGCAGCTGGAATTACAGACTCGTTTGGAAAGTGGATTACGGTGCATTTATGTGCCAATCAGAGGCTTCAGTGTTTATTTTTGAGAGTTATCTCAGATGCAGACTGTGCAAATTTGCCTCAAAGTGAATCATAGTAATTCATGCTTATTTTCTAGAAGAGTGACGTTATTAAGAAATACAGCAGCAACTAGACCAACAACAACAGAAGCTTTCTGCTGCAGGGGAAGGACGTGGGTCACAGCGACGCTCATATCCCAACAAGATTTGTTTTTAGAGAGAAATTATTTTGGCACAAATGTTGTTTTATTCTGGCTAAAGTTTTTTAGTTGTTGCGTTCATTTTCCAATGATTTGTTTCAGAAAACGAGGACGTTGTCGAGGTCAGTGTGGTTAAAATAGAAGTGTTCAGAAGCTAATTGTTCATTATGTTGATTGCTGATTACACAACAGTGACTTTATGAATCAGAATTGGAAGAACTGGACTGCAAACAACAACTTCTCGGTTTATTTCGAATGCAAACATCTTTCTCGACTCGTTTTTAAAAAGCTCAGCTGTGCATCGTCCTCAGCAGCGTTCGGTTTGGATATGATGTGTGTGGAGTGGAGCTGAAGTCTGTGGCACACTTTGAAACTGAACAACCAGCCTCCTGCAGGAGTTTAAGGTTACTTTATCACAGAAGAAAAACTGGCGCCAGGACAAAAAAAGTCAATAGAATTCTCCAAATAGTACTCTTACATTTAAATTCACAGATTTGATGGTGATGCATACTTCGCGCCTGGCGGCAGCAGGGCTATTCATCACGGCGGCTGGGAGAGTGCAGGCCGGGGGAGGGGAGGGGGGCCGGCTGTCCGCGGACTCGGCCACCTTGATTAATGTGATTTGATCTTGACAGTGGACCCCTAATTCATCAAGACCTTGATCTAGCTGTCGCTCCCCCCTGCCTGTGCCAAATTCACCTAATTACAGGAACATTGCGCAGCAAATTAAGTGCGGTGTCATTTGTCGCCTGGCGCGGCACTTTATTATCCGCTCGTGGCAGCGTGTCAGAGGTCCCCTCCTTGATTGTCTAACATGACATCCCTGCGCCGTCCCCTTTATCATTGTTTGCATATACCGTAATGAGAGGGCTGGTTATTTTGTCAAGCCTGTCATAAAAAGCAGCCGAGGGGAAGCCTCTTTTTTCTTCCACGCAGCGAGGACGCTTTTTCTTCCCTCGCCGTCGCCGGCAGATGACAGTGAGGCGAGGAGGTAGCAGGAGGGAGAGCACGAGCAGGAGCGCTTCCTCCTCTGGAAAACATGTCAGAGGCCGAGACGAGATGTGGCGGTCCTGACGGGGAAAACTCAGATCCGATGTATCAGAACGCAACTTTTGTGAAAAAGCATTTATATTTCTGTAGATGAAACAGAAGAAAGGAGAAGAGTGAAGGAAAAGGCCACGAATGTTAAATAATTTAACGTAATATCGTGTTTTTTACACTGATCTGGTCCAGGTAGGTCAGCTGTTCAGAATCAGATAGGTCAAAGGTCATGAGGGTTAATGCATCAGAGGTTTTCAATCAAAGGTTTTGCACAGGTTTAAGAAAATAAGCTGTCATTCAGTGTCCAACATCCTGTCAGCTGTTTTTTGACTTGAACTTGTGTTGACTTCAACATTTCTTTGGTTGTTTTTCCGTTTTAAATCATCTCCAGCTACTTCAGTTGTTCAGCAGAACGCTGCAACTCGTTTTTACTGTGAAGCTCCAGAAATGTTTTGTGGACTACGAGATGACTCCATAAATCTGCTTAGAAATCCTCAAAGAAGACGCTCCTCACATGTGCAGAACCTGCCTTAGAAACTTCATGTTTTTAAGTTTTCTTCAGTGTCACAGTGATCCAGTGACAGTTGTCTGTACATCCATGAGTACACTGCGAACAGGAAGTGCTAACAGCTAATTCGGCAAAGTTTGGGGCCAGAGGAGACGAGGCCGGCAAACCAGGAAACACAGTAACCGCAGTGTGTGACGGTGTGTCAACATGTGGAGGCATGAAGCCGGGACATCTCCAGCTGTGTTTGTGGCGACCAAGTCGAGTATTTTATGCCAGAACGTGACTTTCCAAGTTGTTTTTGTGCATGAACCTAACCAGAGCAGAGACACGGTGTTCAGATTATCTGTGGTTTACACGAACATAACAACACAAGCTGGCTGGTGTTGCAGACATTGATCTTCAGGTGAATGTTGGTGCACCATGTGATGAAGTATCTACTGTGTAAGTCCTGTAAGTGAAGACGGCTCTGGTTTGTTTCTCTGGAATCAAACACGTCGATTTTGCAAAGAAAGACGTCGATCAGTATTTTTAGGAATGAATGAAACTCCTGACAGAAACGACATGATCCAGTATCATCCTGTGAATCTCTCTCTGCTCCTCTGGTGTGATGTTTCTACAAAGATTTAAAACACTCGCTTCAAACGGGCGACTTCTCACAGAAAGAGTCTCCGTCCCGCTTTGAAGACAGAACAAACCAGAGGATGAGACGGTGAAATGACTTTTTAAGGAGGCCGTGATTTGCAGCGCTGTGATGTGTTTGTTTGTATCTAGGTCATTTCTTCCTCTGCATGAGGAGGAAGGCGTTCGGGGGGTTCGGGTTGGGGGTGTCGGGGGGTGTTGCCTGTTAAGTTTGAGGCGTCCGCTTCACGCAGCAGCAGACTCATAAACCTACAGTGGGAGTTTATTCAGCCGCACGCTGGACGGCGTGATTTATCTAAATCAGAGAGCTCCCCGAGCCCGACACCGGAGACGAGACTCACTGTCACACTGTAATTCATCTCTGGTGTCGCCGAGAACTTAACACACACACACACACACACACACACACACACACACACAGAAATGATAAAACAGACAAACACTTGTACTGCAGGTAAAAGAAACACAGTTTGCATACTTTCACTGGCAATAACACATCCATGTTCCTCAGATATCACTTTTACTGAGAGATTTTATCACAAGACGCCACATTTTACAGTTTCTTCAACAGAGCTGCACTGATTAGAAGATTTGTGGGGATTTTTATAATCATTTAGTCATTTTTTCAAGCAAAAATGTCAAAAACCATCAGCTTCCAGTTTCTTAAATGTGAGGATTTGCTGCTTTTGTCATTTCTGACACTAAACGAAGAATCTTTGTGTTTTCAACTGTTGGTTTGACGACAAAAGCAAACGGAAGACGTCGCTTTTTTACATTTTGACAACATTTCTGCAAACCACAGATCCAAATTTATACGAGTCACACAAGTCTGAGCTGACTTTCATGTCAGCAGGCGGATGGAGGGACGGTGGTGGAGCCAGAGACCACTGTTCACGCCTGTGTTTCACTAATTGTAAGCGTGAAACCACCAGATGTTTCTGACTTTTACTAGCCGAGTTTTTACCAACAAGAATTAGATATTTTGACGAGACGTTGAAAAACTATTTAAAGTCGTGTTTGTGCCGACAGAAGCAATCAATAATTGGCAAAATATAACAGGCAGATTGATCGATAATGAAATAATCAGAGTTGCAGCCCTATTCTTACAGTTCAATCATATCCAGCTGAATCTGTGTATTTTTAAACTTTTGTCCAAACTAAACGAGCAGTCTGATGTCGAGACTAAAACAAAGCAAAGCATTATTACAGATGCCAAACTTTTCTTTGCTGATGACTTGAGACTCTAGTTGGAAGTTAAAGACTCGTCTGTCAGTGTTTCACTGTTTAAACGTGATGGAGGGAATATTATTTTATTAAGAAGAAATACAGCAGTGTTTATAAAGTTATCTGTTGTTGTCTGATTTTGTCTGTTTGAGACTCGAGTCACATGAAGCTAAAAAAAATCCAGCACAACTAGCATCTGATCATAAAAGTCCACCAATGATGAGTTCAGCTTTTACTGTTAATGTGTGAGGAGACACAACACAGACGGTTTGTGTTAGTGGTTGCAAAGAGTTGATGATTGTGTTATGAATGTTTTGGCAGAGACTCTTTAACAATGAAGCCTGAAGTCCGTGTAGAAAGAGTCTGAGTCTGTGTTGTAACGGGTCTATGAAGTCAGACACCTCATTAATGGTATTAACATCATGTCAGCAGCTGCTGGGCCAATACAAACAAATGTAAACAGCAGTAAATGAACAGAGAATAAGGTAACGTCTGCCAGGAGGTGTGAGAGCTGACACTCCTGATCAGCTTCCTGTAAAGCTCACCAGGAAAGACGTGTTGGAGACACGTCAGCTCCACGCCGCCCTGCTGCCTGCTTCACATCATCCAGGCGGCTTTCATTCAGGCTGAGGCCAGGAGACTTTTACATGTCAGCAAAGACAGTTAGAGAAAAATATCTGGCTCTAAAGATGTGTTAGCAGCTGCTCTCTAACCTCGTCCATCTGCTGTTTGTGGAAAGTTGGAAATGTCCCGACATCTTGTTAAAAAATCTAGTTTTGTTTCTAAAAACACATTTGGAAATGTCCTGATGTCTCGTCAGAAATATCCTGGTTTTGTCGCCACAAACATTGCCAGAAAATGTCCTGACACCTCGTTATAAACATCTGGTTCTGTTGCCACAGTGGTTTCACTCTTACAAATGTTGAGATGCAGTTTTGAACAGTGGTCTCTGACCTCCTGCCCTGAAATACAGCTCACAGACATGTAATGTGATCGTGATGCGACGCCATCATCACTGGTGCCATGTTATTCTGGCAGCTGGGCTGCAGATGAATTCGTCCGATGCAGCAAAGTGTTTCTCAGAGTTTTGTACTGAAACGCTCACTCAGCGTCTGAAAGGAGCGAGGCTGTGTGTGTGAATGCTTCTGTAATGAGCGTCCTGAAGAGACAGAAATGAAACCCCCTCCTCTCTCTGGTCTCAGCCCGGCGCCGGGTTACGCTCTGGAGGCCCAGCATTGTGTTCGCCCAGCGCCGCGCAGACGCCCAGAAAACTCACCCGCAGCCGGAGCCTCTCTGAATACGTGAATATTACATGACTCGCTCAGCGCGGTCAGATCTGACGTGTGCCCTCTCCTTTACGGAGCAGAACAAAGCTTCTCGGGCTGCACGTAGAGGCAGAAATATTTATACTCGCGTACGAGTCGGACTGATTGTTGGAGCAGCTTGTTATCACGGTAAACAAACCCTCTTAGACCCGATTCAAAGACGGACAGAGCTCACCTGCAGGCGCTTACATGATGAGAGCGTTAATAATTCACACACACTGTGGGGATGATTATGTTTTTGGGTGGAAAATCAGATCTTTATCTTCTGCAAAGAGAAAAACATTGCCTCACTCGTGATGCAATCCAACAATGTGGCTGCGAGGTAATAAGCCTTTGTTGGATGATGGACGATGTATTTTTAATGAAGCAGCCAGGTGAGAGACAGAAGGAGCCGGTAAACACCGAGGAAAGGCCGACGCGGAGATCCGGAGGTCTCCTGGGTCTCACACGCAACACGAGGAAAACACGGAGGACAGTTTGATCACATGTTCAGTCAGGACTTAAAATCTGTTGATGCTGTGTCAGATCTGAACAACCAGGACGTTCATGAAGCCGAGAGACGTTCCAGTTCTTCTCACAGTGATGTCTGAAGAGATGAACCAGACCTACACACTTTAAATTTCACACTTCTTAATGTGTTTGCTTTCATAATCGCATCATTTTGTTTGTGTTGCAGCTTTCTTCAGGGTCAGTTTTCAGTTTTCTGTTGAAAACCAGTTCCAGACTGATCCAAAGTGTGCGCTCATACAGTGAACAATCAAACTGTGTCGTGTCTGTAACAGAGATACTTCTGAATACTGAACGTCACTCAGAGTCAGAGACGCAGATTCTTTGGTGTCAGCGTTACGTTCTTTCATCACGGTCCAAGTAATCGTCCCCGGGTCGACCCTGGAGATGAGCTAACGGATAAACGACACCGACGAACGCCCCGCGGGTAGCAGCGTCACCGCAGAGCTTCCTCCCTCCTCGTCCCCTCGCCTCCCCGTGACCCCGGCCTCACCTCCTCCTGACTGTGATCAAACGCTCGGTGGAGGAGCGGTGTCAGACGTGATCTCACTCTCGGCGAGCTTCAGAGGATCAGGTTTGCAGGCGGATTGTGTGCAGGCGCTTCAGGTGGTCGCGTCAGAGATGAACTGTATGAATCTATAGGTTTATTTGAAGTCACACGTTTCTTCTCTTCCCTCTCGTCCAGTCCTGCAGGTTTGGCCGGCAGCCCCGTCATCTCCGACATCTCCCTGATCCGCCTTTCACCCGCCGCCGTGGCGACCGGCGACTCCCCCTTCAGCCCGCCTCACCCGTACGTCAACCCCCACATGGAGCACTACCTGCGCTCCGTGCACGGCAGCCCCACCCTGTCCATGATCTCAGCCGCCAGAGGACTGAGCCCCGCCGACTGTAAGTGCACCCTCCAGCTTTCATCTCTACAGCTGAAGTGACGTCTGACACTCGCCTCCATCAGCATTCACTTCCTTGTTTTGCTCACTGTGTTTGAAAATGGGCTGTTTTTCTACCTTTAGGGTCCAAATAACTATATGTATAATAATTTCACATTATTTTAGTCAATATACTCCAGATAATGCTGCAGGTTCAACTGTCTGTGGAAGGTTTCAGCTTCTCTCTGGAGTTATTTTATATATTTCACATTGTTGTTTATATTCTGACCAAAATTGTGATTTTTGGGTGAAAACGTCTCTAAAGTGAAAATTGCCTGTTTTTCTACCTTTAGGGTATAAAAAGTGATTTAACATTATTTCAGTCAATACATTTCAATATATATTACCACTTGGTCAGGGTTAAAAAAAAAAGATTGTGTTTTGGTTGAAGATACCTGGTTTTGTCGCAGCAAACGCGGCTGGAAATGTCCCAACATTTGAAAAGGTAGACATCGTGGTCATGAAACAAGTCATTCAAGATGTCTCTGTGACGTAACGTTGACCTTCTTTTGATAAATGCAGGAGTTTACTTCTGTTTTTAACTGTGCTGCACAAAATATATCAGAGGGCACACGATAAAAAGATTAAAAACATTTTCTTTTTTATGATTTTGTTCTAACAATTCTTGTGAAATTGAAGATGATTTTCTCGCCACTTCGGATCTTTAAAAATCCTTTAAATGAAGAAGATGTTGCTTCATTTTAAGATGAAAGTTTTGTGATAGAATTTATTACAGAACAAAAGATGATCGAGTTGATTTTTAAATCAGCGTTCGACGTCGTCACAAACGATCGAGTGTTTTTAGTTTAACCAGAGTCGACCTCCTGTACGTATCTGTCGTCGTATCCGTCCTAACGAAGGTTTGATTTAAAGTTTTTGGGAAACGAATGAAGAATAAAGTGAATCCATCATGAGAAAAGACTTGAAGCAGCAGCATCCTGTGTTTTAACAGAAAGTGACCTTAGTGAGAGGACGGAGGATGAAATGATTCCTGCTGCTGATTTACAAACAGGACTACATGAATGGGTTTTGCAGTGACCTGCGTCTCCAGGTGGATCCTTTAAAACAAATCTGTGGAGGTTGATAAAAGCAAACCAGCGCTGGCGAACGCTCATCCAGAATGACCAGGACGCGATGACAACTCCTCCTTCAGGCTGAATTACAATAACAGATTGGAGCGCGGCGGCGGGGCCGGATATAAATCTTCTTTTACAGTCTGTCAGTGGTAATGTGGCGATGCTTTTAAACTTAAATAAGCGGCCGCGCCAGAGGAAAAAGTACGGGGGGAGTGTTTGCGGTGGAGGGAATGCAAATAGCTCGTTGAAAGACGAGGTTTGGAAACGGAGGCCGTCGGCTTTTATGTCTTCCAGGTGACCTTTCTTTATCCTCCTGTGAGTTAAGATAACATCCAGTCGTCATCTTTTCTTCGCGTCTTTGCGCTCTTTCTGCTCTCTGTCACGTTTCCCACAGACTTTCCTTTGATTAAGAGAAACGCTCTGGCCTTTATCTCCCTCGTCCTCAGCGCTCAGGAGTTTTGACGGTGGAAATGTGATCCTGTGAAGGCGGCGACGTCGGCCATGAAGTCAGCGCGAGCAGGGCGTCTGCTCTCTGTTAGCTCGACGGTCCTAATGTGGTCTGAAGGATCAGTTAGTGCAGCGAGGGCGGGAGGTGAAGTGAGCGGGGGGGCGTTTGGTTTGCAGGCCGGCGTCGTCGGGAGCAGACGGAGAGGTGGAAACAAATTCACATCAAACTCTTATTGGCTCCGACACGTTTAAAGGCGCAGATGTGAACAGGAACAGGAGACGGACACTTTATATATGAAACTTAAGAAATCTGAACTCAAGACGGAGAAAGAAACTCAGTAAACACTGTTTTAAATGACTTCATTGTGATCGCAGATGTTTCCTCATGTTTTATCTGTATGACGACACCTGGGATGATTATATGCCCGCCCTAGAGCCTACAACAGCCAATGGGTGATCACATAGACTCTGACTTCTTCTTCTTCTCTCTCCTGAGGCACTGACACACCAGCCTCCGATGGTTGATGCATCATGTAGCCAATGAGAATGAAAATCCAGTAAAATATAGTTTATATCAGTTTTTAAAGCCTTAAACTTGGAAATGATGCAGTTAATGTTGTTTTACGCTCATTGAACAGGCTGTTTTTCCGCCTAAACGCTTGTTTTTGACTCTTTTATCTGCACAAAGTTTGTGTAAATAAGGAAATAAAGATCTATAATGAGTTCAGTGCTCCTGTTGCTCTCAGGGTGCTTAGGTCATAAAATGTCTTTTTTTTTCCAGGCGGCTGAATATTTCCTCATGAAAACAT
This sequence comes from Pagrus pagrus, assembly GCF_965226575.1. Classification (NCBI taxonomy): domain Eukaryota; kingdom Metazoa; phylum Chordata; class Actinopteri; order Spariformes; family Sparidae; genus Pagrus; species Pagrus pagrus. The sequence goes on from NC_140206.1 coordinate 1,374,099, forward strand.
GTGTAAAGTGTTTATTTTCAGTGATATTGTTGTTAAACTTGAACCATGAGACTGTGATGTGGCCTGTTGGAGCGGGAAGAGGCTACAGCTCGTCTGCTGGCTGACTGTTTTGTGAGACTAAACCTGGTCCTGAGTGTCTGACTGTTTCCCTGCTGAGACTGAAGGAGTCCCTGAAACAGCCCGGAGGCCTGGACGAGGCGGTGGGGGTGGGAGCACCTACACGGGCCGCTGCACATCAGCGACCCGCCCCGCCGGCCCCTCGCTCCATTCAAACATCTCCTCAGCGTGAGACGGGACGGGGCAGGAATTCACCCCTCACCCCCTCACCCCCTCACCCCCTCACCTCCTCACCCTCTCACCCCCTCACCCTCTCTGTCCTCCACAGTGGCCCACGAGCATTTAAAGGAACGAGGGCTGTTCGGGCTTCCTCCTCCTCCGGGGGCGAGTCCAGCCGAGTACTACCACCTGATGGCCAGCCACCGGAGCCCCTACGGTGAGCTGCTCATGCAGGGGGCCGGGGCCGCCGCCGGGGCCCACCTGTCCGACTACATCACCCCCATCGACGGTGAGTTAATGTGGATACTCACAGCTGACTTTTTAGCCTCTTCTAGCTCCTGATTTTTGTCTTTTTTCACTCGCTGGTGAACATTGTGGAGCGTTCAGCAGCTCAGGAGGTGGTGGAGACCAAAAACAGAGTATTGGACTCCACCTGATGAATCATGTGGATCAGAGTCTGTTATAAATAACTTTACAAAGTGGTGATATGTCAGAGGTGTGTGGTGAGTTTCTGCCCCCCAGTGGCCATAAATGTATTAATGCAGCTTTAAGTTTTAGTTCATTTTAATGAAGACAAACATGTTTAAAGTGGAGCAGCAGCTAACAAGATTATTAATTCATTAATCTTCACAGCTTTTGTTGAAAATGAGCCCGAGGTGGCGTCTTTAAATGTATTATGTTACAGTTTTAATCAAAAAAAAGACTAAAAAGACACAAGAAATTTTTTTTTAGAAAGACACACGGTCGGTGACATGGAGAAAAAACGGTGGAGGAAACTCAAAGTGTGCATCAGCTTTGGGTTGTTAAATAAATGCTGGTCTGCTGTCGTCACATTTCTCAGGTGATCCACTGTGAACACTTTTCTACACTACAGGAGAAAAAAACTAGAATAAACTGCCAAATTAGTAAAATTCACACATTAATGTTTGCAGTAGTTGCAGGAAGCGGATGGTGATTACATTAAAGGACACTTCTGCTCTTTATGAAGCCGACGTGGAGGCTCGTCCTGCAGCTGGAGTCGGGTCTTCCTCCCCGTCAGCCCACCCTGCTTTGACACTGATTAAGGAGAATGAAATTCCCATCAGGCCCGTGGAGCTCAGGTGGATGATGAAACAAAGATCACAGGAGAGGCGTATAAATAAAAAAGGCCTGTATACATTTTTCATGCGGAGCTACTTCAAACGGCCGAGGACCTTCAGCTATCCGCCGCTCGCTGCTCAGTGTTTCCACCCTGAGCCAGCACTTTTCCATAAACACCCAGGACTTATGGTGCCGCTGCGACACCTCCAGTGAGCGGGCACGCCGGGTCGCGGCGGGCGTATTTAATGTAATAAACGCCGACTTTGATCCGGCGCTTCGCTCTGCGCCTTAAAAGGGTCGTGGTGTCTGAGAGGGAGACGGATGGTGGAGGGAACTCCTGGTGATGGACTCCAGAGAGGAGAACCGGTGCCAGCTTCACGTCTCCTCCAACGAGGCGGCACTTCCTGTTTGTCTGATCCTCAGATAGATGATCAGAGCTGCGTTCAGAGCCGGTTCTGAACATCTATTCTGTTAAAGAAGCTGTTATGGACCCGGTGTGAAGGAGGCAGGTAGCGCTCCAAGTCTGTCCTTTCAGAACAGGTAAACACTTGGTTCTGTTGTGGGTGTTTGGACAGAGAACAGCCGGGTCCGGTCGTGTTTGAAGGCTTCTCTGATGCTCAGACACTGACACAACATTTTAAAACTCTCAAAAGGCTTTTAGTCGGTCTGAGAGTGGAGACGCATCGTCTCACGTCGCCTGTGACGAAGAAATGTTCATTCCTGCATTCGTCTTGAGAAAAAAGGGAACCAGCGACTCAGGATCGTGGATTTACAATCAGGTGTCACCTGAACAGCCAATCAGAGTGATTTCTGTCGCGATTCATCGTGCATTCACCGACGCTCAACACCCTGGTGTGGCAGGGAAGATGTGGCTGTTTACCTGAAACACGTGTTCTGTTAAGTTCTGCTGCAAAGGAACCAAGAAATCTTTAATGTTGGCTTCAAACTGTGACGTTGATTCATGTGGTCCGAACTGAAAACTGAGTAGATGTTCAGCAGCATGTTCTGCTTCAACACGTCTGTGGGCTGAACAATGACACTTTCAGCTCCTGTAAGAAGGTAAAACTTCCAAAAATCAAACGGGCTTGTGACACTGAAAATACGTGCTGAGTTCTGGCAGAGCACCGACGTTACAGTCAGGGGAAGGTTCACCTCCAGCCCGCGGTGGCCGAGCGAGCGGTCGGCCCGGGTCGAAGCCTTCCCCGCAGGCTGTGAATGAGCCCGCTGTGTTGTGGTGTCTGAGGCCAAACTCCGGCTGCTGCGATCGCCGGCAGGCCGCCAACACGGTGAGGCCGTCCAGCCGGGCTCACTAAAGCTGTCATAACTCCGTCTGCAGCCGTCCCGAACGCTGTGCAGGCGCTCGGGCCAAAACAAACGCAGAGCACGTTTGGCTCCGGCTCGCCAAAATGTCATTGTTAAGTTATTCAGTGAAGCTGTAGAGAAGAAAAATCACTTCACCTGCCAAGTGCAGTGTTTGGTTATTTGAAACTGTGGCACAGACTGGGAACATTTTCCTCTCCACGACTGGAGGAGAGGAGGTCTGAAGGAGAGGAGGTCTGGAGGAGAGGAGGTCTGCAGGAGAGGAGGTCTGGAGGAGAGGAGGTCTTTGCTGCATATTCGTCTTTCAACGCTCCCGCTTTATTTTTAAGCTATAATTTTTGCGTTGTGGGAGAACAATGGTGGTCCTGAGGGTCACATGTGGCACACAGTGGCACTTCAGGAAACAACGATGTCCCAGAAAACATGCAAAAAATATTCAGAAACCTCAATAACATTTGACAAAACACAACAACTTTTCAAAGAACGCAACAATATTCCAGAAAACAACAATCTTTTTATGAAAACTCAACAATATTTCATATCAAACAGCACTTTCCACAAAACACAATATTTCACAAAATGCAGAGGAGTTTTGTGAAATGTTGCATATTCTGGAAAGTTGTTGTGGTTTTCAAACTGTTATTGTGTTTTCTGACCTGTGTTCAGTGAAAGGTCGTTGTGTTATCTGGGAAATCGTCGGACTGTTGGCGTTTAAAGTGAAAACAGAACATCTGACCGAAGATGTTTATAATTGTTGTGTTTTGACCCTCAGGGGCCGCCGTAGGAAAACAGTTGTCAGTCATGCAGAGTAAATGTGACTGCATCCAGAGCACATAAAAACTCCGGTATGGCCCTTTAAGTGCCTTGCTCAAGGGCTCCTTGTTGAGTGAAGACAGAGCATTTCTTCTTCTCCTCCTCGTCCCCTGCAGCTGCGGCATCGTTTGAACCTGCAACCCTCAGTTCAGTTACACACAGACCACAGTGGCACCGCGAGCACGCACACACACACACACACACACACACACACACACACACACACACACACACACACACACACACACACACACACACACTCACCCTCCCAGTGGCGGCTGCTGATATAAATCACAATGGAGGGGGGGGGTGACGAGCGAGTCGAGCCGGGCTTTTCCATTGGTCCATTTATCAGGGGAAGTGGCACATTAATAAACACATCTCCCCAGAGGTGAGGGGAAGTAACAGAGATGAATACGGCTGCTGGTGGAGAACGAGCCGCCGCGATCACCGATAACAAAAAAACACACCTGATCCTCCACACCTGCCCCCCCCCCCGGCCCCCCCCGGCCCCCCCCGGCCCGCCGTCGCCGTCACCTCGAGCTTCGTCTCAACTTTAGCTGCTTAAATGTCCAAATTAGCGTCCCGTGAAACAGCCCCCCCGAACGCTAATGTCTTTGGTAATAAACCTCCCGAGCTGAGACGTCCCTCGAGGAGCGACTTGATGTTTTTCTCTTCTGTGGATTTGTTCTCTCATCATTCAACTTCCACATGTCCCAGGATGAAGACGTCTCCTCCTCCTCCTCCTCCTCCTCCTCCGGGTCTCACAGCACCGGTTTTTAAACAGATAACATATGTTAGAGATTTGTAGTCAGAAACAACCTTTTAGCCGCCGTCATTAAGGACGGCAGTGAAAGCAAACGCAGCAGAATTAATCGGTCGGGATGATTACACGCCGAGCTGCTCGCTGTCGTGGACGAACGTCGGTTTCTCTGACAGTCCGGGACAAGAAGTGATGGGTTGATCCGGGCCAGATGTGGTTTGGATTCCAGTCCGAGTTTCTTTTTAAAGCGGTCGGTAAAGATTGTCTTAATGTCGAGTGTGTCAGCCTGGAGGAGAATCTACAGACTGTTTTAAAATCTGCATTTTCCGTCATCTTCGTCCCTTTTGCCAGCGTCCTGCCACATCTTGTTATATTGTGTCACCGACTGAAACAATCAGCTTCAGCTGTGCACATAAAACAACCACCTCTCTGATGAATCCAGAGCTGGAGAAGTAATTATGTCCGAAGCTGAAAGTGTCGTTCAGTTTCTGGTGGAGAGTTTCCTCTGTCCTGTCACAGCACATTTTAAAATCTGCCTTTAAATCCGTCATCTTCTTCTGCCCCGTTTGTCAGCGTCCTGTCACATCGTTTGGCACTTTATTGTCACCAACTGTGAAACATCGAAACAATGTGAAAATAAAGAAAGCACCAACCAAAAATGTTCATTTAACAAGCTAGAAGTGTAATAGTTTCCTCTGTCCTGTCACGTTTACAGCTGCTGCTTTAGTTTTGCTGCTAAATCTTCATCATTTCCACGATATTTGTCACAGCGACGTCACTGCACACATGGAAACATTTTAAATATTGAAAGCAGCTTCTTCGATCATGAACGTGGATCGTTAAAGAAAGCGACGGCTCGGTTTATATCGGGTCCTGCCTTCCTGTCGAGGTTAGACTGCTCGTAAGACGCTTGTTTGTCTGTTTGGTCAAAGACAAAGAAAAAGTTCACACTTGAAATTATTCCTCCTCAATTTAAGTCGATTATCTAGCAAAAATACCAAATATTCTCTGTTCCAGCTTCTATAAATGTGAGGATTTGCTTCTTTATTCTGTTTTAAATCACCATAAAATGAATATTTAAGACATTTTGATCAACAATCATCTGTACATATTATGTTTTTTGGACATTTCATCGACCACTTGCTGAGAAAGATCTCCCAAAAAACAGCCCGCTGACCGAACAGGAAGTTCAGAGCCTTCACAGTGTGCAGCTTCACTGTGTGGAGAAGAGTTTAAACCTCCAGTCGGCAGCTGAATTTACATTTCAGAGCTGAGATCGATCACATCGCTCTGCATACATTTCCCCGCAGTTGAAATCAATTCTCCGTAAATTGCCCTCATTTAGCATCGTGAAGCACAACCCAGACTGTGTGATGTTTATCTGAAGTAATTACGGGGAATTATTGTGGGAAGATTGATTAGTTATGTCTGAATCTTAATGGGGTCGCCACATGTGGGCAGATGTCGGAGCTCCACGGGCATACAAACATGTTTCTGTGGTCCTGAAACTGAGGACAGAAGACGAGGACATCAGCAGCTCGTCAGGACAGATCCCGAGAAGTTTTGTCTTCTTTAAACACGTGAAAGAAACAAATGAGAGTTAAAGTTAATATGAGGTGTGTGGACGTTTTGTCCTCTGAGCTTTAAGGACTCAAATAAAGACACAAATGACCTGATGAGTTTCTTTTCAAGTCAGAATTTGTGTCACTGGGACGGTTTTCCTCCAGATCTTACTGAGTAATATCCTCCGCCAGCCTCAGTTTCCGTCACCGTGAACAAATTGTTTACTGTATTAGCTGTGAATCAATCTCCAGCGCTTATTGATAGAGCTGTTCTGTGTCCGCGGGGTCGGAGTGTCGCGGGGAGGCGACGGCGGCATCAATCACTCCGATCCGAAGAAGACGACGGGGCGAGGAGGCGACTCGTTTGATATCAGGACTCATTCCTTCAGAGTCTTTACAGTTTCACAGGGGAGCAGGGAGGCGATGTGGGGTCAGGATGGAGGATGTGGAGCATCCATCACCTCCGTCACAATAACATATCTTTAGCTGTGGAGACGTTCGTGCACCTGCTTTTGTAAATCTCACAGTAGGTTTGAACAAGCGACATTCAGCCACTAACGAGTTCACATATACATGTTTTAAATTTGAAATTACTGGATTTTCTCTCAGCTCTCAGCTCCAAACACATTTGTACGGTGGCCACGAGGGACAACACACAACATTTAAAAAAGCATCTTTTCATAAAACACAACATTTCATTGACTTTATTTTGTTTCGTTTTGTGAAATGTTGTTTTTTTGCTTTATGAACTGTTGTTGTGTTTTGACCCTCAAGGCCACCGTACATGTCTGCCTGCTGAAGGTCTAAATCTAATGTAATCACCTGCCGTCTCACCTGTCGTCTCACCTGTCGTCTCACCTGCCGTCTCACCTGTCGTCTCACCTGTGTGTCCGCAGTGTCGCGGTTCTCCAGCCCCAGACTGACGCCCAGGCTGAGCAGGAAGAGGGCGCTGTCCATCTCGCCGCTGTCCGACGCCAGCATCGACCTGCAGACAATGATCCGCACTTCGCCCAACTCGCTGGTCGCCTACATCAACAACTCGCGCTCCAGCTCGGCAGCCAGCAGCTCCTACGGACACCTGTCGGTCGGAGGCCTCAGGTAACTCACCTGGACTACGTAACACCATTAACATCTTCATCTGTGTCCTTCTACAACCTCCTATTTCCTTGCCCACTCCCTAGTTTCCTTTCCTAGCCTCCTTTCCCCCCATACCTCCTACTTTGCTTCCTACCACCTCTCTTTTCTTTCCTTCTTCCTCCTTTCCTTAACTTCCTCCTCCTTGTGTTGCTTCCTACCACAATGTTTCCTTTCCTCTGCATCTCATTTCCTTATTCCCTTCCCTTTCCTCCTTCCTTCCCTACCGTCAGCTTTCTTTCCTACGTTCCCTTTTCCCTTCTCTGCCTCCTCCTTCCTTCCTTGCTCCCTCATGTAATCCCACCTTGCAGTAACACCTGCAGTACCAACATGTACTGATGTCTCCTTCGCAGCCCGTCCTTCCCCTTCCCTCACCACATCAACCCCATGGCCTACCAGCAGCTGCTCTCCCAGCAGCGAGGGCTCAGCGCCTTCGGCCACACGCCGCCCCTCATCCAGCCTCCGCCCACCTACTCCAGCCGGCAGCCGGGCCTCGGCCTCTCCTCGCTGCCCGCCTCCGCCCACAACAGCGACCTGTCGTCGAAGGTAGACGGACTTCTTCTTTACCTTTATTCTGTTCTGTTCACATCTTGTCCTGATGAATGACAAAAGGACAGAAGAGGATCAGGACCACCGTGAAATCAGTTCTGACTTTTTTCCCCCGATTCAAAAGTGATATGTGTAGAAATATCCAGAAGTGTTTAACAGTCTTGTGTTGCTGGTTAATGTTCATGTTGTTAGGGTTTTACATAGTTGAGGTTTGTGTATTAAAGGCTCTCAGGATGAATCAGCCCTCCCGTCTTAAATACATAATTTCTCTATGGAGTTTGGCTGCAGGAAATCCCCCCTCTCTACCTCCAGGTATTTCTCCCTGGCAGCTTCTGGAACAACTATTTAACCAAACCCTGAGTTTCTCCGCCGTGTTTGTTCTCACAGTGGATTTTGTTTTGATGTCGGCGCTATCACCCTCCCCTCGCCCGGTCGCAGCCGACCCGTGTTTAGATTCGCGGTGTCGGTGTGAGCAGCGTCCCCTCGGAGGTAAACTCTCAGTGGGGGAGACGGTTCAGAGGGAGACCCATCATTTCCCTCCGCCCACGCCGTCCAAGCTCAGTTTTCTCTCTCTGATCCCGTCAAGTCATCTCTGACTCAGGCTGAAATTATAGACGTGTGGGAAAGGTCAGCGAGGGCACGGGGAGGTGGAGACGCTGCATCATGTGGCGTTTAAAATCAGACGTATGAGCTCATTTTATATAATTCATGTGTTTTTCTGTTTAAATGACGATCCTGCTGATTGTATTCGTCACCTGAACTCACACTTCTTTACTTTCTTTATGAAATAAATCATTCCTGAGATTTACATACATGCGATTTCCTTCAATTTATCTCACAAACCTTTTAGAAAAGAGTCGTACAGAAGAGGACGTCTGGTTTTTAGTGAAGAAAATACTTTAAACGTGCAGACATGGTTGTTTTCATGCAAGTCTGTGGCTGCCGATGTTAAACTGTAAAAGACACGTGAGCTAAGTAAAGATGATATATGATCTGTGATCCAATGAAGAAAAACAAGCTAAAATGAAAGATGTGAACAATATTTTTTCATCACTGCCAAAATAAAAGTTATTATTTCTTTTATTATATTTGAGGAATTTTTGCAAATTATTCCGTCAGATTTTTACACTAAACCCTGTTTTTCCTTCCCGTCCTCAGAGCCTCAGCGGCGACTCGGCGGTCAGCAGCACAGTTGACCCCATGATCACCAAAAGGTCAAAGGTCAAGACTGAAGCAGAGGGACTGAGGCCGTTGTCTCCGTGTTCACCGGTATGAAGATGCTGCAGCAGTTTGGATGTTTTCAGGATCAAACGTGACGTTTTAATTACAGGACACTCAACAGTGAAGTGTTCGTTATATCAGTCTTCTCCTCCGAGGCGTCGCGCTGCTGCAACCGCAAAATGTGTCATTTTTTAAAGGAAGTCTGGTGCAGCAAGTGACTTCAGACACTCAGTTAAGAGAATTGTTGAGGATTTTAATTAATTCAAATAAACAATTCAGCTTTTATTTTTCTTTCCAAAAATGAAAGGATGGTAAAAATGACAGTAGTGCTGCGACTGATAGAGACAATGAGACATTCAGAGAGAATAAGTCTAAACAATTAAGGACTTTTGACAAAGTGGGGACTTTAAAGTCGGGGGAGAGAAGACAATCAAGAAAATGTGGGAAGTTGGGATATTATTTGAACATGAGGACGATTGAACTCAGTTTCAATTTTCAAAAATGTCTCAGGAGAGGACAGTTTTGATACGTGAGGACAGTTTTGGAAATTAAAAACATTTTGGAAAATCAGGAAATGTTTGCAAAGTCTGGACATTTAATGTGAGGTCAGGACTTTTTAGACAAATCTGTGAGGACTTGTTAGGACATCAGGACATTTTTGGAAAGTATTTTGTAAAATCAGTGAACCGTTTTTAAAGTTTGAGGGATTTTTGAGAAGCTAGAAGAAAATGTTGAAAGTGAAAAATGACTTTCAGGAAAGTTAAAGGAATCAGTTTGAAATCAGACTCAGAGTCAACACATTGTGTTCGCAGAGGACAGTTTTGATAAGTGAGGACATTTTAGTAATTAAAGACGAGGGCCAGGACGTTTTTAAAAAGCGGTGACCTCTTGTTTTCCTCTGCGACTCGCGGCCCCGGGGAGCCGCAGCCTCCCGTGACCCCGATGTAAAACGTGTCTGGGAGGAAGAAAAACTCCACATGATAAGAGCTTTGCATCCGTCGGTTCGGTCGCTCGGCTGCCTCCGCTCTCCCCGGCCACTGTAAACTGTGCCAGAGCACTTCATTTTCATGAAATATTGGCCGGGCTTTATTGTCATCTGAGGAGCCTTTTTCTCTCTCTTTTGACAAATTTGCGGCTCCTCTCCGATAGCGAGGCAGGTTTGGGCTTGATGCATGAGGACGGCGGAGCGCGCAGTCGTCTTGGGGCCACCAGAATTGATGAAGATAGCGTGCGTGGGGCAGAGACAAACATGCTGCAGTCAGCACGTTGTGTGTGTGTGTGTGTATGTGTGTGTGTGTGTGTGTGTGTGTGTGTGTGTGTGTTGGTGGAGGCGTACAGGAAGCCGGGTGGGACAAGCTGTGTGTCAGTTTGTGTCTAACACGTGCATGTGTGCTCTCGTACGACTCGTTCGTGAGGACGACTTCAGTCTCAGACAGCGAGCGTGACGTCAATTTTTAAAGTGACGACGTTTGAGATGTTTTTCTGTCGTAATTGATGAGCGTCACATCTGAACGATTTTCAAAGAACTTTCTGGACAATTAAGACATTTTGTCGAAGTCAGCGATGGTATTTTGGAAAGCGGAGACATTTTTGAGAAATAATGTTTTTGGAAAATGAGTCTTGTGGGACATTTGTGGAAAGTATGAACAGCAGCATGTTTTGGGAACGCTGGGACAGTTTTGTAAAGTCAAAAGTATTTTTTCGAATTTACAAACATTTTTTGAGAGTCAGTATTTTTGTAAAATGAGGATATATTTTTAAAAATGTAAACATGTCTCTGGTCCTCTTCTCTTTGAGAGTCGTGACTTGGATTAAAAGTTTAGGATTTGAATTGTTTTGCAGAAAGCATTTTGTAAAAGTGTTTTCACAGATTTTTGTATTTTTCCTGTTTTTTCTTCAGAAGCGTTCCCTCCTTGTTGAACAGTGTGCCGACCCTGTGATCACACACTGATCGTTTGCTTTTGTCTGAAACATGAAGATCATATTTGTGCGTTTGCTTCGTGAAGGTTCACGCTGCCTAAATTACAAGGAAGCCCGGAGCTGTAAACAGAAGTCGTGTGTGTGTTTGTGGTGGAAGTTGTCAAAACAAATCTGATTCCAACCTCTTTAACTTTAGAGCAGCATGATGCACTTTAATCTGTAATTTACTGTCTCTGGTGTTCATATCAGGTAAAACATATGAACAAACAGCTCAGTGACTCTAACAGCTGCACTCAGACACTAAGCTGTTCCACATGTGCTGCAAACACACACCGAGTGGAAGAAAACTGTGAAAGTCCACAGAAAAATATACCTGTGTCAGCTGCTTTTTACCGATTCTCACGGTTTTTATATTAATTTTTTAGAATATATATATTAATTTGGGATGTTTGGTTTGTGTTCTCCACAGAACCATCACGGCAGCCTGTTGGACCTGAAGGACGACGTGGATCGGGACGACTGTAAGCAGGAGCCGGAGGCCGTTTACGAGACTAACTGCCACTGGGAGGGCTGCAGCAAGGAGTACGACACGCAGGAGCAGCTGGTCCACGTAAGTGTGTACAAATACACACTCACACTGCAACAAACAAGCAAAGTACCCTGTGATCTGCAGAGAGTATTTATATCAAACAGAAGAATAGAGGCACGAGGTAAGAAAAGACAAATCAGGTCACTGTTAAACTGTCTGACCTGAAAACATGGATTCTCCTGATGCTCCACAGAAACAGCAGTGATGGCTCATCCACATTTCACTTTACAGAGACCTGTCTCCACCACGTCTCTACACAGACCTGTCTCCACCACGTCTTTACAGAGACCTGTCTCCACCACGTCTCTACACAGACCTGTCTCCACCACGTCTCTACACAGACCTGTCTCCACCACGTCTTTACAGAGACCTGTCTCCACCACGTCTCTACACAGACCTGTCTCCACCACGTCTTTACAGAGACCTGTCTCCACCACGTCTCTACAGAGACCTGTCTCCACCACGTCTTTACAGAGACCTGTCTCCACCACGTCTTTACAGAGACTGTCTCCACCACGTCTTTACAGAGACCTGTCTCCACCACGTCTTTACAGAGACTGTCTCCACCACGTCTTTACAGAGACCTGTCTCCACCACATCTGTACAGAGACCTGTCTCCACCACGTCTTTACACAGACCTGTCTCCACCACATCTTTACAGAGACCTGTCTCCACCACGTCTCTACAGAGACCTGTCCCCACCACGTCTTTACACAGACCTGTCCCCACCACGTCTCTACAGAGACCTGTCTCCACCACATCTTTACAGAGACCTGTCTCCACCACTTCTTTACAGAGACCTGTCTCCACCACTTCTTTACACAGACCTGTCTCCACCACGTCTTTACACAGACCTGTCTCCACCACGTCTTTACACAGACCTGTCTCCACCACATCTTTACAGAGACCTGTCTCCACCACATCTGTACAGAGACCTGTCTCCACCGCGTCTTTACAGAAACCTGGATCTGGAGAAACAGACTCACAGCTCAGACCAATCAGATCACAATTAATCGACAAGTCCAGTTCAGTTCCAGTTTAAATCCAAGATCAGGATATGTTAGCTAAGCTTAGCTTAGCATAAAGACTGGAAACAGGGGGAAACAGCTAGCCTGGCTGTCTAAAGTTAAGACACACACCAACAACAAACACCACTAAAGCTCACTAATTGACATTTCCATCTGCCCAACACTTTTGTGCAGAGTGTCTGGCTATATTTCAGGCTGGTGCTGCCAAACCTGGCAACCTCTACGACTTTCTGCTTTGCATTTTTATTTCATCACTTTACAACATATTAAGAAGAAAAGAGAAGAGAGTTGAATCTTAACGCATGTTTCTGGTGACCAAAAGAATCCAAGAAATGCTGAAACCGATTCCTCCTCGAATCTAAAGAGAAAACCAGCGTCGCTCTGCCAAAAGAGAGGAAGTGATGGAGTTTACGGGAAACGTGGTCTTGATTTGCAGAAAACAATAGCACAGTAACAATACTGCGGGCAGTCGTTTCCACCGCAGTCTCATTTGTTTACAGGAATCACATCAAAGCGTCAGAGCGATGTCGACAATGAAACACTGATGTTTAAAATGCCACACATAGCAGCTCCAACAGTCTGTAAACAGTCACAGAGGTGAGCTGCTTTATGGGAGATTTTCTCCAGACAGAAAGAAGAATGAAGTTTAATGAATGATGGACAGCATCGCCCCCCAGCAGGCCTCACTAATCCCCTCACCCTGCTGCCTCTTTTCTCTCTTTGCTTCACTGGAAGTGAGGAATGCTTAAGACCCTTTTAACCAAGACTCTGCTTGTTGTGATGGGAAAGAAAAACGGAACTGATGACGGTTTGGAGGTCAAACAGACGACGGCAGGGAAAACTGCAAACTGCAAGAGTTAGACAGAACGAGGATTCAGAGGAAGTTTTTGGTGGTATCTGAAGGGTCTGCTCACAGCTCAGTCAGCACTTTTGAAACAGTGGTTTGAGAAAGTAATCTGAACTCAACGTCCACTTACTGGAAAAAGAGGAACTTGAAGTTACTGCTCAGCAAAAACCCAAACAAAGTCAACTCATTTTAGGATGATTAAATCTTATCAAGTACTATTTGTTTTGGATTATTTTATTTCAAGGTAGCCTGGATTGATTTCTGGACTTGAGGGTCCTGGTGAGAATTAAATCAACTGGCAACCATCAAGAGAGATGCAGGTCATATTTTCCTACTGTGAAGCTGTAAACACGTCTGAATACAACAGCTATAAACACAGAAATGTCTGATACGTTTTGTTGATGTTTTATAGCAAAAGAAACCAAAGAAGAAGACTAAAGAGGAGGATGATTCAAGTACTGGAAGTCAAAAATAACACTTTTTGTGACAAAGAAGTGGAGACCGATCAGAGTTTATCCACTTTTTCTTAAAAAGAAATATAACTTAAACCAATATTATCAAACAAAACGACGACTCTACATTGTGGGAGCATATTCAGATTTGACTCTTAAAACTGACTTTTATTTTGGCGGGATCGAGAGTCTACGTGGTCCTAATTAGCGGGGCTGAAACACGTTTCCTCTGCTGCAGCTTCCTTTGAGATTTACTCTGATAAGATGGATTTCTACAGAGAAATCCTACCGAGAGCAACATGAGAGCCTCTTAGTGGACAACTCTCGCCAGAAAACCTCTCATTTCTCTGCATGTGTGTGTGTGTGTGTGTGTGTGTGTGTGTGTGTGTGTGTGTGTGTGTGTGTGTGTGTGTGTGTGTGTGTCCCACAGCACATCAATAATGACCACATCCACGGAGAGAAGAAGGAGTTCGTGTGCCGCTGGGAGGACTGTTCGCGGGAGCAGAAGCCCTTCAAAGCTCAGTACATGCTGGTGGTTCACATGCGCCGGCACACAGGGGAGAAACCACACAAGTGCACGGTGGGTAACGGATGGCCTCGGCGCCCCCACGGGTGGCGACACACACTCTCTAAACACCGGCAACACACACACTGTCAGTAAAACACACACACACACACACACACACACACACACACACACACACACACACACACACACACACACACACCCCTGGGATGGCTGGATTGAAGATTTCTTTCTTCTTCTACTCATCACAGATTATATGAATACATTAATCTTACTGCAGCTGCTTCATCAAACATCAGGAAGGATTAAAGGAACAGTTCACCAAAAAATATTACGTTTCTGGAGAATTGTTTTAATAAAACGATAATAATAAAAGAAAATGCTCTAAAACTCCATTAAAACTTTGCTGAATTAGCTGTTAGCACTTCTGTGTGCAGTGTACTCATGGATGTACAGACAACTATCACTGGATTACTGTGATACTAACGAACATTTTAAAATGTGATGTTTTAAGGCAAGTTCTGCACATGTAAGAAATGTTAATTTTTCTGGGATTTCTATAGATTATTGAACCTGTAATTGCGATGGACTTCAAAATGAATTATGTCTTCAGAAAGTGGAAGTAACACTGAATATATAATTATGTGTATTATGACAGATTTGTCAACAATATGTTGATTTATTGTATGTTTATATGTAATATATAAACTTCTTATTCTGAGGTCCGAGACAGAAACGTTCCTGCCATACGTCAGAACAGATTAACACCTGTTTTTCTTTCTCTTCCTCTGCAGTTCGAGGGCTGCTCCAAGGCCTACTCCCGTCTGGAGAATCTCAAAACTCATCTGCGCTCGCACACCGGTGAGAAACCGTACGTCTGCGAGCACGAAGGATGCAACAAAGCCTTCTCCAACGCCTCGGACCGAGCCAAACACCAGAACCGGACACACTCCAACGAGGTACAGGAAACTAAAACTTCACACAGACTTTCTTATAGAGAGATCCGTAAGAAATTCTCTCAGAGGGAGATGAAACACGTGTTTGAAGGTGAAGCCCCGTCACTCAGTACTGTTCACCTTCGATCTGTGGCCCTAATCTTCTCTATATCGAGACAATTTCATGTCAGGCAGTCGCTTTACAACCCCAGTGTGCGTCGTTTGAGAGTAAATAATGAGGTGTAGACATAATGAGCACGACGGCCCACGATGCATTAGGGCGCATTACGCTCACCGCCTCCCCTCCGCCCTGCCGAGGCGGACCACCTGCAGACGGCGAAGAGAAAATGAAACCTGGCAGCGTTTCAGAAACCTCGCTGCTTACGGGAGAGGCTTCACGCCATCATTTACTGCACACAAACCAAAATTCATCTCCAGCAGAGTGACATATTTCTGCTGAGACTAACACCAGCATGCTTCAATCTTAAAATATGTGTTTGATGTGTGTTATGACTAAGAAGAAGAGAGAAGAAAAGAAGACCCTGCTTATAAATGCAGAACTTGCCTTAGAAAAATCATGTTTTTAAGTTTTCTTCAGTATCAAAGTAATCTAGTGATAGTTGTCTCTACATCCATGAGTACACTGCAAACAGGAAGTGCTATCAGCTGATTCGGCAGACTTTGAATAGAGATTATAGAGATAACCTCACCACTAGAGGCCACTAAATCCTACACACTGGACCTTTAATGAATATCTGTATATATTTCTCTGCAGAAACCCTACGTATGTAAGATCCCCGGCTGTACGAAGCGCTACACGGACCCCAGCTCTCTCAGGAAGCACGTGAAGACGGTCCACGGCCCGGAGGCCCACGTCACCAAGAAGCAGCGCGCCGACCTGCCGCCGAGGCCGCCGGCGCCGAGAGAGAACGGCGAGAACGAGACGGGGAACAGAGAGAGAATCCAGAGGGAGGACAAGATGTCGGACAGCAACAGCTCCCCCAGAGGTGTAGAGGACTACCTGCACGTCAAATCCATCAAGACGGAAAACTCTGTGGTGAGAACGCTCAGAAAGATTGCCAATAAATGATTATAAATGTGTAAAGCCTTAAGACCCAAAGTTAATTCGAAGCTGTTGTTGAACAGTTTTCGTTTTCCCCCGCACAGTCAGAGTCACTATAAATGCTTCTGACATTCAGCTGAAGACGTTTGAACACACAGAAATATTTATTATTTATTCTCGCTAACACTTCCTGCAGATAACTGGCCCTTAGCTGGAAAACACACTGGGACCACATCAAATAGCCTTAAAATAAACACTATGCAGGAAATATCCAGGTGCCTGGCAAAAAATGTAAAAACAAAACAAGAAGCATGATCACATTATAGTTCTTTATTTCCTTAATTACACTAACTTTGTGCACATAAAACAGTCAGAGGTCAGCTGAGGAGGAAAAATAGCCCTGACATTTCCATATTTAGGCCTCTTTGTTCAAACCTTTCCTCTGCTTGCTGCTTGATTGTCTTCATTTTTCTCCCTTTCCTGACTTTCCTAATGGACAGACTTTACTAAGGTGAGCTCACCGATGCTTCCCCTTCACCATTTTGACCCATCTTTCATCATCTTTCAGCATTTCCTCCATCACATAAACTGTTTAATTCCAAAACAAGATGACAAATTTAAAAATAAAGAGAGGAAGTGCTTGGACTGCATGTCATCTCTGAAGCCATGTACGTCACTTTTCCTTGACACCGGCAGTTTAAACCGACAGTGGAGACCTATCAAACACACGTCAGAGCCTGAACATGATAAAAGCCGCTCCAGGATTAATATTCAAACACTGGGAATTGGTTATGGCGCTCTGTGCAAACAGAGCCAACTATCAAGCTGTGATCACGACAGCTTTTTAGCAGCGAATATATTAGAGACTGTGAGGAAACTGAGGCTGGTCGAGGTTAATTTAGAGAGATCTCTAACTGTTATTGTCTGAAGGAAAGAGATTTAATACAACACTTTTACACTACGATGTAGAAATGTCAAATCATGAGCCGTGAATTTCAACTTGATGTCTTTGTTAGAAAACGGATTACAACAACAACTTCAGTCAGAATAATGCTTTCAAAGTGCACGCTGAGCCGTGAAGTTTGGCTTTATTTGTTCCCAGAAGAAAGAAAGAAGAAAGAAAAGGGAGAAAAAAAACAACTTCTGCAGGTGAAAGAGAGAAAAGCCTCGGAGGATTTTCAGTGTAAAACTAACTGAAACAAGTCGCTGACAAGCAAAGCTTCATGCTCACCTAAATGTTCAAACAGCCTCCACACTCAGTTCAGTTTTTGAAAACGTGATCACATCTTGTGATGATCGCTCTGGCACTCTGGCTCGGGCTCAAGCAGCCTTTCATCCTGCCCATTTCTAATTCACAGACAGACTAAGACAGTCTCTAATCTGTGGTGCACCCCCACCTCTTCACCCCATCCCAAAAAACACTCATTATTTACAATTAAGCCGGGGGAGGAAAAAACATTCAATGATTCACTGTTCTCCGTGCCATGTGAAGCACTGTTCCACTTTTGTTCTGCAAAGAAAAACTGTTTCCTTGGACAAACAGTCTTTTTTCTTCTCTTTCCTCTGTAGATGTATCAGTCCAGCCCTGGCGGTCAGTCATCATGTAGCAGCGAACCATCACCACTTGGCAGTGCCACCAACAATGACAGTGGAGTAGAAATGGCGGCGCACAGCGGGGGAAGCCTGGGGGACCTCAGCACCCTGGACGACCTGCCCTTCGTGGAGTCCTTGGGCTGTGAAGACTCCACCGGTGGGGTCGCGGTGTTGGGGCTCCACTTCCGAAAGCAGCTCGGCACCTGCCAGCGCCTGGAGCATCTGAAGAAGGAGAAGCTGATGACAGTGAGGGACTCATGTCGGTGGGCCAGCAACCCAACGCCCCTGGTCCTCGGCACCAAGCTGCCACCCATACCAGCAAGCGGTGAGTAACGGGATGAAGAAGATGGTTGTAATATAGCTGCATTGAGTTCAGACCTGGTATCGACAACCAACCTAGTTTCTACAATATCACCAGACTCCCTAAACAAATTCCATGATTTTAAGAGATGTCGAGTGAGGAGAAACTTAAACTTTGTGAAACAGCGTGAAACAGATCATTGGTGCCTTCTTGTAAATTCAGCATTAAATGAAAACATGAAGTTGTTAGCTAATTGTTAAAAACAGTACAATGCTAAAAGCAGGAAATAAGATTGAGTGTCTGACATGTTCTGTTCTGTTTCTGTTCATCTGTTCCTTCACAGGGTCCCTCCTGGAGAGTCCAAGTATGGGTGGTGGTCCGGTGTCCTTCCCTGGATATGGCTTGGGTGATCTGAGCTCTGGCAAAACGACTTTGCTTGAGAACCTTTCAGAGCGCCGCGACAGCACCTCCAGTACCCTGAGCTCAGTTTACACCCTCAGCCGCCGCTCCTCAGGCATCTCCCCTTGCTACTCTAGTCGGCGCTCAAGCCAGGCCTCACAGTTTAGTGCCAACCGCCTTAACAACCTCAGCTCTGCCGACTCCTATGACCCCATCTCTGCAGACATCTCACGCCGCTCCAGTCAGACCAGCCAGTGTGGGGGAAGCAGCGGAGGAGGAGGTGGGTATGGAGGAAGGGGCTTACCCAGCCCCCTCAGTCTGACCCCTGCCCAGCACTACCGCCTCAAGGCGAAATATGCTGCTGCCACTGGAGGTGCACCACCTACACCTCTTCCATACATGAAGACCAACACAGCCCTTTATGGCGACTCCCAAGAATCCTCCATCACCTACAAGGTACCCTCCAGGCAGTACAGCAGCTACAACACACGGAGCTTGATGCCTCATGAGGTCCCATCCAACATCCCCCGCAGAGCCAGCGACCCTGTGAGACGCCTGAATCATCACAACCAGCCGCAAATGCAGCGCTACAACAGCATGGGTACACTGAGCGGAGGGGTGACCATGCAGCCCCATCCACCTCCAGGCTGCCTGCGATCGGATGGTAGTCCCCACCGCCACCCTCACAGCCTGCGACCGCCCAGCATTACAGAGAACGTCACCATGGAGACGATAACGGGTGACGTCTGTGAGGAAGACCTGATGCTGTCAGACAACAGAGACACAACCACTCAACAAGCACTGGTCCCCAACTTTCAGAGAAGGATGGCCATCGTGAACTTACCCAGTCAAGTTAGCATGAGTCCAGGGCAGCAACGACAGATGTGTCCATCTTCACCAAGGGACTGTAAGGCCAATGTTCAGTGGAACAACTCCTTGGGACCCATGGATGCCAGCCAGCATTACTCCAAACTACAGCTTCATGGAAACCTTGCTGTCCTCCAGCAGAACCAGAGCTTTGGATCTTTACACAACAACCAGCAGATGATCCAAAACCTCATCAACACAACGCAGCAGAGATGCAAACAGCCGAGTACCGAACCAGGAGCGAACCACTTCCAACAGTCGTCAAATCTCAATGAAGGACTTCGCTCTCAGTGCAGGTTCAACATAGGCATCAGTCCCTTTGATAAGAACGGGAACACCACTTACCGACCTTGCAAACAGGAGCCAGTCGACATGGAGACTGTTGACATGCACTTTGCTGATGCTGGATTTCAGCCTGTGCAAGTTAAAATTGAGGACTGTGACGGATCAATCATGATTTCTGAGCAGCAGAACTGTAACATGAACCCCCAGATTCCCTTGCAAACTGGGAATCTCCAACCAAGGCCACCAACAGTACCAAAATCTCTGAACAGGCACCTTTCAGGGCCAAAGGTGTCACAACAATTGAGGCATCCAAGTCAAGCCAACGAGGATGTAGCCTCCAAATTACCCAGCGGGGAAGTTTTAGGACTTCATTGCGGACAGAACTCTGACGACAACGCCTTGTACTACACAGGGCAGATTCAAGTATTTGAACCCAACGGGAACGTGGACCCTCATGTTTCCCCTGTGGTGAATATACCTCCCAGTCCTCCCAGTTCAGGCAACAACCAGGCATCCAGGACTGTAGACTGTACTGCATCATTGGTGCAAACACAGATAGACTTCGATACCATGCTGGATGATGGGGATCACTCCAGCCTCATGTCGGGAACCTTGAGTCCTGGTCTGCTCCAGAGCTTATCCCAGAGTTCCTCTCGCCTGACGACGCCTAGGAATTCGGTCACGCTGCCGTCTGTGCCGCCAGCGACAGGGAACATGGCCATCGGGGACATGAGCTCGTTGCTGACTGCTCTGGCAGAAGAGAGCAAGTTCCTGGACTTGATGTCTGAGCAGAAGTCTTGAACTCCTGATGCACAATAAACGTAACTTAATATTGATGTGATCGTGTGCCAAAAAGCCTCCACAGTGTGTGACTCTTGGTTTCCTGTACAGTCTCATTTGTTAATTATTTAAAGTGGCCATTTTTTTTATCTTTTTAAAAAGCCATATTTGAGTTTTTTTGCCTTAGGTAGTAAATATGACATGAACAACAGAAATCTTTCAGTTGTCTGCAGTAAGATCAGTTTACTAAGTGCCTGGCTCAGCCAAATGATGACATCTAAATGTGTAAATGCAACCAGGTAATCATCTGATACCTACATATTTGATTGTACCATCAGCACCGACTTGTTTTTACACTGTAAATTACTTGAGCCTCTGTATCAAACCGCTCATTTCTGCTCAAGGAGAAAACAGTCCAATCATAACAGTGAGTCATTATTCGATTGCTGCATTGCTGCTGAGATTAACTGTGACATCTCAGTGTCAGGCATCAGAGACTTGATTTGTGACTGAATTATGAACTCATGCATTGATAAATCGGTTGTGCTCCGGCAGCGAGATGAGAGAATCAGACTTTTCTTTTCTTTTGTACATTATTAAACCAGTTTGTTGTGCTGGATGAATGTAAATATCATTTGTACATTTTTAAGAAATACAAAATTGACATTGATTTTTTTAAACAAGTACTGTCTGTGTTGTCCTTCATACATACAAACGTTTCTTTCAGCTCTGACAGCTAATGTTAGACTGTCACATCTGGATTTGTAAACATCAACAGATCGTTTATGTCCCATAAAACTGTCCTTTACGCGTTACAATTCTTCTTTAAAAAGATGGGGGTATTTTACAAAAACAGCTCCAGAGTTCAACTAAAAAATACCAGCGTTCAGTGATTCAACAAGAAGCAACAAAAGATAGAAATTCAGTTTGTTACAAAGTTTCTCAAATTTGTCCAGAGTAAACCCCCTTTACAAACAAAGGATCTCTGAAAAAAGAAAATACACCCAACATCAGAGTTTCCTCTGGTACCAGTCAGCTGATCATCTTCGATCGCACAGGAGAAGAGTCTGTAAGTGATGCTGCAGGCTAACGCTAAGCTAGCTGTGTCATCTTCCAAGTGTTGTCTTCCTTAGGACATGTGCCGGGTTCATGCAAGTCAGCAGAGATGAAGAGAAAAAGAAAACATCGGATGAATTGCCAATCTGGGTTTTGATTTTGATAAAAAGTGAAAGCTTATGTCGATTAAGGATCGTAATCGTGACACCCCGAGTCCAGATTCACCACAACTGGATCAGAAATGTTTCTAATTCAGGACATTGTTTGTCAAAGTCTTGATTCATACGATTGATTAAGGTCCGGAGAGGTTTAAAGAACTAAACTGCTCAGTTAGGGTCAGGAATCATAATTTGAGTTACAAAATGTTGAACCTTCCTTGTTGTGGTTAAAAGAGGAACTTTTTTTTTCTCGCTGGTTGTCACATCGAGAACACTTGACATGATCTTGCAAATCTACCAAGGTAATGCCACTTCCTCCTTTGCTCCAAACAAACACGAGACATAATTCACATGGCCACTAGAGGTCATTATCACAAGCTGCAACGTTGATTTGCCTACAGAAACGTGTTTTTTTGATAATAAAACATAAAGGCCAAACATTCCACAGGATCAGCTTCTAAACTGTGAGTTTCTGCTGCTTTATTGTCTCACACATGATCGTTAACTGAATATATTTGGGTTTTAGACTGTTTTCACTGTTCTTGATGTTTTAGAGACCAAACAAGAAAAATACCAATCGGTCAGCTTTACAGACGTCTTATTTAAAGTAAAACAGTTGTCGCTGCTGCCGCAAAATCAACTGTTTCGCTTTCAGTTATTCTCATAGTAGCAACTACCAACAACACAGGACAAAACAAGAGTTAATATTTTCACCTCTCGTCTATAATAGAGATCTGAAAGCAGATAAAAATGGTGCCAGGCTGCCAGCCTGTCATCATATTCCCACAAGCTTTTAAACCTAAACTGTGTTGGTGTCATTATTGTGTCGCCATTACATTATAGTCAACATTTACTTCACAATAAAACATTAAAGCAGAACATGAAGACAGCTGGTCTCAGTGAGCCGAGGTCTGCGCCGTCATCTCCTGCTTCTTGTAACTGAGTAAATATTACTCCTCATCAGTCCGTCCCTTCATTTCCTCCTGTAGGAGTGTTGATCGCTTCAATAATTCAACAACAAAACTTTTGTCTTTGAAGCCACGTTCCTGCACCCTCTGCCGACAACGCACTTTCCTCAAACCTTTCTTGTGGAGTGTCAGAAGTGAGGCGCCACGCGTTCTTGAGACGCTGCTCGACCTCTTTGAAATAACTTCCCCTGACCTCGTCTTACCTCGCCGGCAAGAGCGGGCTTGACATAATGTAAATCCTCACTCGGAGGCTGATGAAAAAGGACGCTAACAGGAGGGGAAAAGGCGAGACGCGTGCCGAGCGGCTGCTGCTGCTGCAGTTAGCCTGTGTGTTCTTGAATATTAGCTGTGACAGAGCGGCCCAGAGGACGCCGCTGCCGAAACCACATAAAACAAAGCAGCTGAGAGGTTCGGGGGACGCAGCGCTGAGCGTTAGCGAGAGGAACAAATGATTTTAGTCTGTCAGGGAATTCAGCCGAGGATACGTTTGATCTGGAGTTTGTGATTGCTTTTGCCACTGGATTCCTTATTCTCTCAGAGATGTGAAGTGGGAGAGAAAATAGCCCCGGGCTGTGAAATCCAACCAGGCCCCGAACAAGAGGTGGAGATAAGACGTGCAAAGATGGAGCATTAGCAGCACCTTCATTTATTGATGGGGATCACTGAGACAGAGAGATGAGAGGACGTCAGGTCGTGGATTATAAATATCATTACGGTGAGAAAAGAACGGATTTAATCACAAACAGGAGGATTTCGGTCACATTTTGCAGCAAAGTGCTCGTTAACGTTACGAAACAACTCAATTAATTCCAACAGTGTGGTGTCAGATTCATATCAGCTGTTTGACTGAAGTAAGAAGAGCACAGGGGGAATATGTGCTGATAATACCAGGAGACACGACAGGTGAACACCTCCACGCTTCCCCAGCTGCTGTCTTACATGAACACAGTTCATTTTTGTAGTAAAGATGTTCTGATTCTGGATGTTTAAATATGCAAATGAGGCGTCATCTAGTTAAAAATGCATCAGTTTGCATAAATGTGCAGAACAGAAATCAGAGGGTCAAAATTCCTGTTTCATTTTGTTGACACATTAAAGTTAAAAGGTTTTTTACTGAGGGAATTTTGCATCATTCAGTAAAAATCAGAAAAGCCTAATTCTGCCTGTTAAGAAAAAATAATGGGAACTTGGCCTTTTTAAAAATACTGAGGCATCAGACTCAGCATGTTGTTGTTCAGCGCTGACGGACGCAGAGCAGCGAGTCGACGCCTGGTGGCCGAGTGTTGAGACGAAGACCACGGACCACAGCTGACGACTGATAAAGGACATTTATTGCATGTCATTCCCTTTATTTCCTGTTTCAACACATATAGTAATATAATAAAGGGCATAATGAAGGGAAAAGAAGATCCAGCTGAAATCTCTGACATCCAAGATTTGAGACCGTGATCATGAAAAGGAAAACAGCAGAAGCAGAAAGCAACTAATGAAAGGACGATTCAGACCGAGTCCACAGGTCAACACTTTAATCAACAGCTGAACACACACAAGACAAAAGGACCGACTTCCTGACTTCCTCTGATTTTTAAAATACACCAACCCTCAGCTGAGAGTCATCTCTAATCAGCTCTTCAGGTTTAACGAGGTGATCTCACTGCAGGGCAGTAAACAGGCCGTCTGCTGACTTTAAAGGCCTTCACAGGAATGTGTTTTACAGCGAGCGCTGCATTCTCCGACATCTCTCGGGGCTCCGAGTCAGACGGACTCTTTATGAGCGACACGGTTTTCAAAACACCCAGACGAACCCGAACGCAGCTGCCGGCGCCGCCGACAGTCAGAATTCAAACGTGATGCGTATGTTTCTGCAAACCGCATGTTTAATCTTTACATTTCATTATGTTCCAACTTTTAGCAAGTTTATTTTAGTTTTATTTTCCGTTTAATGTTGTGACAACGCTGTGTTTATGGTCCGGTTTGGTTCTGGGCACAAAAACCACTTGGTTAGGGTCCAGAAATCGTAATGTTTTGGCTGAAGATACCTGGTTCTGTCGCCTCTAAACAGCTGAATGTCCTGAAGTCTCAAACACACACAAACACGACTGGAAACGTCCCGACTTCTTATTAAAATATCCCGGTTTTCTTCGCCACGCGGCTGAAGAATGTCCAGAAGTCTAGTTAAAAACTATCCAGTGGTTTCATGCTCACAAATCTCAAAACGCAGTCTTGAACAGCGGTCTCTGGCTCGGCTGTAACACCTCCCTGCCCTCTGCCTGCTGCGACAGTCAGCTCATGTACAGTTTGGTCATTTCATACGTGTTTCATCAACATTTCTACAATATTCAATAAATCCGGGTTAAACTGATTATTCCTCCAGGTAAAGAATGAACTTAAGTGTTTCAGCAGGTGTTTTGCACAGTTCTTCTTCTGTGGTTGCTGGTTTAGCAGGAGCCGCCACCCGACGGCGCTCTGTGCGGTCAGACGCTACGTCCCCGCCGCTGACACCATCAACCTGACGATATGGAAAGTGACGAGTGGGCCAACATGGACGCCAGAGGCTCAATTACAGCCCTGACAATCGTGAAGGACTCTCGGCTCTGACCTCCACCAGCCTCTTCCTTCCTCCCTCCCGATGACACCACATCACATTACCACAGCGCGGCATTACGGCGTGATTATCACACGTGTGACAGTCCAACAGTCCCTCCTCCAGCTCCGTGTCAGCGCAGATGATGGATAGTGCTCTGCAGTCACTGATGCCTCATTCATTTCTATTAGACTAATATGTAAATCCCCTGCAGAGCTCAGCCTCTGCCTCCTGAAGCTGGGAGACGATATTAATTCATGAATCAATTTCAGAAGCTTCTGCTCAGACTGGCAGCTGAGGAGTGTTTGTATCTGATCCCACATCAGAGTAACAGGCCGCAACGAGCCAGAGAGCATCCAAACACAAAGAAACAAGAGAAGTTCAAGTCGGCAGCCCTCCAGGCTGCGACGTCCGCGATGTATCAGACGGAATAAATGATGTCTTTTCACTGGAGCGAAGTGGCGTAGTTCACCCTGAGGGTGGCGCTGCAGGAAGGATCAGGAGGTCGAGAACATTTTCAATAACAAACACACACATTCTCCAGCCAAAAATGGCCTCACGGGTCAGAGGGAAAAACAGTAAAATCATCACAAAGTATTTGTTGAAAAAGTATAAAATATATGTTTCACTCACATTGAAAACAAATGCAGGAGCGAACAGATCATCAGTCGGTGGAAACACTACTGCTTTTGCCCACAGGAGGCGCCAGAATCAAAATATAAAACTTCGCAGCATTCTGCTAAATTTCATTAAACACTTGAATTATCTGTTAGCACTTCCTGTTTGCAGTGTGCTCATGTATGTGAAGACAACTATCACTGGATCACTTTGATACTGAAGAAAACTTAAAAACATGATGTTTCTAAGTTCTGCACATGTAAGGAACGTCTTTTTTCCTACAATCACTCTTCTTCAGAGTCAAAACATACATGAAACATATATTTTTAAATTCAATGTGACTTAAACTTTATTAGGATTTAATAATATTGATGTCCATTGCAATTATGCGACAATAAATCCACTTAGAAACCCTTGGAAAAAAAGACGCTCCTCACATGTGCAGAACTTGCCTTAGAAACATCATGTTTTTAAGTTTTCTTCAGTATCACAGTAAACCAGTGATGTTGTCTGTACATTCATGAGTACACTGCAAACAGGAAGTGCTAACAGATAATTCGGCAGAGTTTTAGTGGAGTTTGGGAGTTTTTTTGTTTGTTTTCTGACGTTTTAAAACAAGTCTCCAGCTGCTTCAGTTGTTTAGCAGCAACTCTGTTTTACTGTGAAGCTCCAGAAATGTTCTGTGGACTACGAGACTTCACCTGACTTTATATCAGCACAGAGTTGAGAAGATAATGACAACATTTCCATTTTTGGTTGAACTGTTCCTTTAAGTTTTGAGTCCTCAGTGATTTTATGCTCTTCACTAAATTTACCACCTTTGTTTTTGTTGTAAAGACAAAACCGACTTCATACAGAACTGGTTTCATCCCCACGACCATTAAATCAACTGTTTAGGAATCAAGAATCAGGATTTGTATGATCCAAAGCTCCTTGCAGCTCCAGAACAGCAGACATTTTCTTCCCATGTGTGGCCCCTGAGGGACAAATGTATTATTAAGGCACGGCTCCTCTCATTTCAATAGGGCCACCTCCCTGCCGAGAGCCCAGCGCCGGGGCCTCAGTGTCAGCGGCTGCTTAATATTAACCACAGCCCTCTGAATAATCTTCATCCTCAGAAACGGAGGTCAACGCAGCCATAAAGGACAAAAACAGCGGTATGCTCCTTTAACAGGACAATCAGCCCTGAGCGTTAAATGTTTAATAAAGAGGGTGAACACCTGCAGAAGCCGTCTGGTCTCCAGCCAGGTCAGTGTTTCCCTGAATGAAGCGACACGCTGACCTGCTGCAGTAAATGGCCGAGCTGCTGCAGGTTCTTCAGATGTTTGACCAGTAATTTCTGTAATGAATGAACCCGCACGGCAGATTAATGTTGGCAGGGTGGTTTCTGCTCTTCATAGATATGTTCAGCCTTTATATTTGTCTCGTCAAAATTATCTAGAGCTGAAAAACAGAAGTCTCATCTAAAATATTTGGGTTTTTTCGCCACCAACAGCTGGAAAATGTCCAGAAATGTCGTCAAAAATACAAAGTTTTGTTGCCACAAATGCCACAAGAACTTTTCCCAATATCCTGTAAAAAATATCTTGATTTATTGCCACAAACTCGGCTCGAAAATGTTTCAAAGTCTCATCACAAATGTCTGGCTCTGTCTCCACAAACACGACAGGAAGTTGTCCCGACACCTTGTCAAAAAAAAATGTTGTTTCGATGTAACAGACACGCTGGACAGCGTCCTGAAGTCTTCTGGTTTTGTCGGCACAAACACAAAAAGAAATTCTCCCAGTATCCAGTTTTGTCACGATTTCTATGTGTGGAAAATGTTCAGATATCTTGTAGAAAGTATCAAGTTGTTGCCACACACGTCTAGAAACTGCAGGTTATAAACCTTCTGACAAGACGTCGGGACATTTTGCAGACTCGACACAAACATACATGTTGCTCTTGTGTCAATACGTTGATATTAACTCGTCCTGTCTGTTCCTGTTGGCCGTCACACTCACGTATCAGTAAAACCATCTCAGACATTAAAGACGGGTCAAAATAAAGACGTCCAACACTTCGTTCATCTCTGCAGCTCAAGTGTTGTTGAGGCGGCCAATCATCGGCGAGGCCTCCAGTGTCATGAACTAATACAGCATAAATATTCATCATATGTTCTGATGCAAAATAACATCTGTTTTCCAACAACATGCCATCTGTTTGAGGGACTCTGTGATATTAACGGCTCATCACGCCGAAACACAACAACAGCAACGCCGAGCGCCGCTTTAAAAAGACAATCGTGCTGCTCATTACCTCGCCTGGCCAAACACACACACACACACACACACACACACACACACACACACACACACACACACACACACACACACACACACACCTTGTGAGTGAGGAGATATTTATTTACATTTCAGGCAGCGGTTCAGCGTCTTGCTCAAGGACACTTTGGAAAAGTCCAAAATCAACATTTTTAACATTTGTAGTTCATCATTCATCACTTTTTCTGTTAATATATGTTTTATATATAATGTTAATATGTTTTATATATAATGTTAATATGTTCTATATATAACGTAAATATAATATATCCTCTGCTCCCGACAGACTTTTGAGTCGACGGACTGCTCAACCAAACTCCATTCAAAAAGCAGGTGATTTAAGGCAGCTCATGTTTTTCTGCAGTTACATCATCACAGAGTCTCTTTTCTGATTCGCTTCAAACTACCGCCACACGTGACATTCACTCGTTAGCATCGTTAGCTTACCTGTGATGAGGTGTTTGTCACAGACCTCCCACAGTTTATCATTTTCAAGGGTTCAGTATTCAGGGTTAGGAAAAGATCTTGATTAGGTGTTCAGTGACGTGACGTACTATCAGACTGTTTCTTCTTGATCATTTCTTATTTTTCTTGATTGTCTTGTTGTTTTCTGGATCAGTCTATCTGCCTGATGCTTTTGTTCAGTAGCATTATTAATCAGTCCAGTGTTGATACTGAACTCGCTCTCAGAGACAGAAGAAGAAGATCAAACCGTGACGTAACTCCATCAGTCAACTTTCAGTAACTCAGCAGGAAGTTGAGCATCAACACTGGACTATCAAACTAAAGTTTCAGTTGAAATGCGTGAATCAGGAGCAGAAGGGGAGGAAGAGGAGAGAGGAAGAGGTGTCGGGGTTTCGGAGGAGTCATGGATCCCGGCGACAGCTGAGGGAGGTCAGCGCCGCCACCTCGCTGCTCGCCGGGTCCTCCAGGTCTCCGCTCTCTGGAGGTTTAAGGATGGAGGTCCTCATTAAAACCTCCCATCGCTCTGCCCTCTCCTCCTCCTCGTCACCCAGTCCAGCTTCTCTGAGGATTCACACCACTAAATGTATGCTGGGACGGTCCAGGTGTCATCCGGCAGGTGTCTGCAGACGGCTGGAGGGTTCTGATTAGATCGCACAGAAACAGACTGTGGGTCCATCAGCAGGCCCGCTTTGTTTCTGTCGCTCCGCTCTTTTTAATGATCACTCATGAAACAGGAAGTAATGTCATCAGGTTGGTTCTTCTGGTGTCTCCACCGTCTTTCATAACTCGTCCTCATGGAGATTCATCTCTTTCAGCAGCAGCAGGAGTTTGTTGTTAATAAATAAAAGCATGGTGACGAACCTGCTCAACAAATCTGCCAACAAAGACACAAACAGGCCGACTCTGCTGAAATGTTCAGCCTTGCAAGAAAACTGGGTGTGTTTGACTTCAAGACGTGTTCACGGCGACAAAACTGGACATTTGTAACGAGAAGTCGGGACATTTTTTAGCCGCCTTTGTTGCAACAAAACTGGATATTTCTGATGAGACTTCAGGACAGTTTCCAACATGTTAGTGGCGACTGAACTCAATGCTGTTGGCAAGACTTCCAGATGCATCACTGACGACAAAACCACAAGTTTTTATGAGACGTCAGGACATTTCCCAGCTGTCTTTACACTCATGTTGGTGCGGACAAAACCAGGATATTTTTATGAGGCTTGCACATGTTAGTGGGGACAAAAGTAACCAGTTACTTTATCTTCAGTTAAAAGTTGAATATTTGCCTCTGAGATGTTGCAGAGTCTAAGTAGACAAGAAAAACTCGTACCTGTAATTTATCTGGTTTTGAGTATTAATTTAAACTGTGATTGAAAAATGTGAATGCGTCGTCAACGTGAGACGTCTGAAGTCTGATTTCACACGTTTTGGTGCTTTGAGACGTCCCACAGCCTCCAGACGAGGCTTTAAACACCGACGCTGCACACGAGAGGCAGTAAAGGCTCCGGTGAGACGCCGCTCGCCGCCCTCGCGCCTCAGCACCTGGACCTGAGCTGCAGCCATGTTTGATCTGCCACAAAAGGTCAGCGGAGGAACGGCGGGTTTGAACATTTTCTTTTAAAAATCTCAACAAGAAAGGCGTTTTTTTTTATATATTGTTTTGCTTTTTTTGAGGATGGTATCCCGAGAAAACAGGTTGTCCTGGAGGGGAGTTCGTCTCTGCTCGCCGTTTCAAAGCCAGAAAGAGAACAAAGCAGCTCTGTGTGGAGAGGCCGGCTGCTCGCTCACTGTTTGTGTCTCAATTTTTAACTCCCCTCCTCCTCCTGCACCTCCTCCACCTCCTCTGTCTCCATGATTGGCACAGACAAGGCGTTAGCAGGGAGCGAATGCTATTATTTCATAGCCTGTGAAAACAGAGATATGAACTGTGCGTACATTTTAACCAGGAATCATAAATACCTGATTTCTCTGCTCTAAGACTCGTCGGAGGAGCAATCAGAGCGAGGAAAGTTCATACACCTTGTTCACAAAGTCTTTTTTTCGACTGCAGGGCTTCGGTGCGAGAACACAGAGCGTATGAAACATTCACCACCTGATGCAACGGTGATTTAAGTGTGTTAATGTTTTTCTGGTGAAAATGAAGCCACATGGTGCCAGAAAGCCTCCAAAGCCTGATTATTCTTCCTCTCACTTTATAAATCAACCTTTTCTCTGCGGAGGAGGAGGAGGGGCGGCGGCGGCTTGTTTTCTTTACAGGCTGCTTCAACAGGCGGGAAATGCAGCATCATTTTCCACCGCAATTAAGAAGGAGGCCGCGATGCTGAGGCAGCGCCCGGTGCCAGCTCTGTGTATGGCTCTGGCACCTTCCAGCCTGTTTCTGGAAGGACTTAACAGGCCCTGGTTGCATGTCTTGGCTCGGAGTCTCGAGCTCGAGTCAGCCTCCCCTGACGTAATCCTTTAAGAAATCCTCTCCTGGACATAAAGGGAGCCTTGCTGTGATTATCAGCACGGTTAATAACCCCGACGTGGAGCCAAAGTTAGCGGAGAACATCTAAAAAACAGCCCGCTCTCCTCTCCAGCTCCACATTAGAGGCCATTTATGCAAAGCGTGGCTCGGCCTGTCAGCGGCTAATCATGGCAAGGATGATCGATGGTGTTTATTTTCTGATGATGGAACGCAACCCCCTGCCTGATGATAATTGTAATAAAAAGGACAGATCAAGCCGGCAAAGTTATTAAATTATCAGACCATAATTTGCATTAATGCCTGCCTGCGCTCGGGCTGCAGAGACGGAGGGTTGGGGCGGGCGGAGCGGCTGACAGAGGCCCGGCGTCGGCTCGTTAGAGGCACCGTCCACCTTGAAAAGGCTCCATGTGCCCTTGGCCCCCCGCAGATCCTCCCAACGACATCGTGACATGACACGTCACATGACACTCAGCTCACGACTCACTGTCAGACACCGAGAGAGACGACATCTGTGGCGTCCTTGCTGCCTTTAAGAGTCCAACATCCGAAACTGTCCGCTTTAAAATAACAGCAAAAATGTTTAACTCTGATTAAGATGAAATCTTCACTGCAGCTGCAACACTAATGCCTTGTTGTTGTTTTATTATTATTATATTGTCGCAGTATTTATCATGATATTTGATTCTCTCGTCCTAGAAATCATTGGAGATTTGAAATTTTAAAAATGTTCAGGCCCTGATCCAGTTTGAGATTAATCCATTTTGTGGTCTCAAAACAAAATGTCGGATCATTCACATCGATACCGACGATGATGAGGTTGATTTCTAGTTGAACTCTGAACGTCAAAGGTTGCACGAGCTCGATCAACATGGAGGGTTTTGGTCTCATTTTGTCTTTTTAGACTTTTGACGTAAAAAGAAAATGTCAACACATTTCCAGGACATTTTCCAGACGCGTTAGAGACAAGAAAAACAGATACTTTGATGAGACTTTAGGACACTTTTGGACACATTAGTGGGGACAAAAGTAGCCAGCTTCCACATGAATGTTGTGAAGTAAAAAAAGGAAAACATTTGAGGCGTTACTTTCAGTTCAGATTTCACTGGATGACTGTAATGAGAGCTCAGGACGTCTTAAAAACAGGTATTTAATCCAGAATATGACGCTTTCTTCACACTAACCAAGTGTTTTTTATGCAACATTTAGTTTAGTTTGGGTAAATTATCAGATATTAGATCAAAAAGCCTTGTTGCACATTTAAACATAAAATATTAGAAAACTTGAAAAGCAAGAAATAATTGGCTTAATGTAAGAAAATCAAATGTGGAAGTTATTTATGAGTTCATGTGTTTTTTCACCCTGTTCTGTTCTGCTGTAAGCGTCAGGTGGACCTGGATCACATCCCGTCTCCTCAGGGACTCTGTCACTTGTGCTGCGACCGTGTTGAGCCTCTCTGTGTTGTTCTGGTTTGAAGTTCTCACAGAAACAGACACTCTGCAGTGAATCGAGGTTAACGGGGAATTCATGTATTCCTCTGCGGCTGCGCTGCACTTAAAAGCAGCACAGCCCCATTAGCTGCTGCCCTCTTTTCTTTTTTCCTCGGCTCTTTAGTTTCTTCCTCCCTCTGCTGGATCTTTTCCGTCCAGTTGGCTCCCAACCAGAAGCTCCTGAGACCAGTTCAAACATTAACAAAGAAAAAGAGAAAAGTCCCCGGCCTGGTTAATGAACATCACTCGGCTCTGATGGTTCAGAGGTCCGTCTGGACTCGAGTTCAGGTCTGACAGATGCTGGAGTGTGATGGGATAATCAGAGGTTTCATTCAGACTCTTGCACCGACAGAGACAACTAAAAATCAGGAATACATATTTTTCCTCTTAGTGTTATTGACTGTTTTGTTTTCCAGTATAATGGAACTAGATGGCATTCAGCTTGATGGGTCTGTGTAAAGACGTGGTGGAGACAGGTCTGTGTAAAGACGTGGTGGAGACAGGTCTGTGTAAAGACGTGGTGGAGACAGGTCTCTGTAAAGACGTGGTGGAGACAGGTCTGTGTAAAGACGTGGTGGAGACAGGTCTGTGTAAAGACGTGGTGGAGACAAGACTCTGTAAAGACGTGGTGGAGACAGGTCTGTGTACAGACGTGGTGGGGACAGGTCTCTGTAAAGATGTGGTGGAGACAGGTCTGTGTTAAGATGTGGTGGACACAGGTCTCTGTAAAGATGTGGTGGAGACAGGTCTGTGTTAAGATGTGGTGGACACAGGTCTCTGTAAAGATGTGGTGGACACAGGTCCGTGTAAAGACGTGGTGGAGACGGGTCTGTGTAGAGATGTGGTGGAGACAGGTCTGTGTAAAGACGTGGTGGAGACAGGTCTCTGTAAAGATGTGGAGGAGACAGGTCTGTGTAAAGACGAGGTGGAGACAGGTCTGCGTAAAGACGAGGTGGAGACAGGTCTGCGTAAAGACGTGGTGGAGACAGGTCTCTGTAAAGAGGTGGTGGACACAGGTCTGCGTAAAGACGTGGTGGAGACAGGTCTCTGTAAAGACGTGGTGGAGACAGGTCTCTGTAAAGACGTGGTGGAGACAGGTCTGTGTAAAGACGTGGTGGAGACAGGTCTGTGTAAAGATGTGGTGGAGACAGGTCCGTGTAAAGACGTGGTGGAGACAGGTCCGTGTAAAGACGTGGTGGAGACAGGTCCGTGTAAAGACGTGGTGGAGACAGGTCTCTGTAAAGACGTGGTGGAGACAGGTCTCTGTAAAGATGTGGAGGAGACAGGTCTGTGTAAAGACGTGGTGGAGACAGGTCTGTGTAAAGATGTGGAGGAGACAGGTCTGTGTAAAGACGTGGTGGAGACAGGTCTCTGTAAACATGTGGTGGAGACAGGTCTCTGTAAAGATGTGGAGGAGACAGGTCTGTGTAAAGACGCGGTGGAGACAGGTCTGTGTAAAGATGTGGAGGAGACAGGTCTGTGTAAAGACGTGGTGGAGACAGGTCTGTGTAAAGACGTGGTGGAGACAGGTCTCTGTAAAGATGTGGTGGAGACAGGTCTCTGTAAAGATGTTTCTGGAGACAGGTCTGTGTAAAGATGTGGTGGAGACAAGTCTCTGTAAAGACGTGGTGGAGACAGGTCTGTGTAAAGACGTGGTGGAGACAGGTCTCTGTAAACATGTGGTGGAGACAGGTCTGTGTAAAGACGTGGTGGAGACAGGTCTGTGTAAAGACGTGGTGGAGACAGGTCTCTGTAAACATGTGGTGGAGACAGGTCTGTGTAAAGACGTGGTGGAGACAGGTCTCTGTAAAGACGTGGTGGAGACAGGTCTGTGTAAAGACGTGGTGGAGACAGGTCTGTGTAAAGACGTGGTTAAGATGTGATTTTTGGGTGCACTGTTCCTTTAAGGCTCTGTGTATGTTAAAACTGGCTGCCGTTGCTTTAAAACGACTGAAGCGTCAGATGGAGATCATCCATCTCAAACTGTCTCCTGACTAAAACGCTGTTTGTACAAAGTGTGCAGAGGCCTCATGTAAAATTCATCACATGGTATATTCTGTCTACATGTTGACGGACAGAACCTCTGATCCAAACTGCTGCTTCTCTTCATCTCGCTGTCGTGTTGTGGACCAGACGTGGAGCTGATCGGAGGCTCAACGCGAGCAGCTTTGAACGTCTCGTTTAAACTCAGACGTCTCAAAACAAACTCCAAGAACGCAAAATCACAGCCGCCATTATCACAACAGGAGAGCCGGAGCAGACGGCGTGCTGAAGGAGAGCCGAGGGCAGCCATCTTTGATTTCTCCCTTAATAGGACGTGAATCAGCCTGATCTGCAGCAGGCCGACACCGCTGATCTGTAACTGCATCATAACACGTTTTTATATCTTTAATCTATTTTCATAAAACACTCTCCAGTCAAGGTCCACTTATTGTTCTGGAGCTTTTGACTGCATCACACCGTCATCAACATCGAACAATTATGAGATACATGTCGACCTTTTATCTCCTAATAATAATAATAATAATAATAATAATAATAATAATAATTGTGACTCTTCAGCTCTTGATAAGAGACGGTGGTGTGAACTTGTCTGTCAGCATGAAGTTCCTGGTTTCTGTCCACTGACAGTAAACTGAAGATCTTTGGGTTGAGGATGAAACGAGACATCTGATGACGACATCTTTCACCAAACAACAAAATCGATGAATCGAGGAAATAATCGACAGAAGTTCTTTCCTCCCGTAAAGGAAGTGATGAACTGCTTTAAATAAAACGGCGATGTCCCTGCCGCACCGTCCAGCGTCCTCTTTGTCAGAGACGAGACGAGACAGAGTGGAAACACAGTCGAGTCTGAGATGATAAATAATCTCTGATATGTTATTGGACTAGCTGTTGAGATGATGTGAGCAGCTTTAAAGCGGCCTGTCAGACACCCAGCAGCTCTGAAGCTCCCTCTACTGACCACCGGAGGAACAAGTCCACCGAGCGAGGACTCAGAAACACTCTGGATTTAAATATTAATATCTGAAAACACATAAATCTGCCGAGAGGCTGCACAGACAGAAGAAAAGGCTGAATTTCTGTCTTCAGACTCACTTTTATTTTGTAAAGTGAGGATTTATTTGTTGTTTAGTGAAGACGACAGAAGAATTAAATATTTCCGGTTTGTTTTTTTGCCATTTGATTCTTATCTTTGGTTCAGTCCGCTCTTATTGGTCCGACACGACTTACAGCTCATTTAAATCATCTGATCCCATCAAATTGTTGATTTTCTTATTTGTTTCTGTATTTCTGCCCTGATGAAGGTCTTTCTTTGGAAGCTAAAGGTTGAGGAGGTGTTGTGCATTTAAAGCTTCAACATTAAAGGAACAGTTCACCAAAACATGTAAGTTCAGTCATCATCTCCTCCATGATGATGTAAAGTCAGGTGAAGTCTCGTAGTCCACAAAACATTTAAACAACGTCGCAGCATTCTGCTAAACACCTGAAGCAGCTGGAGACTTAATTTTTTTTTTCAAAAAACAACCAAAAAAAAGTTAAAAAATGTGCAGAATTAGCGGTTAGCACTTTGTTATTGCAGTGTGCTCATGGATGAACAGACAACCATCACTGGATCACTTTGATACTGAAGAAAACTTAAAAACATGAAGTTTCTAAGGCAAGTTCTGCACATACAACAAACATCTTTCTTCTGGGATTTCTAAGCAGATTTATGGACATGTAATTGCGATGAACATCACAATTAATTATATCCTAGGAAAGGTTTAGTCATATTGAATGTAAATATATGTATATTAAGTGTGTTATGACTCAGTGGGAGAGAGTGATTCAAGAGAAAAGATGCTCATTTTATGTGCAGAACTTGCCTTAAAATCTTCACATTTTTAAGTTTTCTTCAGTATCACAGTGATCCAGTGATAGTTGTCTGTACATCCATGAGTTCACTGCAAACAGGAAGTGCTAACAGCTGATTCTGCAAAGTTTTAATAGAGTTTTGCAAGTTTTCATACATTTTTTTGGTTGTTTTTTCCGTTTTAAAACAAGTCCCCATCTACTTCAGTTGTTTAAGAGAATGCTCCAACATTAGGCGAACTGTTCCTTTAATGTCTTATGGCAGCTTTTTCTGCATCTCCTGTAACTAAAATGGCCGCCACAAACAGATTTGGGAATAATTCCTCCGTGTGAACATCTAAAACTCGTTAACGCTGCGGCAGCGCGGCTGCAGTGCAGCGCGGCTGCAGTGCAGGTGAATCTGCTCTGTTAAATAATCATGATGAATAATGAAGGCCGGCACGTCTCCCCTCCTGGGCGGACATTTAGTGTCAGGCTGACAGGTCCGGGCGCAGCTCGGGGACAGCGGGGGGAGGAAGTTGTCTCCATATTAAGCAGCCACATTAGACCTGTTAAATGGAGGGCAGCGTGGAGACGAGCGCCACGTGGACCTCCGGGGTCTCCGTCTCATCCGGCGAGCCCAGGGCCGGGTCTCCGCCACACCTCACGTCTCCCGCATCCACAAACTGGAAGTGACCCCGCGCTTCTGCCAGCCTCCGCCGCAGCGAAGCTCGGCCCTTCCCATCATGCACAGGGGCCGCAACGAGCTCCCAGGAGCCTCGGCTCGCTCCCTGCCATCTGCCGTGATTTATAGAAAACGGCCGATGATTTATGGGCCAGTCATCTCACAATGAAGTCGTTCTCTTTCATTGGCGCGACCTCCCGACCCAGCCGCCACTCCCAGCCAGGTTGGGGAAACGCGCGCTAATCATACACTATGAGGCTTTAACAGGCGGCGCTGGGCGGGTGGAGCGGGTGGAGGTGGTGGAGGAGGCACTGCGGCTTTAATCAAATTAATTTTCAGCAGCGTGTGCATACTGATGAAGCCGGCAGGCCACCGCTGAGAGACGCTAACAAAGCCGTTTCAAGGTCCGACGGCGGGGAGGACTCCGCCCCCACGCCACGCTCTGATCTGCCAATGAAACGCTCCATCAGGAGGCGCTGATCCGAGGAGCTGTTTAAAGATTTACACAAACGCTGTAATCACCAATATGATGATGAGACGGGAGGAGCTCTGCAGGGACCACACGCTCACCTGCTCACCTGCTCGCCTCACCGAGCTGCACGGACTCCACAAGTCTGTACGAAACATGATGACTCACGTGGTCCAGCACGACTCAGCGCGACTCGGCACCACGAGATGAGCCCCTGGAGTCATGGACTCATTATACTTATACTACAAGAGGCTGAGAATACTTGTGTACTTTCACTGCATGTAGCTGATAATTCTGATCTCTCACTGAGTACTTGTACTTGTATCAGAGTATTTTTACGGTATTTTCGTGGTACTTTCCTTTAAATAGCGGACGTCAATACAGCAGCTCCATCTGCTGTTGGACCGGAGGCAGGGCCCGACTCACCTGGTACTGACAAGAGCAGGTACTTTATACCTCAGTACTCAGAGAAACACAGAGTACTCTTTAAAAGTACTTCTTCATTTTCATGTTGCAAAAACAAAAGTTGATCCTTTAAAGTTAAAATCAGACACAAACGTGTTGACTCAGTTTTAAATACACTCTGTTGTTGTTTGTAGTTTTAATTGATTTGATTTCAGAGAAGCTGAACTTGAAGTTGGAGGAAACAAACTCTCTGAGGTTCATGATCATCAGGACCTGCAGCTGAGGATGTGAGTCTGCAGCCGCGACTGAAATCAGGACCAGAGCGACAGAAACAGACGAGTCCTGAGACAGAGAGCTCAGCTCAAACTCCACATCTGATACAAAGTGAACCTGAACAAACAAATAACTCAGAGGTTCATCAACAGTCAGTGTGCAGAGAGCGCCCTCTGCTGGTGATTTCATCCCCAACTGATTTTAGTTTCAACTTATTTTGAAAGTCTGACTCTGAAAGTGACTTTCCATCAGATGGTTTCACTCTAAATGTTGCTGAAACCAACATGAGCACATTTTCCCAACATATTAATGTATAAACCTGTGAATTTAAGATTAAAAATATAATAAAACCTGGAAAAAATATATTAAAATCCACAAATTACCTTCCAGCCAGCTTCTCTGGAGAAAAGACGTCTTCATGTTTCATGATAAAGTTTTTATCTTTAAAGGATTTAGTCCGTAAACGTTCAACTGTGCCAACAAACGTTTGACAGTGTTCATGATGTCGTCAAATAGAAATCACCTGTGCTTTTACGTGCAAGTGCCCCTGGGAAATGTAGTTCAGAGCTGTAGTTTATAAGATAGAAATACAGGAAGCTCCACAAACACAACAACAACAATACATTGAACTTTTCAAGAAACTCAAAGACGCTTCAGAAAAACACACATCAGGATTAAATTACATCAGATCATTAATTAATAATTAAAGGTTGTTGCGGCTTGAGGGATTTATTAAATGTGTCGAGTCTCAAA
The DNA here is from genome assembly GCF_965226575.1 of Pagrus pagrus. Classification (NCBI taxonomy): domain Eukaryota; kingdom Metazoa; phylum Chordata; class Actinopteri; order Spariformes; family Sparidae; genus Pagrus; species Pagrus pagrus. The sequence continues at coordinate 1,412,945 of NC_140206.1, forward strand.
TGTAACTGTCTCTGAAGTAAAAGTACTCACTCGTCTGTAAATGTTTGATGTTGTAAAATATCTAATAGCTTTAAATTTAAATTATCTTAAAGTCGTCACAAGCCAAAATCTGTCATGTGACAAACTAGAAATACTCACGTTAAGTACAATTTATACTTAAGTACGTGTATTTAGTTACTTTCCACCATTGAAAATCAAAAATAATTGAAGAAAACTCATCAGAAGAGAAGAAAATATTTCACATCGTCTTAAACTATTAAAAATGTTATAAATCCACATTTAAACACACGTTGTAAGGATTCTTGTGTTCCTGATAAAGTTCAGTTTTATTTATTCATCTGATGAACATTCAACCAGATTACATATAAAGTACCATTTAAATTAAAGCTGCAAGCAGCGATGAACGGGCCCTCGCCCCCCCCACGTACGTCGGGCCGTGGCGCCGTCGGAGGGCAGACGCAGAGGGCGAGTCTGTCCACTATGTGGCCCGAGAGCTCACCCATCAATTATATGTCATGTTGTAATGTGTGATTTGGAGAAAACAGCCTGTGAATGTCATGTAAACTGGATGATGTTTGTCGTCACAGCACATAGCTGAGCGAAAGATAGCGCCTCAGTCAGAAATGCATGTATGTGTTATGTGTGAGAGAAAGTGTGTGTGTGTGTGTGTGTGTGTCTTTTGGTTTCACTTCTGTTTTGTTGTGCTTGCTTTTATTGTGTGAAGCTCTTTGTGCTACATTGTATTTGTATTAAATGTGCGATATAAATGACGTCTGATTGATTGATATCAGGCTGACCCACAACACAACGTAGCCACCTAGTGGACAGTTTGTGTCCAACACACACCACACATTGACATGGCTCTCACAGTGGCCAAGCATCGAAAGTTCAGACTGTCATGCCCACCAGGAATAACGTAGGAGAAAGCTTTTTACAACTTTTCATCATCAAGGTATGAGGATGAGTCTTAGTGACTGTGAAGTCTGTGGCGTTAAATCTGTAGGGCAAGTTAATTAAAGTACGAGCCATGGAAATGGGTGGAAATGGCGGCAACATCTCAACTTTGAACCAAAATGGCAAACTTCCCGTTGGACTGAGGTTGTGGGTCCAAGAGGCTTTTTTGTGCGTTTGGTCACGATACTTATGCGTGCCGAAATTCGTTAGTGTATGTGCATGTAGGAGGCGGGGCTTCAAGTTTGACAAAATGGCCGCTGTGAACCAAAGTGGCCGACTTCTTGTTGGACTGAGGGTTTCGGTGCCGAGGGGTATTTTGTGCGTCTGGTCATGATACATATGTATATCGGAGGCAAAAGCTTTTGACAAGGTGTCATCATCAAGGTCTGAAGATGATATTTAGTGAGTGTGAAGTCTGTGGCGTTAAATCTGTAGGACTAGTGAAATAAAGTACGAGGCGTAGAAATGAAAAAACATTAATGGGAAAAGCCATAAGGGGGCGTTAGGGGGCGCTACTGAGCTATCGTGCTGCACATGAGGGCAGTTGTGGTATCGAATTAACGTACTCATGTGTAACGAGCTACAGGCCAAATCTGGTGACCCATGACTCATGCAGCCAGTGTAGTTACATGACCCCAACATGATTTTGAGTCAATTGATCACATGACCTGGAAGCTATTGAGCTAACATGCTAATATTTACATATAAATATGAATAAAAAATAATAAAAATTAAAAAAAATATTTAGAGATGTAAAACGTAAAAAACAAGTCTTGCAAATTAGCATGGCCTACATCACAAGATTCAACAGAATTCACTGAACGTGTTGATATGAGGTTTTTGAATGTGCAACAAAGTATGTGGGAGTTATAAGCCAAAACACACTTTCCTTGATTATAGCGCCACCTAGTGATGGAAATTCACAACGACAACAGCTTATAAAATTTTTCGCCAGGTGGGACATATATTCCAGGTTTGCTGAGTTTTGGGGCATGTTCAGGCAGTGAAAAATGCGATCATTCGGGACAAAAAATGATCACTACAAAAACAATAGGGTCCTTGCAGGTTCCCTGCTCGGGCCATAATAAAGTTTGTTTCAATAAAGGTAAAATAAACAAATACATTAGATTAGAAGAGACAGTAAAATGACGTCAGTGTTGTAAATAAAGGACGAAGACAAAGAGAATAGAAGTCTGATAGTTTATTTCAAGTTCTGCAAAGTCTATCACAGGTGAAAGAACCAAACATGTAAATATATACAGGAAATAAAACATAAATATAGTCGAGGATGAAATCAAACTAATGAACAGGAGCCATGCACTGTGAGAGGCCTGAAGCTTATGTACAGCACCGCTCACGTCTCCTCGTCGGTCCACCTGGAGAAGCAGCGCGTTCGTCGTAGTGTTAGTTCGGGTTAGTATCGCACAGGACCGCCGCGTGTATTGCCAGAAATCTTTACCCAAAGGCACACATTCAGGTTTCAAATCCCATTCTCAACTTTTGTTGTTTTCTGCTCGATCGCATGCGGACGAAGTCTTTAAGTTTGAGATGTAGAAAAAGAGTAAAGGGAGGTTTCAGTCGCTGGGCTAACACTGGGTCACTGTGGACGACTTCATTGGTTCTGGAGGAAACATTCGGTCCAGAGTTTGGCGCCGACCGAAAAGTGACGACGGGCGCCGGTGCAGAACATTTAACAGTCCGAGTTATCGAGTCTGAAGAGATGAAGTAAGGCCAGAAGATCTTCAGTCACGTCATCCTTCACTTCGGGTCGCACAGACGGAGGTCGCTATTTTGGGGAATCAGCTGACACCAACATGAAGCTGCAGCCACTAGCCTTTTAGCTTAGCTTAGCATTAAGACTGCAGAGTTTGTTTTATCCTGCACACTTCACTGTCTGATTCAATTTTCGATGACATTCAATATTTTTCCCACATTTTTTTGGACTATTTCTCGGCCGGGTGCAGTGATTTTTGGGCAGAATGAGGCTAGCTGTTTCCCTTTGTTCTCAGTCTTTATGCTAAGCTAAGCTAACTGGTTGTAGCTTCATTTTTACTCTGGCATCAATCATTCAACATCTGGATGATTTCTCGGCCGGGTGCAGTGACCTTTTGGCAGAACCAGGCTAGCGGTTTCCCTTTGTTCCCAGTCTTTATGCTAAGCTAAGCTAACTCACTTTGGCTTCATATCTCCTCCAGTAGGTATCAATCTTCTCTTCTGGAATATATTTTTAGCTGGGTGCACTGACTTTTGGACAGAACCAGGCTAGCAGTTTCCATTTGTTCCCAGTGTTTATGCTAAGCTAAGCTAACTGGCTTTGGCTTCATTTTCCATTATCTAACTCTCAGCAAGAAATCATCGCAGAGTTTTTTCCCAAAATGTCGAACTCGTCCTTCATCACGACTTCAACCTCCTCTGTAGCGTTTGTTTGATCCTTCCTTGTGCGCCAGGCGGGCGGAGTTTAGCACCAGGAAAGTTCAAGCGGTCAGAGGATTCAAACATTTCAGTGTTCAGTCCGTAACCGAACCCACACCTTTCCGTTCAGATACAGTACGTACGCTGGAGTTATTAGGCGCGTTTGTTAGTGTTTTAATAAGCAGCAGTAACATTTTATTATAATATACTTTAAAAAATGACACTTCTGTACATTGACCAGCGAGAGCGTCTCAAAGGAGGAACACGATGGAGATTTACAGTGCTTCGACGTGAAAAGAGTTTATTGCTAATGTCCACAGATCAAACACTCGTTCGTTTTCTCCGTTAACGCCGGCACTTTACGATCCATCGAGTTAGCATTGTCGCTTGCTTTTTTTCTTCTTTTTTAGTAGCATCTCATCATTCAGATTGTCGATCTTTCTGTCAGATTTAGGCCCATTTGCTGAAAATATTTCACATTTTAACGGTCGAAGTCTCCGAGTGGACTTACATTCGATTTAGAAACAGCTGATACGGAGGAGTTTCAGTTCATTAAACCATCTCTTTACAACAAGAACACAAGATGAACAGTTTGTCAGCCATAAATTAAAACACTGATACTATTCTCGAGACATTTAGACCTCAGTCTTGACCTATAGATTACTTTTTAAGTGTAATATGACATAAATACTTCAGTATTTTGGAATGAAACTCTACAAATCACAGTAGTCTCGACAGCAGACGTTAAAACCAGTCAGCTCCCAGTTCACAGAGAAGCGGGCCTTCAGCCTCACGTCCTTCAGACAGCAGAGAAACATCACGTCTGCCTTTCAGTGGTTATTTTTCTAAAAATCATCATATTCTTATTTTTGTACTTTCAGTCCTTAAAAATTATTTTTAAAAATCCAGTTTGATTTTAACATGACGACCGTGTAACACTCATCGGTTTGACTTTTAATGTCGTCAATTAACCAAAATTAAAGATTTTGAACTCGTTTGACCTTCTCTGTGTTTGTGACTTGAAACCTTTTTTTAATTAAAAAATTAAAGAAATGTTTCACTCGGTTTCACACTCACAACTCTTTTCCCCATAAAAAGCTAAGCTAACTGGTTGTAGCTTCATTTTTATCATGATAGCGACCTTCTTATTTTTTTATTCTCTGGATGATTTCTCGTGCAGTGACTCTTGGACTGAGCCAGGCTAGCAGTTTCCCTTGGTTTACAGTCTTTATGCTAAGCTAAAGAACATTTTCTCACCAGTTCTCAGGTCATAAACACAGAAAAGAAAATAATTCAGATCAGACGTAGAAAACATTGTTCTCACTTTCCTCTCGTTCTCTCTATCCTTCAGAAAACATCATTAATCATCATATCGTTAATGAGTTAAAGTGTCGGTGGACATAAAAACAGAAAGAATATTTTAAGAGCTGTCGAACTGTTTGATGAGGAGATATTGTGAATGTGTTTGGTCCCATTTTAAGACGACAGCTCTGTTACTGCAGTGACTCACTTTGCAAAAACGTTTCGTAGTTAAAATTTAAGGTAGAAATTTTAAGTTGAAATGAAGAAAACTTGTATACTGAAGTTGAGTTAATGACAAAAGATTAGTTGATTCAACTAAATTCCTGTACGACTTTTTACACTTTGTAAAAACACTTCGTAGTTTTAATTTGCTTTTTTTAATCCAGGTGGAAAAAAATAGTTCAAAATCTTTATTTTCTATTAACCTGACAAACAGGAAGTGACGTGTTGGAGTGTTACACGGACCGGATTTCTTTTCTTTGCACGTTAAAAATGATTTTTGCTCATCTGCTCTATTTTTAATATCGTCTGATATCTTCTGCTGGTGGTCGGGTCCTACATAATACAACTTTGACTCACTGTAGTGCTTCAAATCATTGGCCAGCCAAATGATCCTTGGATGTAAACTGACATGAACGTGGATTTCACATTATTAGTATATTAGTGAGTGTGACAGCAGAAGAGGAGCAGTTATTCTGCTTGTTGTCACTAATGAAAGCTCATTATTTTAACTTATTCATCTTCAGCCTTTTCAAGACTTTAGTGCCACTTTCTAAAACTCATCAAACGCTCAGAACGCCTTTAAGATTGATCCAACGGGTACAATGAGGCAGTAGTTCAGGAGGGAGGAGCACAACCTGTCAAAGCTTTACATTCAATATACAATAAGGTTTGATGTGTCAAAGCAAAAGGAAATAAAAGTTGGTTAAAAATGAATAAAATACTGACAGCCGCAGGTCTCTCCTCACTCTTCTCCGTGGTCCACACTCACCTCGGGTCTGTGTTCGGTTCAAGAAGACGGATAAACTCTGAGAGGTCGACCTCGGTGACAGACAGTCGGAGGAGGAGGAGATCTCTACAAAATGTTTTCTACCATCGCTCATCCATCGTACATGGATGGAAGATAAAGTCTTAAGGCTCATGACTCTAAAGTGTGAAGGGAGGCGGTTCAGGTGGAGCGCCTGGTTCTGTATGGAAGGATCACCTGACCGCCAGGAACATTAGATTCAAGAGGATGGTCCGGAAACCTGGAGCCATGAAGCACGAGCTCCTCAAGAAACAGGAATCATCTCGACGACAGGAGACACACGATCACGACGGGAATGAAATGGTTTCTGTGACGGAGGCGGTGAAGCTAAGAGGGAGTTAGTAGGAGGAGATGTCGGAGGAGCTGCTGCTGTTGCTGGTGGAGGTCTGGGCTCTCTTGATGTACAGGTTGAGCAGCTTCATCTGTAGGAGGAGACAGCAGCGACGTTAGGGTTCGACTCTGCTCCACCCGAACACTACACTTCATGATAACCGTCAGTGTCATGGAGGTCACATGACTCGTCTCGTTCCTTACTGGACTCTAACTTCCTGATTAAATCTGCCTGGCTACGTTCACATGCACTCTAATGTTCCCTTATTATTCTCAATGTGATAATATTCAGATTAATAAACCTTATTCGATGTAAAGAAGTAAAAACAGGAAACAACTAAACTGAAAGGCACATTTCTTGTTTTATTTTGTAGTTTTCATGTGACTTCCTGTCTTTGTCTCATTCTGACGACCGGTCGTCCTGTTCTCGCTCCTCGTGGCTCATCTGTGTTCCTGCGCTTCATTAGTTTTGTACTTCCTCACTTGGACTTGCTTCGTCTCTAACTCCTGCTACCTGTTTTCTTTGCGGTCTCTGCTCTCAGCTGACAGGAAGTGAGCGTACCTTGCTGCCGGTGAGCTGAGCCAGGTAAGGCTTCAGCTCCTCTCCGATCACAGAGTAGATGGCCACCAGGCAGAAGACGCTGGCCTTCCTCACGCTGCTCTCCGTGTTGTCGTAGCCCTGCGGCAGCAGACGATACAGAGTCAAACACTGGACCGCTCTCTGCTGACAGCACTGCTGCAGCACCGACGGCGTCTCACCTGCAGGAGTCCAGGTATGATGTCCGACAGCAGCTGGTGGAGCGGCTCCTTGGCGATGCGTTCGATGGCCCTCGTCTGCATCTTGATGGCGGCCAGGTTGATGGGGTAGTCCGCCGTCTGCACGATGGGACAGAGAACTTTGATGCACTGCTCCGGGTGGATGGAGGACGCCAGGGTGGAGGCCGCCTCCTCCGCCGCACGCACCACCTGGAGACGACAGCGAGACGTAGGATCAAAACTGACAAAACGACCGTGAGTCAGACGTGAGAATGATCCTCACCTCCTTGTGCGAGTCTTTGTGAGCCTCCAGCGTCTTCATGATGGTGAGCTCGGCGTAGTTCTTGAAGCGGGCCGGCTGGTTCCTCAGGATCTCCTTCAGGACTCGCAGGGCCAGCGCCCGGATCGTGTGCTGTGAGAGAGGAGTCCGTTAACACGACTGTCAGAGACTTTTCTACAAATGTGACGCTCACAAACGTTTTCTGTCCTCACGTCTTTGTCTCCCAGCGTCTCGAGCAGCAGCAGCAGCATGGTCTTGAAGTGTTCCTCCCACACCACCAGGCTGTCCTCTCGGGCCACTTTCAGCAGCTCCAGCAGGGTCCCCCGTCTCTCCTCGGGGCCTCGCTCCCCCGCCTGGCTGTGGGAGAGCTCCTTCAGGAGACTCCCGACCAGCTCCAGCTGCTCCGCGGGGCCGGCTGCGGAAATCAGCAACATAAATTTACTCTCAGATCGTCCGAGGGGGTTTTGTCCAGACTCATGTGGCAGATCGGAGATTAATGTTGTGTTACTTTGCTCATAATTCAACCAAAGCAGCTCTGAGTGCTGCAGGACGTGTGTGTGACGGTGGGAAAAGTCTGGAGCTCACATTAAATCAACGAAAGACAAACAGACGTAGAAACGAAGTCATCAGTTGTGTCTTTACCTGGGAAGCTTTTAGGGTTCATGATCTTATTTTCGACACATTCCTGTCGGCAGCCTGCGAACAAAACGTCTCAGATTAAAGACAAATCATGACAAACAAATAATGTAAAAACTTCTCAGCTGCCGCCGTCTCACCGTCCCTCAGCTGCTCCACAGCGTCCTCGTACAGCGCCTCCTTCAGGCCGGCTTTGTCCAGCGTGCTGATGCTGTCCGTGTAGTTGTACGGGTTGTAGTCTCGGAAGCGCGGGCCGGCGAAGGAGCGCGGTGACGGCGTGTTCAGCAGCGACGTCTTGTTGTCAAGCGCTGTGCGACCTCCGGCCACCACGTCGCCAGAGTCTGAGGACGCCCCGACGCCGGACTGAAGGACGACATCGAAACGTGTCATCACAAACACGTCAAAGTGCCACAAGAGCGCTCTGTTGTTTCATTTTGACAGATTTCTTTAAGCCTGATTTCCTTGTTTCCTCACCATGCCCTCCCTCTTGCCGTCTCGCCTCAGCGGCTCCATCAGGTCTTCTTGGCTGCGGAAGCTGAAGTTCTGGATGGCCTCGGTGACGCCGCGGAGAGAGCTGTAGATCTCCTCTGAGTTCAGGTTCTCACTGTCGTACTCCAGCATGCTGCGGCGGCGAGGGAGAGAAAATCACATGAGAGCAGCTGAGACGAGTTTACATCTGTGACTTAGTTTGATTCTTTAGATCGTCTTTGAAGAAAAACCTTCAATCTTTATTTGTAAATCACGACAAAACTCATCTCATGACACTTTTCAAACTGAGCAGGTCGAAACCAAACTGCTGTCCGCCTCGACCGGACTCCATCTTGGACTAAAGACTTTAGATGCTTTTCTGTGGTGATCCAAGACGACTTCATCTATAGCTTCAGTCATGTGATGGTCCTGGATCAGCACCGCTTTAGTTTAAAGTCTGTGAGTGATGTGACACTTTCCTAGACACGGACCAATCACAATCCTCACTGACGGGTCTGCTTTTATTTCCACTTCTTGGTCTTACTTGTAATTTTTGGGCCCAGAAGTCTGAAACATCACATTACAACACATGTGGTCCATGACTAGGAAACAGGCAGAGCTGTGGAGTCAGAGTCCACTTTCTCTGTTCACTGTGATGTACCCGGGCCCAGACACACCACACCGGCATCAAAGAGCGAGCGGCACCGAAGGCAAAACTGTCCAACACAAAGACGACAGCCGACTCTCCAACCCAAATACTGTCGTACCAGCCAGTCACAGATACACTGGTGTTGGTTTACATCAGATATTGTCTGAAAAGCTGCTGACAGCTGGAGTCGGGTACCGTTCAGATCTGAAGCGATACCGGTACCTGGAATTCAATGCCGGTTGTTGTTGTTTATGAGCAACGTGTCGCTGTAAATACACTTTTACACCGGCCTGGTGTGTCGGGGCCTTCACAGAGCAGGCTGACAAACTGACGGAGGTCGAGACAAACGGGTGAGTCGAGCACGGAGACGACGACAAAGTGACGACACGTTTCATTTTTCAGTCGAGTAAAAACAGAAACTAAACGAATGGACAGTGAAGGACACCTGATGAGACGGTTTCACAGAAGTACGGAAGTTTTATTTAAAACAAAGTCAGTTTATTTATCGATGCAGAAATAAATGTGGTATTGAATTATATCTTAGGTCTGCTGTGAAACCTCACAACAGGGAGGAGGAGGAGGAGGAGGAGGAGCAGGAGGAGGAAGAGAGGGGTGGGGTTACCTGGGTGAGTAAGCTCGCCGCACTGCCTTGAGGGAGGAGTGGGCGGCGGGCGGAGGAAGAGGGGAGGGGAAGGATGGAGGAGGGAACTTGGAGAGCCCGTCTGCGCTCCAACCCCACAGCCGACTGCGACCGGCCGGGGAGGAAGAGGAGGCGAGGGAGGGAGGAAGAGGAGGAGATAGAGATGTGAGAGAAAGTGTGAAATAAACAGAAGCAGCGTTCTCAGTCAGTGTTAGTACAGGCGGGTGGAGGCGATGGTGGAGCTGTGACATCTGGTGTTTGATGGATAAGCTAACGGTTAGCGCTCAGACTACAGACGCGACTTATTAAAGAACAATGTTTCGTCTCTTTCTAACAATCAAATCTCAGGTTTTTATTCTTGTTAGTGTGGCTGTGATGAGGATGAGCTGATGATGTTAAAATGTTAGTTAGTGAGTGTCAGGACTCTTTGGACCGGTACCTGGGCGAGAGCCCGCCGTGGGAGCAGTTGGTGGGTGAGGTCAGGGGGCTGCTGCGGCTGCTGGGCTGACGAGGAGGCGTCCGGCCCGCAGAGTTACTGGGAGACGCCTGAAACACAACAAGACACACGACCGACCTCAGGGTTGCAACTGACCATCATATCCACCATTATCTGTTCAGACGGTTCTGGTCAGACTTATTAATTGAAGTGAAGCCGTGTGTTACCAGGCCGAGGCCGCTGCTGGCGCTGGCGTTCCTCAGGTGGTTGTGCAGCAGCTTGGTGGTGCCGTCCTGGAAGGTTTTGGGCAGAGCGCCCAGCAGCATGGTGAACTCTGGAGTGTTGAGCTCGAACAGGGCGATCAGAACCACCTGGGCCGCCTGCACACACACACACACACACACACACACACACACACACACACACACACACACACACAGGTATGTTACTTTAGCCTGATCTCCGGTCGTTACAGTACCCGGAGCCTCTCAAAGCACAACAACAGAGTGATGAGAATCATTTCAAAGTTTGGAACATTTTCATTAGCAGCATGTTTATTGATTACACAGACGGCTGTTCACTGTTCACATGTCTCTCTATAAATGTGTTGTTGTTACGTGTTTTTTAGATGTTTTCCTTCCACTCGTCTGAAGAAGACGTGTTTACCTCTCACACAACGTTCACCTGTAGCGTCTCGCATTAACTAATCAAAGTCAGTGATAGAAACACACGTCTGTGCACCAAAACTCAGAGAAACAATGTTTAATAAAGCAGTTTCTCTGACATGATTTAACTCTAAAAAGGACCAGAGAGTGAGCTGAATAACCGCCGGTCAACCAGCTTTAAAGTTAAAAACACTCGAGATATAAATCCTCAGGAAACGCCGCTTTAGTTTCAACTCTGTTTTTAGAAAAGAGACAGAGAAATCTGAGAGGATGACGTGTTATGAAGCGTATTGTTGCAGTGAACATGCAGCACGTGTTCAACATTCAAATTAATTCAAAGGAAAAGTTCAGGAACAAGACGGAGCGAGCGTTTTTCACTTCATCAAGAAACGTGTCAAGGTTTACAGAAGACAGGCGTTAAAGGCTTTCTGGAAAAGAAACGTCGCGTTTGTTACAGTTAGTGTCTCGTGTCTCGTGAGACTCATGCACAGACTGGAGGTTAATTAACTGGCTGCTGCTGCAGTCCATCCTCCTCGCTCTACAGACAGGTCAGCTTATGAAACACGATCCTGAGAGTCGGTTTTAGAGCAGTTAGTGTTGAAAAGCGTCCACACAGCTCGCTCACTGTCGGGTTATCTGAGTGTCTTCACACCCAGCGTCTCTGAGCGTCTCTCAGGCCGGGTTAGAGGAGCTCATGCTGCTCTGTCTGATGGAGCTTCTACCTGCTTGCACCTCTCCTCCAGGTTGCCCTCTCCAGGCAGAGAGGCCACGGTGCTGGCTCGGCCTGAGAAATCCTCCCCTGCCCAGTTATGAAGGGTCTGGGGGTGTGGTGAGTGAGAAATGACGATTGGACAAAAAAAACAAATAAAATCAAGACAGATGAAACAAAGAAAAGTAAAGAAACGTGAAGAAGAAGTCACCGAAGCTCCTCGTCCTCCTACCTTACGGACGTCGGAGCTCTTGGGCTCGGTGGTCCAGGTGATGATGCGTGAGACGGCGAGGCGCGTCTCGCTGGAGTTGACGAAGTCGGCCGGGTCCATCTGACGGGCCAACGCCTCGATGTAGCGCAGGATGGCCACCTTCACCTTCAGGTTGGGCGTCTGCGTCTGATCCACGATGAATCGCATCAGGATGTTGAACTGCTGCTCGTACGGGAAGGACTCTCTGCACGGGAGCAGGACATACACCAGAGACTCAGAGACACTGAAGACGGATTTAATTCATCTGTGTCACAGTTATTAATCCTGATTCTGACACCTTCTAGAGATAAAGAAGACGAAGAAGAAGAAAAACTAACCAAACCATTCAAATAGTAACCACAATATCACCAGACTCCCTAAACAAATGTTGTGATTTTAAGAGTTGCTGACTGAGGAGAAACTTTACAAACTGTGAAACTCAGTCCGACAAATTCTTATTAAACTCTTTGATTCCTTGTGTAAAAACATGGTGTCTGTTTGTCTCAGTGATGCACAGAGAGATCTGACCCACCTGGTGACGTCCAGCGCCTTCTGGACTTTGGCCTGGACGGAGCCCAGCAGGTCGGCCCCCATCTTCTTGAGCAGCTGAGTGAGCAGCACAAAGAGCCAGTCCTGCAGGTCGTCCCTGTGCAGCGTGATGAAGTCCACCAGAGTCTCCAGGAACATGCTGAACACCTGACGAAGGAAGAAAACCAGACCAAAGTCAGAATCCTCTGTGTCAACGCTGCAAAGGTGAGACAGGACAGCTGACGGTGAGTACGGTGAGTAAACACTTACTCTCTGGTGTTTGTTAGAGTCCACAGCGAGCAGCGACGAAGGCATGCAACAAGAAAACACTGTTAGTTTGTCCTGCAGTTAGTTCAGACACGTGAGCTGTGATTCAAACCACTCTTCGACCGGCAGCTGCAGCGAGTCCCAACAGCAGCTGAGCTCTCTGCAGAGACTGAAGGTTTGTTCAGGAGCAACGTGAGGCTGCCGTCTGTGTTACTGAAGCTCACCTTGCTGTGAGGGTCTGCAAACATCCTGGTGAAGATCTCACAAAGCCTCTTCAGCTCCACGCGACTGACGGACAAAACAAGCAGAGGGTCGATCACTTCATGTCAGTCAATGCTCTCATAATAACCACCAGCTCACAGCTGATGTAAGATGAAGATCTTTTTTATCAAACAGTCACAAGTTATTCATTTTTAGACACGTTTTAAAGAATGTGTAAAAAACTGCTCATGTGTTGAAGCCACCTGAGCATCCTCTGGCTCTTGAGCAGGTTCTGCAGTCCCAGCAGCCCCTCCTTCCTCTCAGACCAGTTGGCGCTGGCGCAGTGGTTCAGCACCTCGGCCACGTCCTCCGTCTGACGCAGGTAGTGCGGCGCCATGCCGCCGTTGCGCGAGCTGTACGAGCGCTCGGAGCAGGCGCTGGAGGCGTCGCTGTTGGCGTCGTCGTCGGAGTACATTCCCGGAGACTCAAAGCGCCGCCTCACCGGCCTCCGCTGAGCGAGAGGAGAGACGACGGCGTTTAGAGGCAGGACTGAATAACTTCTCTGTCTCTATCTACTGTCATGCCGTCAGAAGGTCTACCATGCAGCTACAGTCTGACTCATGCAGGCTTCTGATGATGGAAGAGGTTATTTCATGCTGTCGTTCTTCACCTGTCACTTCAGGCTAACGTGCTGATTTCATGAGACAAACAAGCAGCTTTTACCAAACTAACGACTGTGACACACTGAGTCTGTCAGGTTAGAATAAAAGGTAACACTTTATGTTACAGGTCAGCAAATTTCATGGTAAGTAGGTGGTTATCACCAGGCAACAGCTCAGAAATGTCAGAAACAAGGTGGAAATTAAAATGACGCTACTGGCAGAAGTTCAGCAGAAACTAGTTGAAAGTTTCCTGGAAATATTTTACAGAAATGACTTGATTTTTTATGAACTGCTGAGCAGTTGATTAGTGTGCCGTTATCTTCTGTCAGAGTAAAACAACCTGCTCACTCTCATGTTTGGAAAACAGAAGTTAATGTTTAATGCTCATGCTCTGCATGCAGTCACACGACGCTCAACAGGTGAGTGTTCTTTGTACCTTACTCCTCGAGTCTCCTAAGAGCTGAAATGTACAAAATCCAGGAAGAAAGAGGACACATGAGCTCACCGACATCACAGACCCTTCACTTTTGTTTCATATTAAAGGATTAGTCTGGTGTTTTTCTTACCACAAACCCCATAAAAAGATCAAAAACAGCAAAACGTCAGACCTCAAGTCTTTTTATGTGGTTTGTTGTCTAGAAATATTACAAATGTCACCAGACTTATCCTATAAAATGTTGCAGAAACCTCTTGACATGATGTGAAGAATGTAACAAACCATGTTTTTCTGTAAACTATAAACTATATTTTTAGAAAACATATATTCCTCTGCTTCTGTTCTCACCAGAGCGTCAGCGACGGCTGCCTCGACGTCGGTGCCAGTGTTGAGGATCCTCATGGCGTTGACGGAGGCCGAGATCCGAGCCTGGTGGGACAGACGGTCTGGAAAAGAAAAAGGCAAACATACATCAGCAGGTGGAGAGGAGCGTGGTGCCATGACCAACACGGGATGAAATCAAATGTGCAGGTAACAGGCAGTAAAATGGATTAAATAATAAGGATGATGATAAAGAGGAACACAATCCACTCTTCACTCTTACATTTTTATATTTATAATTTCTGTCATGAGTTGCAGAAAATGTCAGATTAATAAAAGACAATTAGATTTAGGAGTGACGAGTGTCTCGGTCCTGTTTTTATGGATTCTGGGACCAGAACCAGATCAACTGTGTAAGATGGGTTTTATAACATTAGAGTTCAGGTTGGGCTTCCTTAAAACAATAAGCTTAGCATCCATAACAAATAGTATATATTGTAAGAAATACTTTAACAGAACAGCAAAGAAAGCCGCAACAAACGTGTTTCTGGAGATGAGAATGCAACAGAATGTGAGCGGAGCAGCCAGCAGCATGTTGAACCCACCACCACAAACACAAGATGCAAATCATACACAAAGATGTCACGTGACTCAGCAGCGCTTCGTCAAAAATGCCAAAAACAACAACAAGTCTTTTGCGCGGCGTAAAATAATCATCATGAAGCTGCAAAGTAAAAGTTTAAAAAGTCCTGCATCGCAAAAACACACAAACAAAACGGCTTCTTCATAGTTTCCAGCCACCGAATCCAGCCAGCAACATGTAGCGTCAGGCTGATGTTCAGTCTCGACCTCTACGTGTCCATGAATTGCTTTATGTGAACCAAAGTGGAAAACAACCAACACTTCTGATGTAGCAGCTGCTGAAACTCAAAACTAAGGTCGCACAAGCAGAAAACTAGAATGACTGCGGCTGTGCATCCATTTCTGTCCAGCAGTGAAGGGTTTTACAACACTGATTACTTCACTATAATGCTGTTTTGTCAAAGGCTGTACTGTACTGTACTGTACTGTACGCGGCTGATAATATCTGAAGTAACCGTGCCGCTCTACTTAAAAGCTGCAGACTCAGTGCTGGTTGTTTCCCACTCGAGTCGTTGCATGCAGGATGAGGCTTCACTCAGCAGGAGAACTCAGTCAGCCAGCTAACAGACACGTCTGATGCTGAACTTTGCTGTTTGATCTGGCTAACTGAGTGAATCTGCCTCCTGAGGAGACCTCGCTGGTCACCTGAGTAGCACTCTGCAGAGGACAGGGCGCTGGTTGACCGGGAGTGTCGACGAGTCACTGCAGGAGGACGCAAGAGTCAAAGACAACACGTCTCACTGAGGAACTGACACTACTGTCATCATATCAGAAAAGGGTATTTCTGTCTCAGCTGCACTCTTTACATCATCACACACACTTCAGTGGAAGTTTAGTACAATAGAGGAGACACATTTAAAAGAGCATGCAGAGAGTCAGGCAGGAGAAACAGTGATCTGTGCAGACAGATGTGCAGGGTAAGAGAGGGCTGGTGTAAAGTTGTGTGTTTAGAGCCTTCTTGTGCACTTTCTGAACTTTAAACGACTTTAAACTAATTTTTCCACATGATAGTCTAAAGAGGCGTTCAGACCAAACGCGAGGCAAATTATTCACGTCGTGAGCTGAAAATATTGAACTCAAGCGAGGATTTTGTGTGACGCTGTGTCCTGAAAGCCCGTCAGTGGTGACATTCACACTGACGTCATGACGTCAATGTCGCTGATGTCCGGACATTCATGAACAGCAATGGAGGAGAGGATGATAATCACTAGTCGTGGCCGTTTGCAGACACCAGAGCTGTACGATCACACATCTACTCGCACCGAGACGGGACAAATAAAGAGCTGCTGTGGAGCAAAGTGAGCGAGGAGGTCGGACTACTTGGTAAGTTATGGAAATACGTCTCAGCACAGCAAAGTCCTGATCGATCCAAACTCCATTCAGGGAACAAACATTTTAAACGTTGTCTGCTTGTCGTCTGGCCGACAGACCTGATGAAGCATGAACTCAGGCTTTTTACAAGGCGGCATTATGATGATGTTATTTCAGCGTCCTTTTGATCCTTTTATTGCGTCAGATCACAGAGAAACCTCTTTGTTTTGGGTTCATATCGATCTACCTGCTGGTCACAGTTACTATTTATTGATTTTAACACGCATATTAAGAAACTGCCACTCAGCGGACACAGGTGGACGGGTGAAGTGGGCGCCGGTCAGCTGGAAGCTGCAGTCATCCAGACACTGGAGTTCACCCAGCTGGGTGCCGCGTGAGTAACACAAATAAAAACTAATAATCCAGCGATTATCCCGACTTCGCGTTTGGTCTGAACACACCTTAAGTGTTCTTCTACTGGCCTCTGTGAGCTCTGGTGTGCAAAGAAAGGAGGTTTTGGAGGATCTTCAGGAACATACTCACCCAGGGGGGAGAAACCCCTGGCGGGGCTGGTGTCGCGGCTGCTCTCGCGACTGGTTTCGCGGCTGCAGCCCTGACTCATGCTGGGCCGGGGGATTCGGCTGCGAGCTAGAGGAGCGCAGCAGGCAGACGGACAGAGAGACAGGCAGACAGACAGACAGACAAACAGACAGACAGACAGACAGACAGACAGACAGTAAGCAGCGCAGGGGGAGAGTTTAGCTCGTAGCACTGACACAGCTGAGCTCTGCAGAGATGGTTAGTCAGGCAGGAGAGAAGACAGGATGAGACTGAGGGAGCTGCAGGAACAGTGTTAATGTGAGGAGGAGGAACAGGAAGTACTGCGCTCGTTTGGGACGTGCATGCAAATCTGATCAACTCGACACAAAAAGGAACAAAGATCACACTTACAACTCGCTTCAGACTTCACTTTTACTTTGAAGTTCACGCGTTATTATTCCTCTGTGTTAACTCATAGTGTCGACCTGGTTGTGTCTGTGTTTCTTAGATTAAGTTTGTATTTACTTAGTAACATCACATTACTTCAACAAAAAAGCTCCAAGAATCCACTTTATAAGCTGATGTCACTGGTCCAAATGCTTCTACAGCAACAGGTTGAGCTGAGGTGAGCACCAGAACATGAACAGCCAGCTCACCTGTGCTCGATCTGGTGGGGCTGGTCTCTCGGCTGCAGCCATGACTGCGGTGTCCTCGGGGTCGGCTCTTGTCAGTCATGGTGCTGGAGGTGCTGTTGGCGGCGGCGGCTGCCGTCCCCATGGTCGGCCTCGGGATCCTGCCGTAGGTGGAGCTCAGCAGTCGGCCAGGAGAACCCGACCTACTGCCGGCTGAAACACACGGGGAAGGACTTTAGTTAGTTCAACATTCACACATGACTTCGACTGTTTTTGTCCTGATGCTACTCGTCTCAAACATGAGGATAAAATCTAAGTTACTCACGTTGAGACTGAGAGACGACTTTCCCGCGGCTTCGTCCCCGGCTGTCGGTCACTGATGGACCGTTTCCTGCGCTCGTTCTCCGGGTTCGTACTCGACCTGCCGACGACACAAAACAGAGAAGGAGAAAGAGTGAGAGAGAGGAAACATCTTTAAACTCACGGCAGAGTTTAGACACACTGAATATGACGACTGCAGCTGGTTTGGACCTTTTCTACACTTCTGTCATGCAGGAACAGAGAAATCAAAGTTGAGATCGTAAGGAGGGAAACGTGACAGAAGATATGAAACAGGGAACAGTGAGAGACGATAGACGAACACAAGTCACTTCATCCTGAGAGACATCTTCATAAAACAAAACACAGGCACTGTTGTTTTTTAACAACTAATCATCAGCAAGTACACAACGCAACAAAATATGCAACAAAGTTATAGACGTTGACAATTTAATGCAGGACGTTACATATATCTGTAACCTGAACTGGCAACCACAACATCACCAGACTCCATTAACAAATGTAGTGATTTTAAGAGTTGTTCCATGAGGAGGAACTAAACAAACGTAGTGAAACTCTGTCTCTGACAGACTCTGAATCATTGTCTCCTTCTTGTAAATTCAGCATTAAATGAAAACAGTAAGTTGTTTGTTTCCTTGTACAAAGTGTCAGTTTGTGGCAGCATGGCTGTACCAGCCTGTCTGGTTCTGTGTCTAAAGTGCTAAAGTCTCACCTGCCAACATTTAGCAGCTGTTTGAACACACTGTTTACACTGATTTCACCATTTACACTCAATTTATGAAAGAAGAAACATTTTATTGGCGGTTAACATCAAATTTTAGGCTACTTCTTTGAAGCCTGTGCAGAAAAGTCCCCAGACTCCCTTTAAAAATCGCCTCATTTAGTGATTTGTTGAGTCAGGAGAAACTTTATACACTTTGTTAAACACTGTCTGACAGATTCTTCATTATTTGGGCCTTCCTAGAAATGTCTTTCTTTCTTATTGTAGAAAACACTGTGTCTGTTTGTCTCAGTGATGCAGTGGGTTTTTTTCATAGAGAGCGAAGGAGGAAGTGATCACTTGAGACACATGTTAATGCTGAGTGTGATCGTTTAATAATTCACCGCAGTAGCCTGAAGTTTTTCTCAGAATTCCTCACAAAAAGTCATAATTTCACGTAAAAAGTCAAAATCCTCAATTCCACTCACCTGCACTCGTTTCAAAATAGTTTTAACCAACATGATTAAATAGATTTTCACGTGTAACAGAGACGTTACAGTTCACCATGCATAGACAGTCCATGCATTGACAGTTCCATCACAGATGGGCACCATTACAGTACTGATGGGGTCAAACACACACCGAGGAGGAGGAGGAGGAGGAGGAGGAGGAGGAGGAGGAGGAGCATCATTCCCCTGTCCACATATGGAGACACACACACAGCTTACCATCTGCGTTTACAGACGACGAGCCGTCTGACGGGTGGGTGAGGGGGGCGAGCCCAGGAGAGACACAACAAGGGTCACGGGTCAAGAGGTTAAGATTTGGATATGCTTGTCAAAGAGGTGATCGGGAGACTGTGAGCCTGATAGTCCACTGATTATCAACAAAAACGCCTCAATCGGATGAGACCCGATCAGACACAAACGTGGAGACTCTTTAACGTGACAACACCACTTTAAGGCCTTAAATTCAGCATAAATCCCTTAGCAGAAATATCACTTTTACAATAAAATATCACTTTTATAATCGGTCTCCAGGACCACTTATAAAAGCGTCTAACAGTTGAATTCTGTCTAAATATCTGTAGTTTTGTCAAAAGGGTAGATGCCGAATTTACAAACATTTCACGTTGTATCGCAAACGCATGTTTTACAAACTGTTCGATGTGTATATGAACATTTACAGCAAAGAAATATTAAATCATGACATTTTTAAATGGAGCTTTGGCACAGCAGGCTCGAGGGAAGCGGCTTCATACCAGGAAACGTTCTTTGTGAAATCATGATGAAGTCTTGCCACCTTAGCCAAACTCCATTCAAAAATCTGTCACTTTAAAGACGCCTGTGGCTTAACAGCAGATGAATCGCTTCACAATGTTGGAACCACTTTGCACGATGTCAAAAAACATTAATTCAGATTAAAGGCTTTGGTTTTCATTTGATCATTTAATTTAACGTCCATGTAAACAGTAAAAATTGGAATTGCTAAGAAATATTGTGGATGTAACCACAGCTACTGGCTTTATTTACAGGAAGACGTGCTTCCACAGTGATTGAATTAAGTGTCCAACATATAAATTAAATAATAAAAACGACTTTGATCTTCTGAATCCAGTCATAAGATCCGGATGCTCGCTGAAGCAATAAAACTACTGAAGACACTTTTGGATCTGGGTTCTCTTCCACACAAACTCAGAACTTTCCCAGGTCAGGTCAGAAAACGTCACGATAAGGTCGTAAAATCATTTGAAGGTGCCACACGATGGTTTAAAATGTGGTCTTCCTCACCCAGTGAAGCGTAGGATCCAGGGGGAAGAGCCGAGGCCGAGCTGAAGGGCCCCGCCGCCGACGCCACCGCGGAGGGCACGGTGGGCATCCTGGTGCGGGCCGTGGCGGTGGCCGCGGCGTTGACGTCCACGTCGCTGCGAGAGCGCTGGAGGGAGCCTGGAGACGAGGCTGCGGCAGGCGTCCTGGTGTGGGCGGCTTTGGCTGGAGGACGTCCAACAGAGAGGAGAGCGGCGTGACACAGCAGTTTGACAGCTCTTAGTTCTCCGACTCTTGTGATCACAAACACTGATCTGATATTCTGGGACCAGTTTTCTTAAAAAAATCATAAACAGCAACAGCAGCTTGAAAATTCAAGCTCATCAAATGGTCGGAAAATCTCTTAAACTGCTTTCAAAGGAACGTTTCACAAATTGAGGCTTAAACCTTCAAAGTAAAGGACGTCCTGAATCATATTTCATCGTCTCATCTCATCAGTTTGGACATCACGAGGGTTTTACAGATGAAGTAAAGAGTGACGTGAACTTACATCTTGTCGTGCTGCTTCCAAAGGTGTTCTTAACAGACAGAGGTCGACTGAGGAGACAAAAACAAAAGAGGAAACCGTCTGTTAACCACCAAACTATAAACACTACAATGTGTTGAACTTAATTGTAATATTATCGGTGCATTTACTGGCATATTCATTCCTGTTATATACAGGTGTCCTTCACTACTGCTGCAGAATAACACAACACAAAACATCCACATGGATCTTTTCATCCAGAGAAATGGGTCGAAGATCAAAGCTGAGCTCAGACGGACAGAATATATTAACATGAAGAGACACTGGAGACTTGTGAGGTCGTATTTATGATCGGTGGTGGGAGTATTGTTAGGAGAGCTGCACAAACACGATGTAATGAAGATATTTTCAGACACATTTCATCATCAGATGTTTTGAGCTTCCACTGAAGCTCAGCTGATCTGACAGCTGATATTAACTTTTTATTACTGGATCTGAACTCTCATTGGCTACATGAAGCATCAATCATCTGGAGGCTGGTGTGTGATTGGCTCAGGAGAGAGGAGGAAGAAGAGAGAGTGGGTCAATCATTGGCTGTTGTAGGCTCTAGGGCGGTCATAGAAGCTCATATCTGCTTAAATGAGCTGTCAATCCAACGGCGGCCATCTTAGGATCCCCTGTGTAGAGGGATAATGGCGCTTGCTGAACTGACTATTAACAGGTTATAGGAGGAAGCGTCTCACTTGAGGCTCTCCTGCGAGGACGAGGAGGAGCGATCGGAGGCGGGCAGCGACATCAGACTGTCTCCGCTCCTCAGGTGAGCCTGCAGAGCTTTCTGATAGGACGACTCCAGGCCCTGGAAGAGCTGCTCCGCCTCCCGACGGAAGTGACTGTGGAAACTCCAGTAACACCTGCAACGGCGAAAAGAAACACCATCAGGACATCTGTGGTCTTACACCTGAATGTTCAGGAGTAAAATGATGTGGTGACGTACTTCCTGGCCACAGAGCGAGCCTCGGCGTCGGCATCGTGGATCCCTTTCTTTATAGTCTCCATTAAAACTGTTCCATGTCTACGAGGAGGAAAAAGAAGTTGATTACTCAAAAGTCAGAGTCACAGGAGTGTGAAGTGGGTGCTTTACTGAGCGTTGAGGGTGTAAATAATGATCTCGGGGCTTCTTGAGACTTGGATTACACCAGACGGACTGTATGGAGCCACTTTATAGTTTTTATGGTTGTTCTTTACATTTTAAAATAAGTCCCCAGCTACTGGAAATCCTCAAAACAAAGAAGCGCCTCACATGTGCAGAACTTGCCTGAGAAAAATCACATTTTAAAGTTTCCTTCAGTGTCACAGTAATCCAGTGACAGTTGTCTGTACATCCATGAGTACGCTGCAAACAGGAAGTGCTAACAGCTTAATCTGCAAAGTTTTAATGGAGTTTTGGAGTATGTTTGTTTTTTGAACTGTACCTTCGGTATTTCCATCTGTATCGTGATGTGAACGCAGCCTCTGACCTCATGTGAGTCATGAATCTGCCATCTGCTCTGCAGTCCATTAGGTGAACTGTCACTCTGGGCTTTTACAGCTCCATTAATCCACACGTTGGGATGCTGATGTCACTCTGATGTCACTCTGATGTCACTCTGATGTCACTGATGTCGTTCTGTTTGAGACTTTAATGAGCTCATTTCGTTGATTAAAGCCGTTTTATTTCAGGTTTTATAATTTCAAATGTTTTGATCCGTGTCTCGATACCAAAACAATACTTTTTTACATCTGTCCCCTCAAAGAATAATTAAAATCCATCTGTATTTTGTATGAACGTGTGCTGATGTCACAGCTGCTTTCTCTCTGGATAAATCTGAGCTGGATTCGTACTCGTGTGACGTTTAGGATCAGTGATCGATGAGAACCAGAGAGCTCCCCTGGTACTGGGATCAGCTCGGGTTTCACCCTCGGCAGGAAGCAGCCGGGCGGAAACACAATGAGGCTTTTTGGAGGCAGACAGAGATCCCTCCTGGCATCGCCATGGAAACTGCTGAGACCGACCCTGACCCGGCCGGTGTCACATTTCCTGACAAGGTGGCGAGTAGCGCTTTAAGCCATTCAACGAGCCAACGTTTTATACTTACTGTACGAATATCTGCTTATTTCAGTTCAAAATACGACCGTTTGTTTTTGTAAAAGCGTCGAGCGTGAGATGAACGTCATATTTTCATGTATTATTAAAAAGTGTTTGGTTTCGTCACCTCTCCAGAGAGCCCGTCTGCCACTCCCGCAGCAGCAGATCCAAGAACTCGAAGCAGCGCCTGAAGACAAAAACATCAAAACAGAAATCATTAAAATCTGAACACAGACTGAAGAAAACATCCAGAGTACGATTCATGTATTATATCATTAGTTATAAAGTAAAGTTAATATAATAAAATGTTAGAAATCTAAATAATAAAAATGTAATAACATTTTAATAAAATCATTTAAATAATTTATAAATAACATTAAAATGCATAAATAAGATAAGAAAACAAACAAATAAAACAAATATATGATGTTAAATAAAAATGTTTGAAACATTTAAGATAAAATAAATATAAAAAAGAAATAAATAAATACTATTAAATAAATTAGACATTTAAAATAAAAACAGAATAAAATAATAATATTTATCAAATTAAACATAAAATTAAAATAAATATAAATAATAAATATTTTTAAAAAATAATTAAAAAAATAAAATAAAATAAAATCGATGATCAAAGATAGAAATAAATATATAATATTAACTCGAAAGTAGAATTAAATAATATTAAATTAAGTACATATAATAAATTATATACAAAATATTAATCAATTGAAACATTTGCAAAAGAAAAACAGAAATGTGTGTGTGTGTGTGTGTGTGTGTGTGTGTGTGCGTGTGTGTGTGTGTGTGCGTGTGTGTGTGTGTGTGTGCCTCACCTCCTGACGGCCACAGATTTGGACGCACAGTTGCTGGTGATGATGGGGATGAGGCGAGGGAAGTGTGTGTGCTGTAAAACACAGAGTGGAGTCAGAACAGCGTTTGAACAGACGTTTCTTTCAGCACTGAGACTGAGACTCTTCTTCTGTGGTCACAATAAAAACGGTCATGTGATTTCATCTTTTAATCCCATTTGTGAATTCTTTCCAGTTGTAACTGGGAGCTAACATGGTTATAATGCCGCCTCGTGAACGGTTAAATCGGGACAGGAAGCTGCCGTTACGCACTCTGAGGATGAGGCGGATGGCGGCCATGCCGGAGGTGGCCATGACTTTGGCACTGTTGGGGACCAGGTTGAGGAGGATGGGCATGGTGGCCTCCGCCGCGTGGTCGAAGCGACTGCCGAGCACCGACGACAGGTGGCTGCAGGAAACATCAAACAATGGTGATGTTTTCTGACAACTTATTGTTTTGAATGATCGGTTTTCTCCTCTGACTGACGCGTCTCACCCCAGAGTGATGCAGGCCTCCCTCACCACCTGCGAGCGGAGGTCTTTGGCGGACAGCTTGAACGCCGCCTCCATGAGCCGCAGCTGCTGCAGAAACCCGTCGAACTCAGCGGCGCCGGCCAGCAGCAGCGAGCGCACCTTCTTCAGCTGGATGGACGGAGGAGAGCAGCGATCAACAAACATTCTCACCTAACTGATGACCGAACAGAGACGACAGAGGAAGTCTTACAGCCGCCACTCGGAGCTCCCAGTCCTTCTTATCGTCGGACAGCACGTCTCGAATCTTCGTCATGGCCTCCTCCACCTCCCTGTTGGAGTAGATCTGGTGGGCGAGAACAGGAAGGACCAGAAGATTATGAGCAGAACAAGTTTATGTGGAAATGTGGGATAAACGAGGCTCCGTACCTGCACGGTGGGAACATCCTCGAAGGCCTGGATGAAGTCCTCCTCATCCACAGCTCCAGCAACAGATCCATCCTTCCCTGCAGACGACACCACGGGCACAACACGAGAGGAAACCTTTACTTCTCATTCATCATTCTGTTTACTCGAGGGTTCAGAGTGTAACATTTGCTGTCTGAACATTAAGGTGTCAGCCGGTGTGAGCTCTGACCTGCAGACTTGGCGCTGGAGGCGGAGGCGGGACGTCGGAATGAACCCATGCTCACCGTCTTCCTCCCGGACAGCGAGGCTCCTTTGGATGAGGACGAGGAGCGGCCGCCGTCCACCGAGTCATCGTCCTCGAAGTTCTTGTCTGGAGGAGGAAGAGCGGGAAGGAGAAACGGCTGAACAACGAGCACAAAGAAAACGTCCCTGCTGATGTGGACGCGGCAGGCGGACTCTGACATTTCTGCATTTTAACTTTTCGCTGACGTTCAGCAGAGAGCGATACAGAGGACATAACTCACATTCCTGCATCACCAACATAACGAGCTGGTGACGGCGAGGAGGCTCAGACACAATGTCCCGACAATAAACTCAACAATCAGTCCAGTGTTCCCAGTGAGAAGCCTCGACTGACCACAGGAGAACAAAACACAGTCTGAGGACACGGTCGGTTCTGACCCACTCATACCTTCAGTCTTCATCCCTGCAGAGGGATTCAGACCTGGTATAGAGGTGAAAGATGTGTTTGTTTAGGTTTTCATTAATGCTGAGACAATCAGTCGTTCAGGTTACAAATCATTTCAGTCACTTAGTGAGCAGAAGAGCCAATGATCCACACAGTGTGAGGGTTTGCTGCTTTCATCATATAAAAAAAGTCTGAATTCTGAAAAAAATGTAAAACACGTCACAATTCAGCCAATAAATACTGAATAATCTGAATCTGCAGAGTCGCTGGTAATTAAATTGATTAAATAAATTTAGAGGAGAGGAAGTAAAAAGAAGCAGAAAATGGAAATACTCAGGTAAAATACCTGAAAGTAAGAACAGTACTTGAGTACATTTTTACATTTATTTCTTCACTGGCTGTTCGAAATTTTGACACAAAGATTTTCATCATTGATGCAAATGAATATCAATCAATCAATCAATCAATCAATCAATCTTTATTTGTAAAGCGGCAATTCACAACAAAAGTCATCTCATGACACTTTCCAAACCGAGCAGCTCTGAACCAAACTCCTGGATTCATTTATTGACAGAGACCCAACATGAGCAGCTCCTGGTGACAGCAGAGACAAAAAACTGCCTTTAACAGGCAGAAACCTCGAGCAGAACCGGACTCAGCGGTGGCTGGGTTCAATATCGGTCCCAAATATCTGTTTTCAGTCTCCGTGATTTCTAATAATCGGTATCGGCCCTGAAAAAGCCACCGAGACACTCGGTCACACTGGTGGCAGCAGTGTTCCTTGTTGTAGGCCACATTAAGCTTGTTTCTTTCAGTCGTTCTGTCAAAATGTCAAAATACACATTACCTCCACAGAAAGGCCGTTTTGATCTTTGAACGGCTCAGTAAATAAAAACACAACAATACACAACGCTGACAATCTTTTGTTTGTCGTCTGAGGCCGCGCCCTGTGAAAGCGTCTCCTGGTGGTGGACAGGCGAGCGCCACGTGAGCCCCCCAGAGCGCAGGAATCTGCACGGCCAGCAATCAATCCTCTTTCATTATTCAGAGTTCACACACACACACACACACACACACACACACACACACACACACACACACACACACACACACACACACACACACACACACACACACACAGCAGGGCACTCAGCCAACACATCCGTCATGTGCCATCAGGTTGCAGTTTTTTCCTCCTCAAAGCGACAACAACGCCTCAATATCAACACAAGGTGACTGTGTGTGAGCGGTGTGTGTGTGTGTGTGTGTGTGAAGGAAAACACACCTGTCACCTGAGCTTCAACACATTAGCATCAACACAACACAACAGGAGGAGAAAACAGCTCGTAGCTCAGGAGGAAATCCCTTTAAAACTCGACGACGTGCGTCTAAATATCAAGTAGAAACAGTAAACGCTGATAAAATATATCTGCTGCATCAGGACCATCACTGATCAACCACTGAATCTGATCCGATCATACCTGAGCTGAGAGGGCTAACGCTACCAGATATCTGGCCTGATAAAGCGTGCGTTCTTACTTACATAACGCCCGCTGCATGAGTTTTAATAATAAATGTTATTAATGCTCGACTTGTCGCTGTAAATCTGAAAGGAATAGTTTGAGGTTTTAGGAAATGAACAGACGACGGCAGAAGATGCATTTTACTGTTTTTCGAATACTGAATACAAAATGGAGCTGTTCAGATCAGATTTAACCTCCACAGCCTCAGTTCTCACACATCAACTTGTAAACTCATCTAACGTCTCGTATCCACAACAGGTCTTCATCAACCAGCAGGAACGTTCACCCGGGAAAACTAAAATACGCCAGATTTCATCTCACAATGTCTGGATCCGTCCCTTTATCTGGATCAAGACCCATCCTGCATCCAAGCTTGGTGGAAATCTGTCGCTTACTTTCTGGATCATCCAGCAGAGGATGGAGATCACCTGGTTTGGGAAACCAAGCAAACAACCAACGAACAAACGGACACAGGTGAGGACGTAACCTCCTCGCCTTAGGTAATAAACACTTTATAACTAGAGCTGCAACTGAAACTTAATCTGGGTCAGAAAATGGTGAAAAACAAATGTCTTGTTCTGGACACAATCTCATGTTGTTTAACATAATGAAAATGCAAAAAATTCAAATTAAAGAAGCTGGAATCTGAGAATTGTGACCTTTTTGCTCTCAAAGAGAATGAATCAAACCGATGAATCGATCATTCAAATAGTCAGCGACTGATATAATAGCTGACAGGTAATCGATTCACAGTCCTCTCAGACTCCAGGGCAGCAGACTGCCTCCAGGTTCCTGACCTCAGCTCCGCTCAGCGACCGACCGCCCGGCTGCATCACAACAATCCAGCTGCGAGCGGGCCGACAAATCATCCTGCTGTGTTTACATTCAGACACCACAGACGCATTTACAGCCGTCGTCACACCAGGCATCCCTCCTCCTCCTCCTCCTCCTCCTCCTCCTCCTCCTCCTGCATCCATCATTCATTACGACCTCAACTGGAAGAGCAGCAGCTTACAGGAGCAGATCCGCCTGCAGACCAGTTTCCTCAGCATGCCGGCAGACAGACAGTCAGACAGTCAGTCGGGTGGTCCTCCGGTCCTCTGAGCTCCTCACATCTTTCCCTCCTGCTGAGGAGAGGAAAAGGGGAGGAAGGAGGGGAGTCCGACCGCGAGCCCCCTCCCTCCCCCGTCAGGCAGCATGTGCTTCAACATCTGCCTCTCCGTCTCCGTCCTCTAGTTCACTTCAGCACACACACACCGTCAGGACCGGGATGGAGGAAGAGGAAGGGAGGTGATGGAGGAGAGGAGGAGGAAGGGAGGGGTGGCGGAGTGGACCAATGGGATGCAAAGGGAGGGGTTGATGAGAGGACAAACCCCGGCGCTCGATGTGGAGGCGGAGCTGGGGGGCGGAGTCACAGTGTCATGATGACTCAGGAGAGGAGGAGGGAGGACGGAGGAGACACCTCTGAGGGGGAAGCTGCTCCTGACGGTGTTAATGTCCGCCGCCGAGCCTCCGCCCGACTTATCCGAGCGCTTTTAATCACAGCGAGGTCGAAGCTGCTGCACGAGTCAGGGCAGTGAACGAGGGAGGCAGTGGTGGAACGTAACTAAAATGTAAAGTACATGTACTCAAATCTGAGACGCCCCCATGGCGCTGTCGCTTCCAGCCATCTGCCATGAGTGCAACTGACCACACCTCATTTTAAGACCAACATGGGGCGCACAGGTGGGCGTGAAAACGACTGTGTCAGTCTGAAACACTCACATCTTGTTCGACTTGTTGAAGCTCCTCCAGAGTTGCAGAAGACAAACCATTTAGAGTCAACTGTGTTTGACAGGCGAGATTTAACTTTCACAACTTTGTTACAGGTGGATAACAACTGCCCACGTCAAAAAAAGACTAACAATAATCCGACAAAGCGACTGTGACTAATTGTGCCCCTCCTCTGGATTGCCGGGTCACAAGGTTTCCTCCTGGCAGCGTCTCAAAGTCTTTGTGAGCTCGGAGCCTGATGGAGCCTGACAGCTGATCCCCCCGATGCAAATTCACAAAATGACCCTGGAGAGGTGAGTGCACAGTGTTGCGTCACCGGACACAGAAGGAAACAAGGGAGCGTGGGAGAGCAGCTGAGAGTCTACAGCAGGTAATCTGAGAGAGATCGAATCAGCCTCAGCTCTGCTCACAAATCACACTTATTTCACTCACATTTTTCCGCCATCTCAGCTCAGAATAACAACGGCGTCAGATAATAACGCAGCCGCAGCTCAAAGGTGAGCGCCGACCTGTTCAGGTCCTGTTCAGCCTTTTCATGGCTGAGTGAATGCAGTGGGAAACACCCCTGCTATTCTCCTGCACCTCACAACCGGCTGGAACAACAGTGGGAGTGACGTTCCCACGGACTTATCAGGCTTCATTCACAACTTTCTCACCAGATTAAAATGCATTCACACCAAGCAAATCCACAGGCAGCGGTCTGGAGTTACAGTGGAGGGGCCATTAGTCAGGTATGCTGGGTATGTTTCTTTAGATGAGCAGAGGTACAGGACGCTGGTTCACAAAACACCCACTACTCTGAATTAAAGGTTGTAAAAGAGCGTTAAGTTATTTCACCTGAGACCACGAAGCTGCTGAGAGGTCTGAACAAACTTAATCAGATAAAACGCGGCTGATGGCTGAACCTCTGAATTCATCCTGATCAGCTCAGGTTCCTTTATGCACAGTTTTTATGACTCAAACTGGATTTCAGGGTCGTAAACAATCAATAAAGTAACAAGAATTAAACTCAGTAGAGGACAAACTTCTTCCAAGGACAGCATCCGATTATACTCATTCATAGACACCAGCCACCTAAATACGCCTGATTGTTTCATCAAGATCCAGGAATTATTCCCTGAGGATTTCAGGAAAATGTAGAAAAACACCCCAATCTGACGATGTTAGATACGCACCAAAAGTTAATGGGGTTTATTCTGGGCCAAAACCCATCTTTCATCCAAGTATGGTAGAAAATCAATTCAGTAGTCCAACAAACCAACCAACTAACCAGCAAACCAACCAACTAACCAACAAAACAACCAACTAACCAACAAAAAAACCAACTAACCAAAAAGCCAACCAACTAACCAACAAAACAACCAACTAACCAACAAAACAACCAACTAACCAGCAAACCAACCAACTAACCAACAAAACAACCAACTAACCAACAAAACAACCAACTAACCAACTAACCAACAAACCAACCAACTAACCAACAAAACAACCAACTAACCAACAAAACAACCAACTAACCAACAAAACAACCAACTAACCAGCAAACCAACCAACTAACCAACAAACCAAAACCCAAAGTCTCTTCATTTACTGTCATGAATGACAAAGAAAAACAGTGGATCTTCACATTTAAGAAGCTGGAACCAGAATATTTTTCACATTTTTGCTTGAAAAATGATTAAAACGATTAATTGATTATCAAAATAGTTGGTGATTATTTTTCTTTCTAGTCTCCTAATCGATGAATCGACTAAATGTTGCAGTTTAAGGAGTGGCGGACAGCGAACAGGATCAGGTCAGCAGGACTTTATACAGTTATCTGAGATATTCAGAGATGTTTTGAGAAGCTTTGACCCAAAGATCAGACAGTTCTGCTTCATGAAGGATCTTAATGAGAATATTTCAGATCAGTCAACAGTTTCAGCTCTACTGGACATCTTGTTGTGTGTTTGTTTACTTGTTGGGTCTTCAGGGTCAATCAGTGGTTGTTCCTGTTGGGACTGAACCTCTTCCTGTTTGGTATCCTTCAGTTCTGTGGAGAGGAGTTTTCCTGTTATGTTGCGTGCAGCGTCGTCTGGTGTCTTTGTATATCTGTGCAGACGCCAGCAGACGTGAGGCCAGAAAAACCTTGTATAAAGCAGCAGCGAGTGAGTTTCCACTCTGCAGACCTTCATAAATGCTCTTTCAGCTCTGTAGCACGTCTACCTTGTGTGAGAGCCTCAGCAGTGCATGCTGCCCTGTCTCTCTGTCCCTGCACTGTGTTCATTATTCAGGAGGTTTCCAACTGTGCAACCTAAGTCCTGCTGGCAGCGCGTACCTGTCCTCGTCTCTCAACACCTCCCCTGCAGGACCTCCTGAGGCTGAGTGACGCACACAGCCAGGTCCATGTTTATTAAACCCGCAGAGCTGGATTCAGAAGCACGACGAGGTGCAACGTCAAAATATGACGTCCAAACAATAAAGGTGGTCTGATCGTACAAGTTTTTCTTGAGCTTTGAAACAGAGTGACATGATGACGACTGAGCCGACAACTTCCATCACTGAAGAGAACGAGAGTTCAGGAGCCTCTGATCTACATTATTCAGTGCAAAGTCTTTTTCAACTGCAGCTGCAAGACTTTTAATCAAAACTATGAGGAGAGACCACATTCCTCCAGTTTTAACAGCCATTCATTGGCTCCCCATCGCTCCAAGAATGCAGTTTAAAATCAATTAACCGCCTCTGAGAAGAGGTTAAACTGACTGTAGCTACAAGACCACAAACTCGTCCACAGAAGTCTTTACATGCAACCAAGTGAATCCTCCTCTACTGCGGTATTTTCTCTGAAAAATCAGCTAAAGTACTTATTTTAAACCAGGTTTCCCTGTTGAACAGAACATCATTATTACTGTCTCTGCACCAACAAAAACATTATTATTATCATTTAAGTTACTTACATTAAAGTAGATGGAAATTAGCCTGTAATCATGACTGTAAACACCAAACAGAGTAAGAGCAGCACTGACGAGCACACAGGTGGAAATGATGAAGTTCCTCTAATTATGTTCCTCATATGATGACGACCGTTTCTACCTGAACAACTCTGATGTTTCGGACGTAATCGTGCACGTCAGACGCAGATCAGCGGAGCAAAACTGCAGCATTAAACGCATCGCTGAGCCTCTGTTACTTGTGGCATTCATTTCCTAATTATGATCCCAGAGAGCACAAAGAGTCGAGTGGAGTCGGCTAAATATTTCACAACAGGGCTTCAGCTTTAAAATAACAATACTTCACTGTGTGTAAGAGTACCTGCAGGCTCTCTGCGGATCCACTGGAGGAGAAACAGTGGCGTCCTGACAGCGACCCAGAGCTGGTGCACTGCCGCCTGCCTCCTCCCTTCCCCTCCAACCCGGTCTTGTGACCGTAGGGACGACAGCTGACACCACTCCTACAAAATAAGAGCCCTCGGCTGCTGGAGTCAGTCTTCTTGTGGTTTTCTTCTCAGTTTAACAGTTTGTTTTGCGGGCTCTCTTCCTCTCTCTGTATCTTCATGTAGTTTCCTCTATTCGCTCTCCTCTGAATGATTCGCAGCTTCTCTTCCAGGTCAGCGTGACGCTCTGTCAGCTGTCAGGGTGCTGACGTCCACGTCTGTCTGAGGAGGCTGCTGAACTGAACTGTGTCAAAGTAAAAAGTCTCCCTCTGAAGGACGTTTCTACCGTTATTATTATACTGTAATTATATAACTACTTAGCAGTTTCATTTATCAAATCAAGGAAAAATGAAGAGACACTAAATCACTGGAGGGTGTTACTGAACGGTTTCACTGCGAGTGCAGAGTACAACACTGTCCCACACCTGACAAACGAGCTCTTATCGTCACATTTGATGCAGATCGTAGATACATTTTGCGACTTCTTGTAAGAACTCAGATGTTTCTCCTGCGGCAGCGTCATGGTGAAGCTCCTCCCTTCATGTCAGACTATCTCAATGACAAATTCATGTTGTTTCCCCAAAGGAAGGAGGTCTTGTCTTGTTATTTTTAAGCTCGGGGGCTCAGAGATGAAAGCTGAGCCTTGTGACCGCCTGTCAGCGCCGAGGTTCAACAGCCTGACAGACCAGTCTGACGTCCTGGTGCTTGTTTTACTGCTCATATCTGTGGGTGTGATATCCGCCCCGCTGCTGCAGGGTCGCCGTTCCTGCAGCGAAGCGGCTGAAAGCTCCTCGCCTCTCGCGGCACAAAGAAAGCAGCTCAGGTTGCATTGTGACTGAAAGACAGCGAGCACACCCCGCTGAGACCGCTGGAAACAAGACGAGGGCTTCCCAGGACCGAGATACTCACCCAGGTCACGCTTCCTGCTTAACAAGATGTTCAGATTCATGTTGAAATGTTTTCTGACTAATACAGCGTAAAAATGACTTCCTGTTCTTCCTAACCAGTTGAAGCCCTTGTTGCCACAGCCCGTAGCCTCCACAGTGAGCAGCTAGATGATGAGCAGTAACAACCTGACTGCCCCTCCTCACCACAGACCTCCTACATATCTTCATATTCTGAAATCTCCTCGATATCTCCTCAGACATGTGAGGACTGGGCGACTAAACCGTAGTTTGCTCATTAACAGCAGCTTCTCAAACACAGAGTCCCTCTCGAGGTGTTGGAGTCTGGTTGGTGTACAGTTAATGAACTGTGGAGCAGTTTTGGACGTCGTCACATGTTCGTGTCCGCAGGCTGTTTTCAACAACAAACACAAAGCTGCCAGGACGACCAGATTCACCGCGGGCACGAAACCGTCCCGGTGCTACAGACACGACCAGAACCAAGACGTCAGGAGTGAGGTGTGATCTTACCTGACACAGGAGACAGCACCATGTTCCCCGACCTCTGAACTTCATCGAATTTACTGAAGATGACGTTGAGCCTGGACAGAGAGCAGGAACAGACAGTTACCAGCAGGTGGTGCTGTGATACAAACAGGCCCGCAGCACAGAGTCGGATCATATCTGACTCCACAGAGAGCCGATAACTAGGCCAGAGGAACATCCCAGAATAACAGGCGACGGTCACGGCTGTGCTGGCTGATATTAACGGGACAAACACCGATTATCACAGCGTGGACCACATGTGATGTCTGCGCACTGTTCAGGAGGAAACTACTCTGATTCAGATGAGTGTCTGTGACAGAAAGTGTTTAAAAGTGGATCAGAAGAGAGGCTTGTGTGTGAAATGTTTAAAATAAACTGTCACACATTCTCTGGCTTCAGCTCCACAGATGCTTTGTTTTATATCACTGAAAATGAGACATTTGAAGACAATCTTGCAACTTCTGATCTGCACTTTTTATTATTTTCTGTCAATTTATAGACTTAATAAATCATCAATCGAGTGAAATAATCGGTCCGGACCGACCCTGACGTTGCGTTTGGGGTCCTGGACATCCTGTAAATGCAACCGTGCTTCATCAGCTTTAAACATCATGATTTATTTAATAATTTAGTTACTTATCAACGTGACTTTGAATGATTTTCAGATTCTTTCTGTTTGTCGTTGACGGTATTTTCTAAGCACCACTCGCTCTCATGAATCCAAAATAACCGAGACGATTTCTTGTATTGGAGAATTATTAAAGTGTGTTAAGGGTTAATTATTACTGAAATAATAGTTCGCTGTGTGTTTGCAGAGTCCTCCATTTAATAAGTTAGTCGTGCCTGTTCACAGTGTGCACTTGAACGCACCGTGACTGAGGCAGACCCTTCTTTCCCAGGTCCATCCTCACTCGCTCTCCAACGTGGCGGTAGATCTCAATGAGGCAGTTCATGGCTCCGTCACGCACCTGCAGGACAACAAACATAAAGCTGTGGCGGTGAACAACAGGCAGAAACGTTTTGTGCATTTCACCTCTGACCTTCTGGACATCACATGTCATCACTTCATCATTTTATCCTGATAGACATCTGTGTAAAACTGCGTTGTACTCATCGTATGGATTCTTGAGTTACGGCAGAAACTGTGTTTTATGAGGCCACCAAACGTTAATCAGTTCTACTTTAAGTCAAAGTGGATATTTATAACTAATCTGAAGAACTTCCCTCAATGTGTTCTGGAGGTATCAGGACAGACGGACAACCTGAACTCATAACGACACCTCCAGCCACAGATACAAACAAACTTTACAAAAGATCCTCCTTTCTGAGAGTCAACGTCTGGTTTATCATTTACTTCCATCATATATATTTATATAAAAAACGGACTAAACTGACTTAATTCTCTTAAATTAAAGGAATTCTGATTTTAGTCATTCAACAACATGATGCTATTGTGCTACAAGTGTTTCTCTCCTGAAAATCATATCAAATGTAAACTTAAGTAGTTTTCCTTCAGGTTGTCTTTAAAAAATATCTTCTGAGTCACAATAAAGAGAAACGCTCTAAAAACGATGACTTCATATCCCAAAATAAGGAGCGAGTCATGATCTCAGAACCGTCTACACACCGAGGATGTGGATCAGACGACCGATCGCGGACTGTTTAGTTTTCTTTTGTGCTTTTTGGACGGTGAAGCGTTACCACGGTGACGGCTGCTCCTGCTGCTTCACATGTGATGGTGATTACACAAAATAAACTGAATCATGGGGGGCATATGGTGGCAGTTAGCGGTTGGTCTGAGAAGGATCTCATTGTGCTGCGACACTAAGTCAATAACTCTCTTGAGACAGTTAGTTCCTGATTGTAAGACTTATAGGCTCTTTTTTCTTCATCTGTCTTATTTTGTGCCAGTTTAAAATCCAATAGAAATGAAATCTAATTCTGAGTGAGAACACAATCAAAATGAAATACTGCCTCCAGTCACCACCACGTGTGTCGAGTGTGTTTTAAGATGTTAAGTTTGTTTCCAGCTGGTAAACTGAAATGAAAATGCTTCCTGCACTCATCGTTCTCATGATGATGGCTCGTAAGGCGCTGCGCGACAAGTGTTTGGCCTCAGGAAGGGCAGTTCATGGGCCTGGCTTCCTGTCCTCAACAGGAAGCGTGGTTCCGGTGATGACAGACGTCTGCAGCCTATCAGGAGACGACAAACTCAGCGGGGGGACGAGGAGACCCCGCGACTGAAAGGTGTGATGCCTGTGAGGTATCGTGAGTCTGGCTGCAGGTAAAGGTTTTGTGATTTGGAAAAGGAAACCTGGTTCGTGGCGTGAGGTGTAACTCGTGTGTGTGACCAGCAGAGGGCAGTCAAAGACCAATAATCAGGCCGTACCTGACTGGTGGGGTCTCCGAGGAGGTTACAGATGTGAGGCACGATTTTACTGAGCGTCAGACTCTGAGATCCAAACCTGAAGGACAAAACACAACAAGAACCTCTGAGTAAAACACGAGTTTGTGACTGAGTCCAGACTTAAAATACACCAGAACGCGACGTCTTCACTCACACATTCAGGGTGGAGATGAGGCAGAGGCAGAGTCCTTCTCTGGTCCTGTTGTTCTTGTGTTTGAAGCCGCCCATCATTCGCTCCCACACGAACTGAAAACACAAAGTTCAGATTGAAATGATCAGAACGCGATGGATCTCCTCTCACTGAACTGAACCAGCGTGTGTGCTGAGGTGCACCTGTGGGTTTGCAGCCTGGTCCATGATCTTCAGCAGAAGTGCTTGGTCCTGGTCTCGAACTTGGTCCTTGGCGTCTCCTAACCGATCGATGAGGCTCGGCAGAACTGAGGAGACACGAACAGAAGTGAAGGAGATTTTTAGTCTTCAGCCTTAATAAATTAAAATAAATACAATTTAAAGCAGAATAAATGTGTTTTAAAGATTTATTAGAATTTATTAATTTAATCTCCTTTTTTAATCTGTTACTGAACTCATTCCAGGTAAATCTACATGAACATTGTCAGCTTTAATGTCTAAAATGTCAATTTAAGAATTAAAGAAACAATTTAACTAATAAAATAAAGTTGAATATTCATGTCTTTATCTGGTGTTTATATTCAAGATATAAAGGTTGAAACAGAAGAATAAATAAATGTTTTATATAGATTTATTGTAGCTTGTGCCTTTAAACATTATATCTAATATTATATAATTGACTTAATAAACTCATAAAACACATTTAATATTAATATTTCTATCTTTAACTAGTGTATATTTTTACATTTGTGCTGAACTCATAAGTAAATATACATAGATAGATATACGTAGATTGTGCCTTTGAATGTTTTTAAGTATTTTTCACAGACATATTTTACATATTTGTTTATTTATGAATGTATTTTCCATATTAAACTGTATTTTGTGTTTGTAAACAGTAAAAGGATAAAGTGGATGAGCTCACCTGTTCCCACCTGCGTCCTGAACCTCTCCTGCAGTCTGCTGACCAGAGCGGACAGGATGTCCATCCCCAACAGAACCACCTGAGGAGGACAAGTCAACAGCAAACATGTTAAAAAAAATAATTAATTAATTTAAAAAAGTGAAGAAAAAGAAGAAAAACAACAACATGAAGAAGGAAACCCATCAGAATCAGTTCACAGCACAGACGGATGGACTCGGACCGGCTGCAGCCTCAGAGCAGCACAGGAGCAGTGGATTTGAATCTGAGCTGCAAAGGATTATGGGTAATGACACCAGAGCATGGATTTCCATTAAAAAGAGGGTGAAATAGTCAAAATAAAGGAGTTGTGTTCGGTTAAACTTGAGGGAAATCACCTCATGTGTCGTTCAGTGGGGTCAGAGCGGTGAGCTCACACTGCACCCTGACTGAAGAGCCCGTCCAGGCTCTACTAGCTGCCTCCACCACCTCCTGCTGCAACTTTCCTTGTCTTGGGGTGGTTTGGGAGGCTTGATGAACGTGTAGTGAGAGTCTCCCTGCTGACACCAGAGTCAACACATACGCACCACCTGAGCTCTGCTCAGATCCTGGTGCAATTTTTGGAACTTCTCTTTGACAGAAAGAGAAAAACACTCGTAACAAGAACAAAAGACCGGACCTCCTCTGCTGCCGCCTGCTGGACGGAGAGCAGAAGACGTCTGCTGCACCCTCACAGGACAGCAGCACGTGTTGCACGATATGATGATTTCATTTATTCACTGAATATCAACAACTGTAATAAACTGTCAACTCGGTCATCTGCAGGTCGACGGTGAGCTCAGATGTTCAGGACGAGAAGAAACCAGCAAACCTTCATCTGGAGGTCAACTGACCTTTTTTACACCTGATCTCTGAACCACAAAATATCCAAAGTATTTACTTTACTGACGTTTGAAATGAAGAACAGCAGCAAACCTCCTGAACCAGTGAAGATTTGTCACCTAAATTAAACTGTCTGTATTGATCAACAGCTGAACGCTCTTTTAATCGACACGATCATTGGCGACACCTGAGCTCTATAATAAAGACGTGTTTTATACTGATGTGTTATTGATCGTGCCGTTAAACGTTATATCTGCTTGTTTTAAAATTAAGAAAACAACTAATAAACTATAAAAAAACATTTATTAGTGATATTTTAATCTTTAACACCTGAAATCTAAACCACAGTCTTAAAAATGAGCTTCACAGTTTGACATCTTTAAATCAATTGTCTCAAAATATTTAATTTACTAACGTTTAAAACAAGGAAAAGCATTTGTCACTTTAGCTTGAATATGTATTTATTTTATCCAACACTGGCTGCCTGTTCACTCCCTGTTGATCCTGACGTTGGACCTTTAATCACACATAAACCAGCTGCTACAGGACGTCTGCTTTATGTAACTGATGCTTCGTGAATCAGTTCCTTGATTAATTGTGTCAGTCAGTCGACAGAAAATCAATCGGCAGCGATTTTTCTTTGGTTCCAGCTTCTGAAATCTGCTGCTTTTCTGTTTGATATCACTGTAAAATTAATGTATCGTATGTAATGTATTTCTGGCTGTTTGTCACTAAAACAAAACATCTACAGAGAGTGAGTAACTGTTAGTCGTAGCCTTCCTTAATGTGATCGTTAAGGAGCCTCTGATGTACATGTCCACTTCTACCACCAGCCTGTATTGATCCATTAATTCACAGCCTGTCTGACTGCTCACTGCTCGTCAATCAATTAACGAGAACCACCACGAAGCAGCTGTCCACACATCTGAAGGGTTTTACTACCACCAGCCACTCACACAAACTCATCTCCACATCCTGAAGAGATGTCCCCCCCCCCGCTGGGACAGAAACTGGGCTAATGGTGCTGGTAAATTAAGCTCAGAGCCGCCGCCACGTTCGCCTGGGAGCCTCGTCCCCATTACAGAGCCGCAGATACCAACCAGACCGGAGGACGCTGCGTTTCCAGGGCAGCGCAGGAAGCAGCTATATGATTGGACGTGTAAGTATATGTGTGTGTGAGTGTGTGTGCAGCTGTGTGTCCTTTTGATGAGCTCCACTCAGTCTCATCTGCTCCCTCACACCAAACTCCATTCAAAAATCTGGCAATTTAAGCTTTCCTTGATGCTCAACTTCACAAATTTTTCCCCAAATAAAGAACGAGATTTATAATTCAGTCGTCGAGGAAACAATCTCACCACGGCCTCAATTTGGGAGCTGTTCTGATATATATCGTGCATCCCTATAGAAACAGTGTGTTTATGTATATAACCTGTGTATAAATATAAACACAGAAGTATTTTCACTTCCTGATATAGAAAGCTGCATCAGCCCCAGAATCTCCAGACGTGAGAAAACATGAGAACAAACGTCACGTCGTCATGATTTTATAGTTATTTGCAATCAAAATGAAACTTGTGATGCAAAAAAATAATCATTCCCACGAATCATGAGTCGGAATATCTTTCACAATATTCCCAGTATTTTTCCCTGAGGCTCTCGAACAAGTTAATCTAACAGCCACTGAGCAGAAACTTATCCAGAAGACGAAGAATTCAAGTTTTGTGACGTCTTTTTTTACACGTCTTTCCAAGGTTCACTGCTGATGTCCAAGTGATGAAGATTAAACTTCAGTTTCAGACGTCTGAAGAGCTCAAAATTAAAGGTTTTTACAGCAGAAGCTACAGGGAGGACTGAGGATGGATCAGCTTCAGGTCGGCTGATATTCACAGGTTTGCATCTTCTGTCTCTACTGTTGACTGTTAATCTGCAATATTGTCTTCCTGAGTTGCTTGATTGTCAAAGCTCTTTGTAAACTCTGAACTTCATGATTGTGGACGTCTCTTGGACATGTCTCTGCTCAGTGGGTGTGTCTGAGGGACAGTCGACCTGTCCAGCTGACAGGGACGTGTCTCACCTTGAAGTTGCTGGAGTTGACCCAGGAGCTGGCCACCGCGTCCACCGTCCTGTCCAGCAGGCTCTGGTCCTGCTCCAGCTCGGGGGACTTGTCCTCGTCCAGGATGAGCTCTATGACCTCCGGGCCCACCTGGAGCCTCCTCCCCAGGTCCTTCTGCATCACCTGCTCCAGCACGTACTCCATGCCCACCACCTCCTCCTCCATGGCTGCAGGAAACTCAGTCAGACTTCCAGCTGGCCTTCCCGTCAGGCTGACCTGGTTGTATCAGCTGCGGTCTCTACGAGGCGGCTGCCGGTGCTGAGTGAGCCGGGGAGAGCACCGTGATGAGCACCGTGATGTCCTGCGGTGGAGGGCTGCAGTGAACGCAGCACTTCATTCTCCTGCAGCGACATTTCAGAAGAAAACACCAAGTTTCACAGCAGCACATCAACACGAGGAGCGAACGGCCATTTTACCGACGTGTGTTTCATACGAGCTGAATTAAACACGCTAATGCTGCTTTGAGCGGAGCTAACCGGCCGTTAAGTGACTTAACGCGAACTAAATGTCAAAACAGTTCATGTAGCCGTTAGCTGCCGAGCTAGCACACTAGCTCGCTACTAGCAAAACACAGTTGGTTCAGCGTTAGCTCGGCGGGCTAAGTTAGTTAGCTCGCTAAGTTCCCTACGGCCACGGTGACAGCTCTGACGTCACTCACCTGTTCACAGCGGGTTAACTGATGAGTTATCGATCAGTGGCCGGTTATAGATCCGCTCACCGGATGGACTGAACGGTTCCCAGAAAAAAAAGTGGCGATGCTGCCTCCGGCCACGAAGTACCGTTACTTCACATCCCAGCCCGGCGGGAGCTCGTCGCGTCACGGCAGTTAAGAGTCCTGTCGGTTGATCCTGACGCCATTTTAACGTCAGAAACCGTCCGCTGCCCGTTCTGGACCCAGTCCGCCGGATTAAAGAGGACAAAATGATTATTAACTGGAGAAAATCACAACGTGTCCCACGGCAGCCGCCGTACAGTCTGCAGTGAGGGGAGCCGCAGAACGACGACACCTGCCGGCAGAGCTGAGAACTGCACCTCCCCCCGCAGCAGAGCGCGATCATTTGAGCTGACTGTTCCTTTAATTTCCTCAAAAACTGTCAAGTGAAATAACTCAAAATTTAACATGATCACAGTCCGAGTCACCGTGAACACGAGTCAGTGCAAATACAGCAAGAATCTTTAAAAGAAGAAAGAAAAACTGGTCAAATTAGAGGAAATTATAAATGGTCTGCTATAATTTGAGCTGACTTTTCCTTTAATTTCCTCAAAAACTGCAATTAAATAACTTAACATTTTGTTAAGTTATAGTTGAAATCATCCTCAACAAGATTCCATAAAAAAAAATCAGAAAACTTCTTGTAAGAAAAAAATATGACTGTTTTAATTTGAGCTGATTTTTCCTTTAAGTTCTCAAAAACTTCAAAAAAATAAACAGAACTTCATTGAAAATTTCAGAAAACATCTTAAAATTCAGAAAAATGACAGGTCACATGTGAGTAAATTTCTCACTTACTGTATTTTACCTGACTGTTTTTCAGACGTCACATTCAACAAGACTCGTGTCATCATCTGTTTTCCAGAGAAAATATAAATCTTGACTTTTAAGAAATAACTAAAACCCAAATCAGACCATATTTTAGATTTTGCTCATCTCTATTGACCACGAAAAATAAAAAAACAGTGAATTTCAATTAAAACTTTTGGATTTTAAGATGAAAAATCAAACGGCAACTCGTGTTTTTGTTTTTTAATTCCTGTTTCTGAAAAGAAAACTGAAGTGACTAAAAGACATGATGGATTCATGAAATACACACACATACATATAAAC
Organism: Pagrus pagrus; assembly: GCF_965226575.1. NCBI lineage: Eukaryota > Metazoa > Chordata > Actinopteri > Spariformes > Sparidae > Pagrus > Pagrus pagrus. The sequence goes on from NC_140206.1 coordinate 1,454,268, forward strand.
ACAATAACAATGAAAATATATTGTGCAAAACAGAAAAAGAGGAAAAACAGGCTGTTGTGTGTTTTAGTTTGCATGTAAAGAAGAAACGATGTGAACATTAATTCGCAGCTTCAGGAGTTTTCTCTGTTTTTTGTCCTTACAGTCGTCGCCATCTTGTTTTTTGGAGCCAGAAGAAGCTTTTTGTTTAATGAGGATTTATTGTGCGTTTAATATCACAGACTGTATAGTTGGAGTGGAGTGGCAGTGTTCCCTCCTTCATCGAGTTCATGTTCAGTTTTGCTCAAATATATGAAAAAAGTAATAAAGAAGTTTAAAATCTGTACGTATTTCTGATCTTTTGAGCTCTTTGTCTGTTCATTTTTCAGATTTTCTTGTGTCATGGTTCCCGTCTTGTTTTCCCTCTGCTCAGTACGACACATCAGAAAAGGGGAGGGCTGTCTGTCAGCTGCAGGTGGTCCTCTACAGACTGAAGGAGTCGGTGTCAAGAGGTCCAGTATTCTCTGTGGAAGCGGGTCATGTCCCACCGGGCTCTGGGATGACGACAAAAATCATTCATTTCATGGTGAACGGGCGGCTGGAGCAGGCCGAGTTTGGAGCCGACTGCTCTGCTGCTGATGTCAAAGGTAAGACGGACGACCGCTCGCTTTAAAGACATCAGATGTAAATGATTTAAACTACGTGACCACTGATGTTTCATTCAAACGGTGAATCCGGTCTCGCGTGAAGGCGTCACTGCTGTGTAGTCGGATCATTTCATGCTCATGAATGTTCCCGCGGGTTCTGTGGATGAGGCCGACCTCCATGTGGCTCTGACAGCTGCTCAGGTTTAAGGACTCTGAACCACGTGACAGCGAGGCCCTCGACCTTTAGAGACGACAGTAAGAAGACAGGTGGATTTAAGGATGTGAGACCAAACTGTCAGTGGAGAAACATCTGAACCAGTTTACATCATTTCTATTATCACAGAGCGATGGATGTATGAAACTACTGTATAGCCTTTTGGTGCCATGACCTCAACCAAACAGGAAGTCAGCCATTTTGAAGTTATTCTAATCCAGTTATCCAGTTCACTTTACTGTCATGGAGGAAAGAAAACAGAAAATGTTCTCATGTGACCAGCTGGAATCAGATGATCAGAATAGTTCCCTCATCGATTGATCGTCGCAGCTCTGATCTGAACTGTGTCTTGATGACGTTCTCTCAGGATTTATTTACTCTGTCCACTAATCGTTGATCGTCTCACAGTCCTGACGTGTCCTGAACCCTCCGTCTGACAGATCTGTTCCGGGCGGCGGCGGAGGCGGGGCCGCACCACATCCTGAAGATGTACAACACCAACGGCGGCGTGGTGAACATCTCCCCCCAGCTGGAGGCCAACAGCGAGGACTCGTTCTACCGGCTGGAGGTGGTGGCGTCGGATCTAAAGAGTGAGGGCTGCAGAGCTGTTTCCAAAATCTAAGAGTCCATTTTGTAAAGAAAATCTTCGTTTCAGAGCTGCGTCATGAACGTTGTGATGTTTTGGAAACCTCGGACCCCTAAAGATGGTAAATCTTGGTTGTGTTTGTTTGTCCATGTGCAGGTGTGCCGACAGAGCTGGACAACATGGAGTACAGGTGAGTGCGTCCTGTAAAGGTGATGTTGTAAAGCGTCTGGGTGAGAAGGACTCACTGCTGTGTCCTGTCTCCGTCTTCAGGCTGCATCACCTGGAGAGCAAAGTGATCGAAGACGTGGGGAAGACTCCCGACATCATCTGTGAGCTGAAGAGCCAGGTGGAGTCCTTCAAGAGGAAGCTGGAGGTTCGTGTCTCTAATCCTACGAAGACATCAGCTGTCAGGGACAGTTTGTTCTGGTCTCCTGAGGAAGACGTGGATAAAAGCTGCTGGAGCCGCAGGACACGAACATTCAACCTCAATCAATGTCATTAAAACTCAATTTGTGAATATTTTCAGGGAGTTAGCACATTTCAAACCTGCAGCAGCAGAGATAACGCACAAGACACACTGCTTTATATGAAGTCAGCCAGAGCCAAGTGGAGGCCACACGTCCCCACAGTCACACTTCAGGTGTCTCATTTTCTTTAAATGTCAAAAATATGAGCTAAAAGATCAAAAATATGAGTTTACAAAAAGTTGAAATTATAAAAAGTCATAATAATGAGATAGTCACAATTGTTGAAGTCAAAATGATCAGAAAGTCAAACATGAGTTTAAATTGAGATAAAATAATTTCAACTTTACTTCTCAACAATTATGACTGTGTGTGAGTATTTGTATTAATAAAGCTCAGTTCTCGTCTTGTGTTTTCTTTTGCTGACTTGATAGCTGGCTCTGCCCATGGATGAGGACACATTTCAAGATGGCAGCTCATTCATTCCTATTAAAGCTGCTCACTGGGTGCATACGCCCAAATACATGTTCAAGTATTTTAGAAAAGAGCTAGAGCAGGATAGACATGAAATATACACAGTGTAGGTAAGAGTTTTCCAGTAACAATGAAGTTTAATTTCTCTCCCGTCAGAGTGTGGTGCACCTGAGCTGGATGGGTCTGTTCAAGGACGGCAGCGAGCAGCAGCCCTCCAAGTTCCCCCCGAAACCCAGAACTCCTCAGCTGAGCGTGGAGGAGGAGCGCCATCAAGTCCGCAGGAAGTTCATCAACATGAGGTGACTTCGGCGTCACAGAATTCTGACTTTAATCTCAGAATTATAACCTGTTTTAATTCTCAAAAGAACTCAAAGATGACAAAGTGTAAAGCACATTATTGTCCTTTGTGTGTTGCTGCAGCTCACTGCAGGTGACAGAAGAAGTGCGAGAGCACCTGAAAACTCCAATTTTTAACAACTGGTGAGTACAAACAATGTTAATACAGTGGCTTATAAGAGCCTTTATTGTCTAAGACTGACAATAGGACTATTATCTATTATGGATGGAGGTTTGGTTCTATTCTTGGCCCAGTTATATTTGCTTTATTGGGCCTTTTAAATGAAGTATTTTCTTTTATGCAGATGACACACTGCTTTACTTTTCCATCAAATATAATTTCAGCAAACTTACTGACCTGGACTCTATGAGCAGCTTGACGTCTTAAACTTTATCAATTTAAATAAAGACTACCTAACCCTCACCCTCCTTATCGCTGAACATGAGTTTGCTCAAAAGACCCTGCAGCAGTCTCCGGGACTTTTGACCTCTAACGTCAAAATGTACTGTAAGAATTCAGGCATCAGATTTGAGACTGGATTTGTCTGTTTATATTAAGGAACCTGTAAAATTGGGCTTTTCAGCTATGAATTCGTTCTGAGGTCAGATTCATTCTGTCTTTAGAGAGTGAGAGACATCAATCCTTACCAACTACCAAGAAATAATAAGATTCTAGTTATTATGACGAAGCTGCGGGGTACAGTTGCTGCGTCCGTTCAGTCTAAATGAAGAATCGTTTATCTGATTTTTAAGTTATCAAGACTTACTGATGTCTTCACGCGCTCAGACACCCATACACTCCTCTCACACCTGCTTCTGGGGTTGTCACCAGGCAGTGGGAGGAGGCGGAGATGCTGGTGCTCCTCCAGGTGATGTTCACCGACCTGGACTTCCTGACGGCGTTCCACATCGAGCTGGAAGTCCTGCAGAACTTCCTGTTTGAGGTGTACTGCCACTACAACAGCATCCCCTTCCACAACTTCAGGCACTGCTTCTGCGTCACTCAGATGGTACGAACAGGAGGAAGGAGTCAGTAATGTAACTAAGTATATTTACTCAAGTACTGTACGCAAGTACAACTTTGAGGTACTTGAACTTCACTTGAGTATTTCGCTTTTATAGAAATTAGAATGAAAGACATTTACTTCCACTAGACTGCAGTGTTTCTAAAACAGTCGGTAACAAAATGTCCACTCCTGCGACACTTTGCAGGTTAACAGAACAGTGCAATTATGTGGAAATGAAGCTGTATTCTGGTGTTTTTCTTTTGTTCTTCTTCCTCAGATGTACGGGCTGATCTGGCTCACGGACCTCAGGAGTAAATTATCAAGAATCGACGTGTTGATTATGTTGACCTCGGCACTGTGCCACGACCTCGACCACCCCGGCTACAACAACGTCTACCAGGTCACCTCACTGCCATTATCTCATCTGTTTGTCTCATAATCTGGGTTTGTTTATTCTTAAACTGTGTGTTCTCTTTAAATTTCACGCAGATCAATGCTCGGACTGACTTAGCTCTTCGCTACAACGACATTTCCCCCCTGGAAAACCACCACTGTGCGGTGGCGTTCGGCATCCTGTCCAAGGTAAAAAAAAGAGAAATTAAAAAATCCCGAGTGTGACTGAATGTCCAGAAAACAGAGGAGCAACGAAGGATCGTAATACCATTCTCGAAAGCAAACATTTGCAATGAACAAAGTGACGTACTGTACTGATAAAGTAAATGAAATCTAAACAAATATTTTTTCTGAATCAATTTTTCAAAAACAGTAAAAACACCAAAAATCTTTTTGATGAGACCTGAAAGGTAAAAAGTTGTTTCAAATGAAAATTGATGTAAATTAACTTTTGTTTTCAGCAGTAAATGTCACAAAATGACATTTACCAACACTTTACATCTTCATTTCAAGCCAATGGGAGTTTTGAATTAATCTGCATTTTTGTCAGAAAAAAGTGCAGTAAAATCTCTGTGAAACAAGATGGTGTCATCTGCAAAAAGTCATAGAAACGTAGATGAACATAAGGAACAAAAGGGTTCCAAGAATGGATCCCTGTGGACACCACAAGTTTCTACCTGCTGTTTTTGATTAGAAACATGATTTAAGATCATAAATACATCAATGTTTGAGAGAAAATGTTCAGTTTTTGACAATTATTCTCTTGATGACACCTAAAACAACTGATTTTTGAATGCAAAGGTACTGAAACTTCTTTGAAGCAAATACAATAAAATGGTCATCAAACATTTTACCCTGCAGATATTCAAGCAGTTAAATAAAAAACACTATTGGACGTTTCTGATGAAACACATTAAAATGTTGTAAAATGACTTTCTTTGCAGCCAGAGTGCAACATCCTGAAGAACCTGACCTCCGAGCAGTACAAACAGATCCGAGGAGGGATGATCAAGTAAGACCTCAGCTCAAATCCTCGTTCCCTTCATCCACGTGGAAGATGTTTTGTTTCTTCAGTTTAAAAAATATTTCCATTTTTAGGTGTATTCTGGCCACTGACATGGCGAGACACAACGAGATCCTCAACAAGTTCAAAGTCATGCAGCCGGTGTTCGACTTCACCAACAAGGACCACAAGGAAGTGGTAAAGAAATACACACTAGATTAATTTTAGACTTTAAAACAACTTTCATTTTCTGTCTTCACCTAAAACAGCAAAAACTTCCAAACTCCTTTTGTGTCCTATTTTACTGCCACACATCTATTTTCTGAGAATTCTGACTTTAATCAATATCAGGCAATGAGAAGTCTAAAATGAAATACACTAAATAACAACACAATAAAATAAGACTCTGGCTTGTAACGACTGTAACGGTAACCAGGAAAAATAAAAGCATGTATGACAAGGAACATCAAATGACCAAGAAAAACTTACCAGTGACTCTTATTCTGTTTCCAGCTGATGAAGATCATGGTCAAGGTGAGCGACATCTCCAACGAGGCGAGGCCGATGGAGGTGGCCGAGCCGTGGCTGGACTGTCTGCTGCAGGAGTTCTTCAACCAGGTCTCTACTCTCAGATCACTGGTCAATATACAGGAGGTGACAGTGTGCGGTCAACCTGAGGTTAACGTCGCTGTTTGAAAATGGCAGTTTAGCAAAATAACTGGTCATGAATGACAATGTAGGGATTATTAAAAATGTACTTTTTTGTCTTTATAGGCTAAAAATTTCAAAAAGTTTCCAAACTGCTAACGTTTTGCTACTTTAGCATTTATTTTTCTATTGCTTAAAAGTTTTGAATTCGATATCGAGGAAATTTTTAACTTTCCACACCGAGGTTTGATTTTTCAGCTCAATAGCAGCGTTTCTTTGAAATGATTGAAGGGCGTATATTAAAATGCAAGTACAACCCTTCATCGACGTGTCAGCCTTTGTTCTGGTTCTGTCGGCAGAGCGACACAGAGAAACTCAAAGGACTTCCAGTGACTCCCTTCATGGACCGAGACAAAGTGTCCAAACCGTCCTCTCAGACCAACTTCATCCGATTTGTCCTCCTGCCGCTCTTCAGCGAGCTCACCAAGCTCTTCCCGTGTCTGGAGGTAAATTACCCCTGTGGCTTTGTGCCAGAGTATCTCTTATAAGTAGATCTAATGTATTAACAGTTTTTTGACGTAACATGCCGAACAGAGATTTTTGAGGCCTAAAGTTCTGCTGTCTCATTGTTGTGCAGCAACATATTCTGGAGCCGGTGCGCCGGGCCCTGGAGTACTACTCCGACCTGGAGAGAGCCGGCAAGGAGGAGGAGGAGGGAACGACCAAGACATGAGGAGGACGAAGAGGAGCTGACTAACACTCAGTCTGGCCTGAGGATGTGTTCTGCATCTGAAATATAGGCATTTGAATTTTTGTAGGGCTGTATCACTTCACAGGTTTTAACGTTTGTTGATATTTTAATGGAGTTTTGCTTTTTGACAGCGATGAGAATCAGTTCAACGAAAGAAGTCGAGCAGAAATAGTTTGTTTTAGGGCTCGGCACCATATTATATCGTTATAATATATCATACATGTCAGAAGTGTTGGTTTTAAAGGCTCATCACAGTAAAGTCACGTCAGTATCTGAACATTGCTGATGATTATTGATCAAACATCTCATTGTGTTCATATTTTCTGAAAGTACCAAAAGTCATCCCTACAATATTGTCAACAAAAATATTGTGGTATGTGATTTTGTCACCCAGTCATAGCTTTAATGAGCTTCTGAGCAGACCTCAAAATAACAGGATATTTATCATGTAACGCAATAAAGACAAACATTGTGATTCAATTCTGAGATTAAAGTCCGAACTCTCCTGTTGGTTTCAGTATTCGATGTAAACTGTGCACATTAAAACAGAAGCAAACCAAACAGTGTGTTTCTTCACCATCTGAAGGTAAATTCAAAGGTTTATTTTTCATTCACTTCATTTACAAATTCAAAAAACAAAAGTGCAAGTATCTGTTTTGTGTACCAGTAATGCATCTGATAAATATTTAGTGTTGAAAATAAAAAGTAACCAGGGCTCAACATTAGTGTGTTTCAGACAAAATTAAATTAAAAAATGCTCACAATAAATCTGCAATATATACAAGACAGTTATCTTTTAATACATTCTCTTGGCATTTAAAAACAGAAAGTTGATCACGACATGGAGTGTTTTTTCAACAACAAAACTTAAATCCTCCAAGTTTCCAGTTTTTAATGAACTGTTAGCAGCTCTGACCGATCAAGGTTATTTTACACTACAACAAAAAACCACGACACAAGAAAAACAATGAATGTGCAGTCGAGGACGCAAAAACTACTTTTTGTGCAATCTTGATATTTTTAAGTGCTGGAAATAATAAATCATTTTCCAGACCTGCGTGTAGAAACACTAACGAGACATTTCCGACTCCTTCTTGATCATTTTCCTTCATTAATGATCGTTCTGCAGCCGCCGGACTCACGACTCTGAATGAAGGAATATTTAGCTTAATATATTGAGTCCAGTTCATGTAACAGGAGCCGAGAACCAGCTGGAAAATGTGAAACTGGTGCAGATCCAGAAAAACAAACTAATTTTCGTTAATTTCTCGGGGAATCATACGTGGATGATCTAACAGACTTGAATATGTTTCATTTGATATTGGATTAGACTGTTGGGCCTTGGCGGAGGTATGCACTCTAGTGATGTTAGATAAAGTTTGGTGTTAAACTTGAGAAGAAGTTGTCCTGATGGACTGTAGTTCAGCCTCTCATCAGGCTTCATTCATTTCAAATTCAGTAATTACAGGTCGGGTCAGTTATTTGGCTTTTATATCAAACCGGTTCGCAATGTGAAACACATCCACTGAACGATGTCATCGAGAGATTTGCAGTTTATCAACCAGCTCCTGATAACACATTTCTGAAAGGGTCACACATTTATAACCACGTTTGCTCCTTCCTCTCTTTACTCTGGACTGAAAACTGATTGGAGACATGGATTTAAGTCTTTTTGAGTCTTTTTCACAGATTGAAACTGTGTAAAATGCATCAATATAACTTTGATGAGCGGTAACACGAGGTGAGAGATCGAATGTAACTGACAGAGGAGCCACTGAACTTCACAACGATGCATCAGAAATCTTAGAAAGATAAATTTTCCTCTCCAAGTTCGCCGTGATCGCACACATTTTAAGGCTCTTCGAAACCTTTTTGACACAAGATACCAGAAATCAAACGCAGCTCTGACAAGAACGTCCTCGGCTTCAGTAAAAACAAACATGTAGTGTTTCAGACCGTTTGTGCCTTCAGGTCAAAGTAACAGGGAGACACACTGACGCTTAAAAATCAACATTAACAGGCAGAATTCATATAAATATGGCAGCAACACATGACAAAAAAACAACGGTTAGCTTAAACACAAAGTGCTGCAGTCCCCAACTCTTTAAATAAAATCAGTGTTAGTTTATCTCAGGATTCAAGTGGTCCCATTTCTTTACAGCATCGATGACGCTCGAGTACCAGATCACACAGAAGTGACGAGTCCTTTAAACTCTGGACTTACAGACGATTTCATCTCGAGCAGAGTTTAATGTGTTTCTTCAGCACACTGTCTGTTAGACGTCATAAAAAGGTGTGTTTGAAACAGTTTTGTACCTTTAACGGGCTCCAGACGGCCACTATGAGCCGCAGTTTTGGAGCCGGTGCAACTAAATATCATAACTTTTATGAATTTTGTTTTAAAGTCATGATTGTTGATGGATTAAGGGGGACAAACCCTGAGGAGAAGTTTATCCTGGTGAATTTCTATCATCCGGATGATTGTGAATATTCTCATGAGTGACGAGAAAAAGCCGCCTAGCTCGATGATGTACAGTCCTATAACTGATTTCCTGATTTATTTTGAATTTAAGGGTCACAGAAAGAAGATGTGTTGTTAATGTGATGCAATAAAGTAATTATTAGTAGTTATTCCAGGATGTTTTAGTGTCAGTTTAAGGGTTTTAAGCCTAAAGTTTTGAGGATTATTATCGAGTTATTTAGGCCGGAATGATCGTGACATAAAAACTTCCTCAGAAACACTTTAATGTTTCACAGAGTCTGCATCAGAGGAATCTAACACTGGTTTCATACTGCAGCGTCTTCATTTTGAGTTTTCCTTTAATATAAAGAGAGAATATCAGTAATTATGTAAATTGTCTCATGTTTTATTAAATATCTAACTGGACATCTTTGGCTGTTGGACCGACAGAAAGGACATTTAAAGACATCGACCTGGAGTTTTAGAAGCTGTGACGAACATTTTTCACTCTTTTACCATGAATGGATTAATCTGGAAAATAACAGGCAGGTCTGATTGTAATGAAACTAACCATTAGTTGCTCTCTTGTTTGAGTTAAACAGTATTTTCAAACACACCTTTTGTTGACTGAGATGATATCCTTTACCGCTTCCTGTGAGGATTAGTAACAACACAGATCAGCTTATAGAGACACATCAGGTCGTAGTGAGCTCCTGACGTCGCCATCATCGCTGTGACATTACGACAGATCGTCAGTTCCAAATGAACCGACACGCGTCCTTACACGTGACCACATCTTTATCCTCAGCGTTCCTTCAGCGAGGCTTTTTAAATGTTTTATTTGAGCGAGCAGCACTAATGAATGACCGCTGCTGTGGACACTACAGAACCAGAGTTTGGCACTCTGAACATTAAACTCTACGCACGTGTTGTCAGATGATGATGGGAAAGAAAAAGACGCCTTAATCAGCTGATCTCAAATGTTGAAACTTTACGGTCAAAGCGTTCGCGGTGCTGCTGTGGTCACTACAGGGTGGGACTTGCCTGTCAGGAGGATGGAGGGACTCGGTCGGTACCTATTTACACCGTCGGCGAGGTAAAGCTCTTCTCTCTAATTAAACATGATGGACTCTGGATCCTGGTTCATCATTTGAGCCATGTGACGCAGGACGTCCTTCTTGGTGATGATGCCCAGGAGACGCCTGAAGATAAACACAGAGGGAGATAAAGTTCAACTCCAACAGTCACTACTTCTATCGGACTTACCAATTCTGTCAGTACACAATGTCCTGTGATGTAAATCTGTTCTCAGAAGTGCACGTGTGAAAGACAGAAAAATGACCCTCATGAGTCAATTTCTCTTTTGATTTTCTTTGGTCGACTTAAAATCTATTAAATTCAGGATACAAAGAGTCTTAAGAGTAAAATCCAGCACTTTTAAGATACGTTAACCACAAGTGTTCATTCTCGAAGATCATCACATCCAAACTGTTACAAGAAAAACAACAGTTTATCAGCTGCTCATATTGACGTTGTCTGTTTAGATCACGATTATTTAATTCTTACTAATTTTTATTCAACTAATCAACGCTGTCCCAATCTTTAATTGATACGGCTTGGCCACCAGATGGCGCCGATAACCAACAAATCATTTAAGTCATTAAATAACCAAACAGAGCAACAATCATTTCTGCATTAAATATCAAATTCATCAGATTTGACTTTGTTTCACAAATCAAATCATGCCGGACGTTTGTGTCACGTTCATAAAATAATAAAGTTTTTGATTTGAGTCTTTGCTCCTGCTGCAGCAGCAGTCCGGTTCTTACCCGCTCCTGGTGACGAGACACTGACGGAGGCCGAGCTTGCGGAAGATGTCCACCACGGTCTCCATGGGCGTGTGGTCGGTGACGGTGAAGGGGCTGAGGTTCAGGATGCGTCGCAGCTTCAGCGGCTGCGGGTTGCTGGCCGGCAGCTGCGGCGCGTCTTCGGTGAAGTAGACCACCGAGCTGCTCACCACGCCGTCCTGCTTCTGCCGGGCGTTTTCTGCAGACAGACAGCGGAGAGACGTTAAACATCAACAGACTGTTAGGAAACGCAGCCCAGGACTGGTTTAGCAGACTCACTGATGGCGAGGGTGAGGTCCCGGCGCTGAACGAAGCCGATGAGCCTCTCCGACTCTCTGGACACGACCACCGGGAAGCCGTTATAGTCGGTGTCTTTGATGAGCGTCTCCACGTCCTCCACCGTGGTGGAGTCCTGGGTGAGGACGGCCAGAGTGGGGTCGTTCCTGCGTGGTCGCATCACGTCGGTGGCCAGGGTGCGGTGGGTGAACTCGTCCCTGACGTCCAGGTAGGGGTAGCCGTTGAGCTGGATGTGCGACTCGTAGATGCCCTCCTTCCCGAAGGCGTCCGCCACCCACTTGCTGGTGACGGCGGCGGCCATCAGCGGGACGATGTACTCCAGACCGCCGGTGAGCTCGAACATGATGACCACCAGGGAGACGGTCATCCTCGTCACGCCACCTGAGGGGAGCCAATCACAACTGCTTTATTACAGGAGAGAGTCACAGCTGAAACAATCAATCAATCTTTATTTGTATAGAAACAATTCACAAAGACGCGTGAAGACATAAATCTGGACAATGTTTACTATTTTCTTCATGTTAACTCGATGTAGCACCGCGTCGACTCACCCAGACAGGCGGCGGCTCCCACCATGGCGTACAGTCCGGGCGTCACACAGTCGGCGCCGGGCCGGCACCAGTTCTTGAAGATGATCCAGTCATGGTGGTGGTACGCCATCTGCTCCACGGCGATCCCGACGATCCGTCCTGCGATGGCTCCGACCGCCATGCTGGGGATGAAGAGACCTGATGGGATCTGCAGGAGATTTACAAAGAGTACAGGTCACTCGATTATTCTGACTCCGGACAAAAGAACAAGGTCATGAAATTCATATAAATCAAACGTTTCCATCAATCTATCATCGATTTACAAGACTGCCATCGATGATACTTTGCAGTTAGAGAAATTAAAAGAATAGATAACTCAGCATGAACTAAACTTCTACTCAAGTCTAAAATACGGCGATTATCAGTTTACTAGAAAAAAAAGGGTGCGCTTCTATTTTCTTTGACTTTCTTAACAAACTTCTTCTCCATCGTACTGACCTTCATGCCGAAGGTGAAGACGGTGATGACGATCTTGAAGACGAGAGCGAGGGCGAGCTGCCACAGGGCGTTGTAGACCCCGGGCCCCGCCGGTCGGTCCGGGATGTCGTCCACCGGCCGACTCATGTTGGGGTTGTTGATATAATCGCAGAGCTGCGACGACTCCAGAGCGCCGCAGTCGTTGAAGAGCTCGGAGATGAGCTCGCTGGTGCTGCGGCGGGTGTACGGGTTGGGATACGCCAGCACGGCGGTGATGCCCGTCACAGCGATGACCTCCAAGACCGGGTACTTCCCAAGCTGAGTGGTCTTCCTCCGCCGGCACCAGGCGATGTTGGCCCGGATGAAGAGAGTCCCCCAGAGTCCGCCGAACACGCCCAGCAGGATGAACGGGACGAGCTCGGCCATGTACCACGGCGTGTGGTACTCCACGTAGAACAGCACCAGGCGGCTGTTGCCAAACGGGTTGATGGAGCGCAGCGTGAAGGCAGCGACCAGGGCAGCGAAGAAGGAACGCCACAAAGTCTTCAGGGGGAAATAGTAACTGACCTGCAGGAGAGACAAAGGACACGTGATCGTCAGGAGAAACATCAGGAGCAGCTGGAGGAGAGAAGATGCAGATAAACAAAAAGACAAAAGACAAAGGCAGCTCCACAGTGAGTCCACGAGAAAAGAAGAGCACGAGAGGATCACAGCGTCCTCAAGAGCTCCTGAACCACAAAACTCTCTAATATGTCTAGTTTTTAATCAATAGCACCAAAATCGTACTTTACGCTCATCATTTATTGCGTGTTATAGACCTTAGATGAGAATATTTTCTCTCCGTACTGAACTGGAGCCTCCTGCTGTGACATGGCTGCATTTCCTTTCCTGTCATTCACTGGACTACAGAGCAGCGATCTAGATGTGTGTTACTAAGAGCGCTGCGCAGACGAGCTGCGTCCAGATGACGGTCGGACCAAAGCAGCTCTCTTTTTAACAAACCTCTTCCAGGCTGAACAGAACTCCTCCGATCGGCGCTCCAAAGGCCACCGACACTCCGGCTGCTGCTGCCGCCGATAACACCTGAGAGGTCAGAGGTCAGAGGTCAGCGACAGATTGAGTCAGTGAAACACAGTGTAATATTTTCAGTCTCGTTCTCCTGGACGTTAGAGCGACAGGAGACTAAATGAAACGCGCCGTTATCTTTTGGGAACTTGTGAATGTCTCTGGTTTGAACTTGATAATGTGAGAAGACAACTCAACAACATGAAGAGCAAAGGTCTCCTCAGCAGCGTACCTCTCGGCGCTTGCCCTCGTTCTTGCTGTACTTGGAGAAGAGGCTGCAGAAGAGGTTTCCGCAGCAGCAGGCCACGTGGACCAGAGGGCCCTCCTTCCCCAGGCTGAGACCCGACGACACCGCCAGGACCAGAGTGACCGTCTTGATCAGCAGGGTCCATTTCCCCAGGTAGCCCCGGATGATGAAGCCGCTGAGGATGGTTTTAATCTGCACGAAACAAAACACGGTGTTTTAAAAAGACTACGGAAGCAAAACAGCCCAAAAGCTGATCTGTCCAGTGTTGGTGTCACCTCTGGGATTCCTGAGCCGCAGGCGTACGGAGCGAACACTCGGACCAGCGACACCGCCAGGAAGGAAAACAGCAGAGCCCACAGGACGTACAGGAAGTAGTTCAACACGTACGCTCCGGCTCCCTGAAGGAACCAAGTCAAACACGGAAAAATATCATCTATACAACAAAAACCTGCAGCTCACCGGAGCTCTCCACAGAAAGACGTTCAGATGTCAGCGACTTGAGCTGCAACGACGAATTGATCAGTTGTCAACTATTTAATTAATCAATTAATCTGTTTGAGACTTTATTTGTCTTAAAATTACTCAGATTACAGTTTCTGGTTTCTTTCTTCCGCTAAAACTGTAAACTGACAACAGTGACGAGTCAAACGAGACACTTCAGGACGTCATCTCTGATCACTTTTCATCACTTACAGACCAAACAACTGATCATTTAACAAAGAAAATACTCGACGATGAAAACAATCGTTGCAACCGCTCTGACCTCGGCGTGGCCCGTCATCAGCTCGGCCCACTTCTGCCACTGCGGACACTTGTCTCGGTCATCGAAGGTCGTCTCGTTGGACGTCCAGCAGCACTGCTCGTGGCTGTACCAGAAGGCCGACAGACACACGCCTTCCTTCAGGTCCGTCATCCAGTCCACGGCCAGGTCGATGACTCCGGCCAGCGTACCTGCAGACGACAGGAGACGTCAGTCGGCCATGACAGAGTCCTGAACGAGAACAAGACTGTTTCAGCCTTTAAGCACCGATGTTTCCTGCTAATAGTGGAGAGTGATGAACCAGAAGGTGCTCTCCAAACCCTGACTGGTGCAGGACCGGTCTGTGCCAGTCGGGAAAGATTTACAGGAGAACACAAAACTTTATGTTTCATCAGGTGTCCTGTAGGTTTGGGCAAAGATTAGATTAATAAACAACTTTGTGGGTTAAGTTGAGGTTTGGAGACGACCAACTGTGAGCAGGCGAGAACTTTCAGTATCAATTAAGACGCCAATTTTCCTCATGATTAATCAATTTATCATTTTGTCTACAATATGCCAAAAAAAAACAACAACTGAAAAACAGTTTCCCAAAGTGACGTCTTCAAATGTCTTCTTTTATTAACCAACAGTCCAAAACTCAAAGATTCTTCATTAACTGTCAATCTTCACATTTCAGCAGCTGGACGGACGATGTTTCTTTCAGTCCATTAATCAACAAATCATTTTAGCTCGACGCACCGCAGACGTTCAAACTCCCTTCATGTCATAACGCAGAACTGAACTGACGGCTCGAAGTGACTAAACAAGTAAATAAGAAGCGTCCTGTAGCAGCAGCGTTGTCAATAATACAGAACAATAAACATATTTCACATGACTCTCTTCGGTGCGTATCGTCGCCCCTCCTGACTGACCTGAGAGCAGGCCGATGAGCAGCATCACCACCCATCCCGACCAGGCGTCCAGCAGGCTCTTGATCAGCTCCCAGATGGACTCTTTGCTCTTACTGGTGATCTGGTGGACACATTCACATCGATCAGCTGATCGAAGGCTAAAATCACAGACAAAACTCTGTTCAAACATGACGAGACAGTTTTATGTCGCTGACAATATGAAGAGTCAGAAGCTGTTTGGAAACAGCAGATCTTCTGGGTGAAATGTTTAAAGTAACTTTCATCGCTCAGATTACTAAATAAAAACCACGTCCTTAACCTTGTTAAACGCCCATATTGTAACGGGCGGCATCAGGGGAGAAGTCAGGCGTACGAGAGTACGAGCCAACATGTTGCTCCACGGTTACTTTATTTTTCTTCTGTTTTATCTGACTGTGTCTGCGAATAAGAAGATTTAACTGTTATCTCAAAAGGTGGTTGGTGCATCGCACCTTCCCTCCGCCATTTTATATTTATGACGCCATATATCAAAATGACAGACACACAAAGTTAAAGGTGCACTCTGTAGTTTTGTGGTAAGACTACTGCCTTCTAGCTCCAACAGTGTTCTGGGACCTTATTTTCCTCTGAGAGCAGCTCGTTTATTCACTTCTACAGTTTGTAGTATTACCTCATTAGTATTGTAAATATTTGAATTTCTTCTGCAAAACCACACAGTGCACCTTTAACAGGACGCATGGAAACAACAGGTAGATAAGAAACATCAACAGAGTGAACGTATGCAGGTGCAGAGAAGCCGTGGTCACACCTTGCGGTGGCGGTCTGTGTCTCTGGATTTCTCCCTCAGCCAGTCGATGGTGTGGAAGTCTTCATACGTGCCCACGTCAGGAAACGGCTCGTCCAGGAAATCCATCAAGTTTCCAGCTCCGTTCATCTCCTCTGTGGGCGTGGAGCTGCTGACACCTGGCAGACGGGAGAGATCATCAGTGTGGTTCACTCTGATACAGAGGCTGTCCACATGAGCGGTCGCAGGGATGTTTAGCTCAGTTCTTAGGGATTATTACAGGATCGTTTCAGGACAAACTTAGATGAACACACACCTAAATACTGACAGGATGAGGCAGTAGGGCTGCAGCTACATCACTTATCACTGATTCATCTGACAAACTTAATCTGGCTGTGAAATAGTTACATTTATCATTTTATAATAGTTTTGTTCAGTGACAATGGAAACTGTTAAGTGTTAGTTATCATTCCTGCTCATGGAAATTGTAATATCAGCCAAAATAATCGCAATATGATGTTTTTAAATCAATATCGAGCACAGAACATCTTTAGAAATTCACATTGTTAAGGCTGTTTGACGTTTTAGTCACATACACCACAGCTTTGTTTTCTTATCGATCAGACACTCTGACATTAGCTCAGCTGACTAAATAATTAATCAACTAATCGCAGTTTTAATCAGCTTTACATGAAACATGTTGATAACTACATCATGTCTTCCTCGGATGCACTCACAACCACACATCTATAAAAACACGTCTTTCATTAGATCATTTCTCACTAACATCTGCGAGTAAACAAACATTTAACATGTTTATTTATGAGCGTTAGCTGCTAAAGCTAACTGTATCCGCATCATTAGCTAGCCTCACCTCTTCTAGCTAAGTTAGCTCGATAAAGTCGTCTTTTACCTTCACCAGCCTCCATTTCACAGTCCGTCCACACGACCGCAGCTACAAAATGTTTCCTCTGATTCAATAACTTATTTAATGTCGACCTCGTGACGCATTTTAGCGTTAATATAAAAGAAAAGAGGCGTTTAATGTCCAGAAACAAACAGCAGACAGCGTCAGACTGCTTCCCACAATGCACCTGTTCCAACTGACAGCGTCCGCGAGCGTGCGTCAAAGATCGTCTATTGAACAGATGAGTGCAAAAAAACAACCCATACATGTGCCTCAAAGATCGTCTATGCTGAAAGGACAACAAAAAACAATTTATACACGGCATCAAAGATCGTCTATGTTAAAAAAAATTCATACATGTGAATCAAAGATCATCTATTAAAAAATGATCAAAAAATAACATGTGCATCAGAGATTGTTTATGTAAAAAAAAACATTTCATACATGTGCATCAAAGATCGTCTATGTTAAAAACATTTCACACATGTGCATCAAAGATCGTCTATGTTAAAAAAACATTTCATACATGTGCATCAAAGATCGTCTATGTTAAAAAACATTTCACACATGTGCATCAAAGATCGTCTATGTTAAAAAAACATTTCATACATGTGCATCAAAGATCGTCTATTGAAAAGATGAATGCGAAATAAAACGTGCATCAGAGACTGTTTAAGCAAAAAAAAAAAATCATACATGTGCATCAAAAATGGTCAATGCTAAAAAAAGAAAAACAATAAAAATACCCGTAATTCATCATTAGGATTTAACATTCATCCCAAAATACAGTTATCACAAAATAAAGTACAGTTATCACAAAAAGAATAAAAGATAAATTGGGAATACTCGTAAAATGACATTCATTGTGTCACAAAACAAAATAATTAAATCATCACAAACAAACAACCTGATGTGTAAAACCTGAGAGTTATCACATAAATATAAACACGCTGAAGACAAATCTACAGTATCATGAACAAGAGAAGAGCCATGATCTCCAGATGATTATCATCAAACACTGCTGGCTGCTCTTGGCCTCCAGACAACCTTCTGAATCAGTCTATAACAAAGAGCAGGAGTCATGATGTTCTCGTCTGTGAAGCAGAGATCACCGTGTGGAACATGATGGTCCCGTATTATAAACTGTCCACCACCACAACAGTAACAAGTAATCGTACCAAAGTCATGTTTTCATCTAACGATCATGAGACATCAGCGACTCCCTGATCAGCACATTACCACCACACTGACGGCTGCTTCACCAGATTTCAAACCGCTTGTCTTTCTTAAAAGGAGCTCTGTCCTCGATGTTGTTCCTGAAGAGTCTAGAAGACCAAAGCAGAGAGAAACATCACTCACTCAGCCACAATAACATGTGACAGGATTAACTTAACTCATCTGACATGATGAAGTACAGATGTCTTAATAAATGAACGGTACAGTGATGAATGTATGCTCACAACACAGTGTCCATGGAGGGGTTGATGGAGACCAGTTCCAGTAACATGTCAGTTGAAGCATCAGTGATCTTATTGTGACTCAGACTGTAACACAAACACAGGAAGTGACACAGAGGATATTTATGATGGTGAGTTATATCAGCCTGCTGCTGCTGGAGACAGTACAGCTACTGTCCAACACACAGCAGCAGGGACAGACACAGGTCAAGGACATAACTAGAATTACATACATGTTGTCACATGAACACGTGTGTGTTGACAGACTGATACTCACTCCAGGACTTGTACTTTGTGCAGATGTGTGAGGAGTGTGAGCAGCAGCTGGTCAGTGAGCTCACAGTGACTCAGGTCCAGTTCCGTCAGCCCTTCAGAGACGTCCAGCAGCCGAGCCACAGCTCCACAGGCCCTCTGATCCAGTGTGGTGTGACTGAGGTCCAGCTCTCCACCCAGGGCTCCACACAGGGACACTGCCCGTCTCACTGTGTCTCTGTCACTGTTCACAGGAACCAGGGACAGCAGCTGGAGGACGACCGTCTTACTGGCTCTAAACAGGAGGATCAGAGCAAAGAGCTGATTGTTAAGCTGATTTATGGTTGAATGTAGATTCTACGAGAGCCTACGGTGTAACCTACGCATGGGGCTTTCAACATAGTGAGCATTTATACATGTGCACTGGTGTGTCTCTGCTGCTGGTGGTGGTGATACAGGGGACCACCAGCTGCACTTTCCCCAGTAAACACACCGACCCGTTCGGTTCGCAGCTGTGTCTCTGGGCTTGGCAGAGCGGACAGGCCTGGTGTCAGCAGGGAGGGCTGCTCCTCCAAACACACCCATCTTGGATGCAGGATGTGACTTGGTTTCGACAAGGTGACATTTGCCACTGGGCTGCTCCTGGAGGGGCAGCTGGTCCTTTGGACATCCGGCCTGTCCACTCTCTCGAGCCCAGAGACACTCGGGCAATGAAGAGCGGCTCCTGAGGAGGCGTATAACCCAAGAAGAGCGACGGAGGTCGGTGTGTTTACTGAGAAAACTACAGGTCACAATGCCCTGTACTAGTACCGCCACTAAGCACCAGAGGAGGATTGTGGGGAGGTGTGAGTCAGAGTATGATGTAGGTGTTTCAACACAAAGCTTTAAGCTGCATGAACATAAAAATGAACAAGTTTCTTCTCTGGTTTAGGTCATTTTGATGTCTTTCCCACCTGAGGAGGACTCTGCCCAGGACAGGAAGCAGCAGGTCCAGCCCGCTGTCCTCCACCTCACAGTCCTGCAGGTTGAGCTGAGTGTCCTGGCTGCTGTGTCTCAGGATGGTGGAGACGGCCCTGCAGTCCTCATCAGTCAGACTGAGAGTCTCACTCTGAGCCTCCTGCTGCAGCTCCACACAGGAGGAGCAGGACAGATCCAGCCTGTGCTGCAGAGTCCTGAGCAGGCTGACTGCTGCCCCCTGCTGGGCGTCAGAGGCAGCACAGCAGTGGATCAACTTCAGCAGCAGATTTCTGTCAACACTGAGAGGAAATAGATAGAAAATAAAACATTACACACATTATAACCACATACTTTCATCGATCAGTTACTGATATGATGTGCAGATTAACAATATTCCAAATAAAAGACACCACAAATAATATTAATTAAGTATAATCATGTTTCTTACCGGCTTGGGTTTTATTATTGTAGTTTTGTCTTTCGTTTCTATTAGTTATAAAAACAAAGAGACCTTCGCTTTAATATCTTAGACCTGAGAACACAGTGACTCACTTATACTCATTATGATAAGTCATGAGACAAAAGAAGTCAGATGATCAGACAAGTTGGAAACAAACAAGATAATTATTAAGATATTAAGATAAACTAATTTTTAAGACAAAATGAAGTCAAATGGTGAAAAATTACTCAAACTGTCACAGTGAGAGACGCATTATGTCCTGTGTGTTGAAGAAGACAGATACTCTGACAAACAAACACTAACGTTTTACCTGAGTTGAGAAACTCTGTAAAGAGGACGGACTCCAGGATGCTTCTGTTTTGCAGTTGTTTCAGATGTGATGCTTTCTTTTCCATTGCAGGTGGTATGGGTAGAGGTTGAGCCTTTCGGGTTGAATGCATGGGTTTTGGGGTGTGTTTGAGTTTGATGTTCTTCTTTTTCATTTCTCGCTTGGATTGTTGGGCTTGTGGTGGAGAGGGTGGTGTTGGGACGGGTGCTGGATGGGGTTTGTACTGATTGGTGGTCTTGACCCTACTCTACTGAATTTATTTTGTATTAGTTATAGCATTTAACTGGGTAATACATGTCTCTTGTTCCTGTATTGTTCCTTGTTCCTGTGTCTTGCTCAAGATAGTGTTTCCTCAGTTCCTGTTTTAATTGTTTGCTGTGTATGTACTGTACTGTCTGTCTGTCTGTGTGTGGGGGATGGAGGGATATTGTTTTTATTGTTCTCATAGAGTGAAACACTGTGTTACTTTGCTGTGTTAAAGTTCTATACATTTAAAGTTTGATTGGTTGATTGAACTACATTTATACTGCATTAACGAAGAAAACAGACAGCAAATGATTATTTGCTGAGCAAGGGATGGGTATCGAGAACCGGTACTGTTGAGAAAAAGTGGTAAATTGTCTGATCCATCCAACTTGTACCCGAGCCTCACAGATACTGGATTTTTCACCGGTAGTCTCGCCGGTACAGTTCGGTGAGTCTCTGGGCGAGCCTGTAAGAAAATTCACACAGATATATCAGCTGATAGATATTATATACATACAGTATGTAATGGAGGCAGTACATTTTACAGTTTAACAATTCACTTTAACTTTGTTATTTACTTTACTGTTTATTTAATTGGAAAAATTATCATTATAACTTACCCCGAGTAGGGCTGGGCGGTATGGCCAAAACTGTTATCACAATGTTTTTTCATATTGATCGATGTCGATAATTATCACCATGTACAGTATATTTAACAATAATAATGTTGAAGTGACAGTTTTAAGAGTATTCTCCTCAGGACAGAAGCCAAAACAAACCAGAAGGTTAATTACGGTTTATATAAAATACAATTATTTATTGTTATTAGTCAGAATGAACAGGTGACAAACATCCAACAGAACCAACCAAACAAATGGCTTCATGTTAAACACTGGATAAATACAATGATGAATATGTTCAACAAACTGCTCGTTTCAAACGCGTCTCAAACATGTTAGAGGTAGTTTACTGCACTGAACATTGATTCAACAAAATAAAATAAAAAGGTAAAGTTGAGGATGATTATGCTGCTGTATTCTTTGAATATTGCACATTCTTGTACATGTTTCAATGTCATTTAGAGAAAAACTTGACTTTGTCACTTTCCAGGATGTTTGGTGGGTCAGGATCTCAATCACAACACATTATAACAGCATCATATGATTATAAACAGTCAGCGGGTACATGCTGTTTCACTTTTTTCAGTTTTGTTTGATTCAACCAGATATAACTTAAAAACTGTCACCATAGTGATAATGGGGGTTTGGAGGGTTACTTGTAGAATGTATTCTGATTACCTGCTGAAAATGTAGTCAGTAACGTAACGTAAGAGGGAGAGACTCTCCCCAGACTCCCTCATGAAATCTCTCCATTTAGTGAGTTTTTGAGTCAGGAGACACTTTATAAACTGCATGAAGCGCTGTTTGTGACTGATTCTTCATTATCTGGGCCTTGTTGTAAACTCGGCTCATGTCAGCCTCGTGTTGGGTCGTGCTGCAGCCCTCAGTCTAACAGGAGGACTCAGTCACGCCTCTCCGGGTGTTTCCTCCTCAGTTTAGTTTCACTTTGTCTGACAGTTGTGGCGCAGATAGTTTTCTCCGTCTGAACCTCCAGCTGAAGGTAATGTACTGACTCTGACACGTTTTACTCGCTGACACAAGCTGCACTTTTCACTGTTACACTGAAACAGCAAGAAAAGTGAAGCTCGCTGTTTATTTCTCGACGAACTCGTTAAAGTTTAAACTCGGGACGACGGCGGAGAAACAACTGCCGTTAAGACTGTCCGCCATTTTGTGTCGATACCTGCGGAGTGTAGCCGCTGAAATCAGAGATAATGAGAGTAGAAGTGGAGTTAGTTGGTCAGTATGTGAGCACAGAGTGGTTGTCAGTGTGTAGCTCCACTTACTGATGACTGAAGGCAGCTTTTCCTGCCTGAATCAGCCTGTGGAGGAGGCCGAGACGAGCCGCCGCTCTCCCGCTGTCTGACGCACTGAACGCGGCTGGAGAGCAGCTGTTGGTGTCGGTGAATAATCTGTGGGTATATTTACAGTCCAGGACTGATGAGGAGGCAGCGAGAGCCAGTAAATACGTTGTTTTACATGAAATTGATCAATAAATATGTAATTTTGTCTTTAAATAGGGGTGTGTGTGTGTGTGGGGGGGGGGGGACGACAAGCTGGAAAGGTGAGGAAATGAGTGACGCAGGAAATGCAGTACAGTTGAGTGTAGAGTATGTGAGGTCAAAGTCTCATATGGAGCAAACTCTACAAATAACCTGCACAGGTACGTTAGAATCAGAAACAGATTTATTGCCAAGAAGGATTTTACACCAACAAGGAATTTGTCTAGGTGAATAAGGTGCATACATTGAAGACAATAAACAATAAACAAACAGTGACTATAATAAATATACAAAATATGAAAAATAAAGGATGTACAAATTCTGCATTAATGTAATGCAAAGATTTCAGGGGCGGTGATGGGTTTGAGTGCCACTGTACATCCATCCATCCATCAGTGCAGTCGGAAGAAAAAAGACAAGCGAGTTAACCTGCTACTAATGAAAGTGCCAGTTTGTCTACTGCAACTGTTGCTGCTGCTGCAGTGTCTACCGTATCTACCGTGTCTACAGTACACCACCACAACCACTTGGACCTACAACCAGAGCTCTGTGACACAGTTTGTGACAGTCCCCTTCAATGTTTCCTTTGCAGAGGGAACACAGAAGTGTGACTTCTGTAACTGAGCCACGACGTCCTCCCACTTCTTCTGCTGGTGGAGGAGCCCATCCGCAACCCAGCCAGAACCTTCCGGGAGTCCAAGAACCGGACGAGTAGAAACACAAACAGGAAGTTGAGTCTGTGACAGAAACGTGACGACACAGTGAGGTAGGGCTGGGCGGTATGGCCAAAACTGTTATCACAGTATGTTTTTTCATGTCGATGTCGATAATTATCACCATGTACAGTATATTTAACAATAATAATGTTGAAGTGACAGTTTTAAGAGTATTCTCCTCAGGACAGAAGCCAAAACAAACCAGAAGGTTAATTACGGTTTATATAAAATGCAATTGTTTATTGTTATTAGTCAGAATGAACAGGTGACAAACATCCAACAGAACCAACCAAACAAATGGCTTCATGTTAAACACTGGATGAATAAAATGATGAATATGTTCAACAAACTGCTCGTTTCAAACGCGTCTCAAACACGTTAGAGGTAGTTTACTGCACTGAACATTGATTCAACAAAATAAAATAAAAAGGTAAAGTTGAGGATGATTGTGCTGCTGTGGTCTTGAGCTTGTTCAGTTCAGCTTTAACGCCTCCTGTTCTGTAAGAACTGATGTGGTTAAGACGTGCGAGCAGAACACAGATCAACGGTGACATCTCTGAGCTGCTGCTCCAACTTTACCCTTCAACCTGCTTATAGGCATCATATGTTTAGTGATACAGCACGTAACTACGCTGGTTGTGTCTTTGTGTCGCTTCGGTTTCTTCTCATATGGGGTAATGGCTGAAAAAGCAGCAGTAACTGTTGGTTGAACTGAAGTTTGACTAGTAGCAGCAGTGGGGCTGGGCTGTTGGCTACTTGAGGGGAGGCTGACGCTGACCAATCAGAAGAAGGTAAAGTCAGCTGTGAGATGATGTCACAGAAGCTGTCAGATAGCTGTTGTGTGACTATTATTCCTGTAAGTGTGCAGATTCCAGATCCCAGTGTCAACTTGTGGACCAGAAGCCAGAAAGAGCAGGAATTCCCATCACTACAAAAAAACGACATGACCTCAGTGTCCTCAGCTACGTCACACAGTTAAATCACATTCGCAACCATAAAGTAAAAACAGTTATTTATCAAATATCAATTTGTTTAGGTCTATAATATACTGTCGGTATACTGACGGACCACGACTCTCCCTGTGCTCAAAATGAATGCAGTTCATTTATCACATGCACGTAAAATCATCATTAGATGTAATAACAAAAGTACACTAGCAAAGTACTGGAAGTCTATTAACAATAATAATAATAACAATAATAATAATAATAATAAAACAACAGTCTTCATTCTTTTTGATGTTTATATGATATCAAATACATTCAGGTGAAATATTCATGAACAAACTCAGAAACCAGTTAAAAAGTTATTGAATAGATACTATTAGAGTTTTAGATGATAATTATCAGCAGAGGTGGATTATAACTTCATACATTCACTCAAATACTGTATTTAGGTTCTAATATTTCTTTTTATGCAACTTCATACTTCTACTCCATGACACATTCGAGGCAAATATTCTACTTTTTACCCAACGACATTTGTCTGACAGCCTTTAATTAAGAGTTACTTTTCAGTTTGTCCTCCGTGTCCTGTCCAGTCAAAACACCGTGTCGTTTGGTCTTTAAATCAAATCAAATCAAATTTTATTTGTATAGCCCAAATTCACAAATCACAGTTTGCCTCAGAGGGCTTTACAATCTGTACAGAGACGACACCCTCTGTCCTTCGACCCTCGATTCGAGTGAGGAAAAACTTGCCCCAAAAAAGGCCCTTTTAACAGGGAAAAAATGCGGAAGAAACCTCAGGGAGAGCCACAGAGGAGGGATCCCTCTCCCAGGACGGACAGACGTGCAATAGATGTCGCATGTACAGAGCAGATCAACGAGATCACAATGTATTCAATTATAAGCGATGGTTGACAGGAGTGAAAGTACACAAAGATGTATTACAGCAATAATGATGAAATGCACATGGAAATGTGATTACTAGTGATAACAGTAGTAATGATCAATGGCAAGGATGGTATGTAGCAATGCAGTACGATAATAGTAGTGGAACGTATGTAACAGAGATGTGACTAATATTAGCGACAGTAGTGGTGGGTGTCAGGCAGGCTCTTGGCAGTAGGTGCATCCACGATCAGGCAGGGCCATAGCAGTGGGCGCATCCACGATCAGGCAGGGCCATAGCAGTGGGCGCATCCACGATCAGGCAGGGCCATAGCAGTGGGCGCATCCACGATCAGGCAGGGCCATAGCAGTGGGCGCATCCACGATCAGGCAGGGCCATAGCAGTAGGCGCATCCACGATCAGGCAGGGCCATAGCAGTGGGCGCATCCACGATCAGGCAGGGCCATAGCAGTGGGCGCATCCACGATCCACGACCCGGGCGCGGCCAGGATCCAAGGGAGCCTGTAGGACTAGAAAGCACAAGGACTCCGGGGAAGAAGCAAGTCAGTGACATGCAGAGATGGGGCATGTATACAGGCATAATGTATACAGATGGAGAGGAGAGGAGAGGGGAGGAGAGAGAAGCTCAGTGTGTCATTGTCCCCCGGACTAGGCCTATAGCAGCATAACTAAGAGCTGGCCCTAACTATAAGCTCTATCGAAGAGGAAGGTCTTAAGTCTACTCTTAAAGGTAGAGAGGGTGTCCGCCTCCCGGACCAAAACAGGAAGATGGTTCCACAGAAGAGGAGCTTGATAGCTGAAGGCTCTGGCTCCCATTCTGCTTTTGGAGACTTTAGGAACTAGAAGTAATCCTGCGTTCTGGGAGCGTAATGCTCTAGTTGGGTGATAGGGTAATATGAGCTCCTGGAGATATGATGGTGCCTGATCATTAACAGCTTTGTAAGTGAGGAGAAGGATTTTAAACTCTATTCTTGATTTTACAGGGAGCCAGTGCAGAGAGGCCAGTACAGGAGTAATATGATCTCTTTTCTTAGTTCCTGTCAGTACACGTGCTGCAGCATTCTGGACCAGCTGGAGACTCTTTAGAGACTTGTTAGGGCAGCCTGATAATAGAGAATTACAATAGTCCAGTCTGGAAGTAACAAATGCATGGACTAGCTTTTCTGCGTCTTTTTGAGACAGGATGGGCCTGATTTTTGCAATGTTACGTAGATGAAAAAATGCAGACCTTGAAATTTGTTTTATGTGGGAGTTGAAGGACATATCTTGATCAAAGATAACTCCCAGATTCCTGACGGTGGTGCTGGAGGCCAAGTTAATGCCATCCAAACTCGCTATATCATTAGATAATGCATCTCTAAGGTGTTTAGGACCAAGTACTATAACTTCGGTTTTATCTGAGTTTAACAGCAGAAAATTGCAGGTCATCCAGGTCTTGATGTCCTTGAGACATGCATGGAGTTTAGTAAGCTGATTAGTTTCATTTGGCTTTATTGATAGGTATAACTGTGTATCATCTGCATAACAATGAAAGTTTATGGAGTGTTTCCGAATTATATTTCCTAGAGGGAGCATATATAAGGTGAATAGTATGGGTCCAAGCACGGAGCCTTGAGGAACACCATGACTAACCTTGGTATACAGGGATGACTCATCATTAACATGTACAAACTGAAATCGATCCGATAAATAGGACTTAAACCAGTTTAATGCGGGTCCTTTAATGCCAATTAAGTGTTCCAGTCTCTGTAGTAGAATGTGATGATCAATGGTATCAAATGCAGCACTAAGATCTAGTAAGACCAGGACAGAGACAAGTCCTTTGTCAGAAGCGATTAGGAGGTCATTTGTAACTTTCACCAGTGCCGTCTCTGTGCTATGATGTGCTCTAAAACCTGATTGAAAATCCTCATATAAACTATTTTTATGAAGAAAGTCACATAGCTGGTTGGCGACTGCTTTCTCAAGGATCTTGGAGAGGAAAGGGAGGTTGGATATAGGTCTATAGTTGGCTAAAGTTTCTGGATCAAGATTAGGCTTTTTAAGGAGCGGTCTAATTACAGCTAGTTTAAAGGATTATGGTACGTATCCTGTTAATAGAGACAGGTTGATCATTTCTAGTAAAGATGTGCTAATTAAAGGTAAAGTTTCTTTCAGCAGCCTAGTTGGGATGGGGTCTAGGAGACAAGTTGTTGGTCTAGATGAAGAAACCATCGAAGTTAGTTGGTGGAGGTCAATGGGAGAGAAGCAGTCTAAATATAAGTCAGAATTTAGAACTGTTTCTGAGGTTCCTGTGTTTAAAGATACAATAGTGCCAGTTGAGGGCAAGCGATGATGGATTTTGTCTCTAATAGTTAAAATTTTATCATTGAAGAAGCTCATGAAGTCATTACTACTGAGCGTTGTAGGAATACATGGTTCAGTAGAGCTGTGACTTTCTGTCAGCCTGGCTACAGTGCTGAAAAGAAACCTGGTGTTGTTTTTGTTTTCCTCTATTAATGACGAGTAATAGCTTGCTCTGGCATTGCGGAGGGCCTTCCTATATGTTTTAAGGCTATCTTTCCAGGCTAAGCGGGATTCTTCCAAGTTGGTGGAACGCCATTTCCTTTCAAATTTCCGTGATGTTTGCTTCAATTTGCGGGTATCCGAGTTATACCAGGGTGCCAACCTCCTGTGCTTTATAGGTTTCCTTTTCAGGGGGGCAATAGAGTCCAGTGTTGTTCGCAATGAGCCTGCAGTGCTATCAACAAGATGATCGATTTGTGAGGAACTGAGGTTAGTGGAGGAGTCCTCTATTATATTGAGACATGGCATTGAGTTTAGTGCCAGCGGTATAATTTCCTTAAATTTAGCTACAGCACTATCAGATAGACATCTAGTGAAGGAGTGTTTGCCTAATGGTGTGTAGTCCAGTAATAGAACTTCAAAAGTTATTAAGTGATGGTCTGATAAAAGAGGATTCTGTGGAGAAACTGTTAGATTTTCAATCTCGATACCATAAGCTAGAACAAGGTCAAGGGTGTGGTCAAAACAGTGAGTTGGTTTATGTACACACTGAGAGAAGCCAATAGAGTCTAATAATGAGATAAATGCAGTACTAAGGCTATCATTAACGACATCCACATGAATATTAAAATCACCTACAATAATTACTTTATCTGATTTGAGGACTAGACTTGATAAAAACTCAGAGAATTCAGATAAAAATTCTGAGTAAGGACCAGGTGCTCGATACACTACAACAAATAGAACTGGCTGTAAAGTTTTCCACGTTGGATGTGAAAGACTCAGAACAAGGCTTTCAAATGAGTTATGATTTAATTTAGGTTTAGGAATGATTGACAGACTTAAGTCATAAATAGCTGCAACACCACCTCCTCGGCCGGAGCCTCGAGGAATGTGAGTATTAATGTGACTGGGTGGAGTGGATTCATTCAGGCTGACATATTCTTCAGGATGCAGCCAAGTTTCAGTAAGACAGAATAAATCAATATTACAATCTGAAATTAAGTCATTTACTAGTACAGCTTTCGATGACAGGGATCTGATATTTAGGAGTCCGCATTTAATTCTCTTGTCTTGTTTTGAGATTGCAGAGTTGCTGTTAATTTTTATTAGATTTTCATGCACAACTCCTCTTCTGTGGACTTTTGATTTGATTAATTTGATTAATTTAGGTGGTCGGGGGGCAGACACAGTCTCAATGAAGTTTTGGGTGTGCAACTGATCTAATGGAAGCTCAGAGAAGCGTGTAAGACTGCAGCTCTGCCTCCTGGTCTCAACTCTGGGTTGTCAGGCTGGTTGTTGGCTAATGAAATGGGTTAAATTTCTAGAGATGAGAGCCGCTCCGTCCAAAGTGGGATGGATGCCGTCTCTCCTAATGAGACCAGGTTTTCCCCAGAAAGTCCGCCAATTATCAACAAAGCCCACATCGTTTGCTGGACACCACCTCGACAGCCAGCGGTTGAATGATGACATGCGGCTGAACATGTCATCACTGGTTAGGTTTGGCAGGGGCCCAGAGAAAACTACGGAGTCCGACATTGTTTTGGCGTAGTTACACACCGACTCAACATTAATCTTAGTGACTGGCGTCGCCGGCAGTCATTACCGCCGACATGTATTATGATCTTACTATATTTACGTTTAGCTTTAGCCAGCAGTTTCAGGTTTGATTCGATGTCGCCCGCTCTGGCCCCTGGGATGCATTTCACTATGGTCGCTGGTGCCGCTAAC
The DNA here is from genome assembly GCF_965226575.1 of Pagrus pagrus. Taxonomy (NCBI): domain Eukaryota; kingdom Metazoa; phylum Chordata; class Actinopteri; order Spariformes; family Sparidae; genus Pagrus; species Pagrus pagrus. Next base: position 1,483,660 of record NC_140206.1, read on the forward strand.
TTCACGTTTCGTACTATGGAGCTGCCAATAACCAGAGTTGGTTTCTCAGCGGGTGTGTCGCTGAGTGGGGAAAATTTGTTTGAAACGTGAAGCGGCTGGTGGTGTAACGTGGGCTTTGGTTTGGTATTATGCTTCCTTCGTTCAGTCACCCAGCCGCCCTGCTGTCCCGGCTGCTCGGGAGTTGCCGAGGGACGGCTAGCTGAAGCTACGGTCGCTCGGTCCGCACTAGCTAAGTGGCTAACTGCAGCAGTTACAGTCGGAGTTTCCATGCTGCGGAGCCTCGCCTCCAACTCACTGAGCCTCGCCTCCAACGCTACAAATAAACTACACTTAATACATGTACCAGTATCACTAAGGGAGGCAGAGGTGTAACTGAACATCTGGCACACTGAGCAAGAGAAAAGAGGAGAGCGAGAGGGAGAGAGAGAAGCCATCGCTAGCTGATAGTGGCTAAGCTAGGACACGATAGATTAGCCAGCAGAGCTAAGAGAGCTACAAACAGCAGCAAGCCCGGCGACCAAGCTATAAACACAGAGTATTGTTGAATGCCTTAGTGGACCAGCAAGTGCCCGATCACAAGCGGGATCTCGGTCGCTGCAGAAAGGAATACAACAATAATCTGCTTGGACGAGCCGGAGCAGCACAGTTACGCTATCAGTCAGTAACACAACAACAGGAAATGACGCAACACGCTTACCGTAGTACGTAGACAGTCCTGTCCATGCCACTGCTGCCCATGGTGTCAGAAGATTGTGGATAACACTTCACACTTTCCTAGAGCCCAACTTGTTGTTTAGAATAATCCTTTCAGCCAAAGTTTGTAGAAACTGTAAACTGACTTCATTTCATAGTTTAACAACAGGTTTCTCTTTAGTCACTGTTGGGTTTGTTTGTTTGTGGCTGTATAATCTTTGCTTCACGCCTCTTGAATTTAGTCCATTAAACCACTGATAACATTACTGACACAGACTCAACATTACAAAATGTAAAATGCTGTTTACTAACATTTACAGCTCGAATCAACTTGTGAGCAAAAGATATTATCAGCTGGTGCAGAAAACTGTTTGACCAATCAGGAGCTACTCGTTTAACTTAGTTTTAGTTTTAGTCTTGTTTTTGTTGTGAAATAATTGTTTTGTGTTACAATTTTCATGGTTGAAATGATTAATAGTCGATTAATGTTCAGTTGATGTGCAGATGAATGATTTGTGTTTCCTCTCCATATGAAAGTGTGTGTGAGTTGAGCAGCATGAATCAGTGTGAGGACAGAGAGGAGGGAGGCCCTCCCTCTAAAACCACTGGACCTGGACCTGGACCTGAACCTGGACCTGAACCTGGACCTGAACCTGGACCTGAGCCCAGCTGTGTGTCCTTCAAGAGTGACGCGTCAAAGGATTTTCTGATTGATTTTAAACAAAGCCGTGGAAGAAAGTAAGTTATCAGAATGTAATTATTCATAATTATAATAAGGAAGGCTATCACTTAATTTTAAGACACCATGCCACTAACCTGTGGACGGAGCTGAACTGGAGCCAGCTTCATCCTCCAGGTGATACTGAGCCAAAGCACAGCTCCAAACTATGAAGAACTATTCAGGGAGGAGGCAGTCGGCTGGTGTTCTGCCTGTAATGGAGTGACCAGCAGTCACCACATCTCAGCCCTTTTGAGCTGTTGTGGGAGCAGCTTGACCGTATGATACAGAAGAAGTGCTTTTCAAGCCAGTGCAGCCTGTGGGAGGTGCTTCAGGCAGCAGTGAGGGACGTTTCTTCAGATCACCTCATCAAACTGACACCTAGAGTGACAAAGGTCTGCAAGGCTGTAGCTGCTGCAGATGGAGTATTCTTTAATGAAAGTTTGAAGGACAAAATTATTATAGTAAAAATTATTGTCATTATATATTAAAGAAAAAAATGCTTATTTCTAACATTGTCAATGTCTTGACTATATTATTTATTCCTAGCAGACTCCGTCAGAGACCAGACTCTCCTGGACCTGGACCTGAACCCAGCTGTGTGTCCTTCAAGAGCGACTGGTCAAAGGACTTTCTGATTGATTTTAAACGAAGCCGTGGAAGAAAGTAAGTGATCAGACTTTATTCATAATTATACACTTTATCAGATGTATTTGTTGTCTGTCTAATATTTAATATTTTGTGCAGGGAGACTAACTGAACACACAGTAACACTTAAAAGTTTGGCGTCACTGATGTCAGTTTACTTTTCATGTGTACAGAGCACCATTTTCAGCAACCCTCCCTCCTGTGGTCCAATGCCACATTGTGTTAGCTAATCCAAGTTTGTTGTGTTAAAAGTCTCACTGATCAGAAGGAAACCTTGTCCAATTGTGTCAGCACAGTGGAAAACTTGCATCAGCGTTGAGGGTTTGATTATAGTCTTAAAAAAGCACTTTCTCCGGAAATTGATCAGTCTGGTCTTGTTCTGAGAAATGAAGGCTGATAAAGATACTTAAAATTATGGTTATTATATATTAAAGAAAAACATCATTATTTCTAACATTGTCAATGTCTTGACTTTATTATTTATTCCTAGCAGACTCCGTCAGAGACCAGACTCTCCTGGACCTGGACCTGAACCCAGCTGTGTGTCCTTCAAGAGTGACGCGTCAAAGGATTTTCTGATTGATTTTAAACAAAGCGGTGGAAGAAAGTAAGTTATCAGAATGTAATTATTCATAATTATAATAAGGAAGGCTATCACTTAATTTTAAGACACCATGCCACTAACCTGTGGACGGAGCTGAACTGGAGCCAGCTTCATCCTCCAGGTGATACTGAGCCAAAGCACAGCTCCAAACTATGAAGAACTATTCAGGGAGGAGGCAGTCGGCTGGTGTTCTGCCTGTAATGGAGTGACCAGCAGTCACCACATCTCAGCCCTTTTGAGCTGTTGTGGGAGCAGCTTGACCGTATGATACAGAAGAAGTGCTTTTCAAGCCAGTGCAGCCTGTGGGAGGTGCTTCAGGCAGCAGTGAGGGACGTTTCTTCAGATCACCTCATCAAACTGACATCTAGAGTGACAAAGGTCTGCAAGGCTGTAGCTGCTGCAGATGGAGTATTCTTTAATCAAAGTTTGAGGGACAAAATTATTATAGTAAAAATTATTGTTATTATATATTAAAGAAAAAAATGCTTATTTCTAACATTGTCAGTGTCTTGACTATATTATTTATTTCTAGCAGACTCCGTCAGAGACCAGACTCTGCTGGACCTGAACCCAGCTGTGTGTCCTTCAAGAGCGACTGGTCAAAGGACTTTCTGATTGATTTTAAACGAAGCCGTGGAAGAAAGTAAGTGATCAGACTTTAATTATTCATAATTATACACTTTATCAGATGTATTTGTTGTCTGTCTAATATTTAATATTTTGTGCAGGGAGACTAACTGAACACACAGTAACACTTAAAAGTTTGGCGTCACTGATGTCAGTTTACTTTTCATGTGTACAGAGCACCATTTTCAGCAACCCTCCCTCCTGTGGTCCAATGCCACATTGTGTTAGCTAATCCAAGTTTGTTGTGTTAAAAGTCTCACTGATCAGAAGGAAACCTTGTCCAATTGTGTCAGCACAGTGGAAAACTTGCATCAGCGTTGAGGGTTTGATTATAGTCTTAAAAAAGTACTTTCTCCGGAAATTGATCAGTCTGGTCTTGTTCTGAGAAATGAAGGCTGATAAAGATACTTAAAATTATGGTTATTATATATTAAAGAAAAACATCATTATTTCTAACATTGTCAATGTCTTGACTTTATTATTTATTCCTAGCAGACTCCGTCAGAGACCAGACTCTCCTGGACCTGGACCTGAACCCAGCTGTGTGTCCTTCAAGAGTGACGCGTCAAAGGATTTTCTGATTGATTTTAAACAAAGCGGTGGAAGAAAGTAAGTTATCAGAATGTAATTATTCATAATTATAATAAGGAAGGCTATCACTTAATTTTAAGACACCATGCCACTAACCTGTGGACGGAGCTGAACTGGAGCCAGCTTCATCCTCCAGGTGATACTGAGCCAAAGCACAGCTCCAAACTATGAAGAACTATTCAGGGAGGAGGCAGTCGGCTGGTGTTCTGCCTGTAATGGAGTGACCAGCAGTCACCACATCTCAGCCCTTTTGAGCTGTTGTGGGAGCAGCTTGACCGTATGATACAGAAGAAGTGCTTTTCAAGCCAGTGCAGCCTGTGGGAGGTGCTTCAGGCAGCAGTGAGGGACGTTTCTTCAGATCACCTCATCAAACTGACATCTAGAGTGACGAAGGTCTGCAAGGCTGTAGCTGCTGCAGATGGAGTATTCTTTAATGAAAGTTTGAAGGACAAAATTATTATAGTAAAAATTATTGTTATTATATATTAAAGAAAAAAATGCTTATTTCTAACATTGTCAGTGTCTTGACTATATTATTTATTTCTAGCAGACTCCGTCAGAGACCAGACTCTGCTGGACCTGAACCCAGCTGTGTGTCCTTCAAGAGCGACTGGTCAAAGGACTTTCTGATTGATTTTAAACGAAGCCGTGGAAGAAAGTAAGTGATCAGACTTTAATTATTCATAATTATACACTTTATCAGATGTATTTGTTGTCTGTCTAATATTTAATATTTTGTGCAGGGAGACTAACTGAACACACAGTAACACTTAAAAGTTTGGCGTCACTGACGTCAGTTTACTTTTCATGTGTACAGAGCACCATTTTCAGCAACCCTCCCTCCTGTGGTCCAATGCCACGTTGTGTTAGCTATTCCAAGTTTGTCGTGTTAAAAGTCTCATTGATCAGAAGGAAACCCATGTCCGGTTCTGTCAGCACAGTGGAACTGTGCAGAACTGTTGTTCTTAAACTGCTTGTAACCAGCCTCAGCTCTGACCGTCAATGGTAAAGACTTGGTGCTACAGATATATTTCTTTTATAAGCGTGTTAATCACTTTGTGGACCAGTAAATCAAAAGTCTAGACCCGCTATAAGAGAAAGGGGTACGGTACAGGCCATTCGCATTGAGTGAAAGAGTAAAACTCACACAACCGACAGGTTTGTTCACATGTATTGATTAAAAGAAAAAAATAAAATAATGGCGTCTCAGTAAACACATGAGAAATCAAACAACAGTTCACAAAGTAAAGCCCCAAATCACTGACAAGATCACAGTCCTGTTTTCAATGGCTCGCCACGACTACCGAGCTTCAGAGTCTACCTTTACAGATCAGTAAGAATCCCAGCAGAAGGAGTCTTCATGCCGATCTTGGAACCAGGAATCCATTCAAAGGAAAAGACCCGGCCTGTATAGGCCAAAAGAGGGTTACTATAATATTCTCATAAAGAAAAAAATATATATACTTTTACATATTAATATATATGCATATAAACACACATACATTCATGTACATTAAGACATTGTTGCTTAATGAGCATTATAACTATTCTCACTATCGACCAAATGAATTGAACATGTATATCAACATTAACATGAAACAAAATGGCTGAACCATTACTCCTCTGTTCATCTCTTGTTCTTTTAACCACCACTCACTCTCACAGAAAAACACACGGAGTGAGGGTAATGTAATTAAATACACCTTAATATAAATGAATTTTTTTAAACACAACATGCATGAAATTAACGACTAATATCGGTAAAAATGTACTCACCAGAGGCTCAAACATCATATACACACACTCCGGCACAATGCAGATCACACGGCTCTCATCAGTCAAGGTCCCGCTGTGGTGACTATTCAATAAAAAACAAAACTTGTCACCTGACGGTGGTTTGGGATGGTTCTTGACTCGATTCCAGAGTGAATAAAAAAGAAAGGTTGCAAAGGTGATCTCTTTGGGTGAGGTTCCCGTTTATTTCAACAAAAAGATAAGGTAAGTTGACAAAACAAAAGGTTTTCTATTTCTTCTCTGGCTGTCGTGTAAAAACTGTGTCTTTCCCACCACCACTCCACTCAAACTAATCAGCTCTCCTGATCTTAAGCAGCTGGGGCAGCTGCTGAGGTAAAAGAAAGCAACTGAAACAATACTGCACCCTTGTGGAAAAGTAAATACCTACACAACATAAAAAATGGCTCCTACACCAACTTTTAAAGAAACAGGGACATGGGAGTTCAAGCAATGTGTAATTTCACAACGGGAATTAGCAAAGTTCAAGTGGCTAATGGTCTAAGCTAGGGCCACGGCTGCTAGTAAACACAACTCACGTTCTCCTTCGTTTTCCGTCAAAATCACACAGTCCACTTAATCAATCCGCAGGAAGAAAAAGGGTTTCACTTTCGGCTCCGACGATAATAATGACGCAGTCGTTGGAATATCTGGCTCTCTTGCCTTCCTAAAACAAAAATATCCACAGCGAAGATTAGCATGCAGCCACCTCATTGTTGGTCCGGCAGAGAGAGAGTAAGTGAAGCAACGCACGACGACACGTACACCCTGACGGCGTCTGATTGGTTATGCTACATCACGTGAACTCCTCATGTCCCCTGAATCTTGTACACTTTGAAAAGCATATTCGCCACACTTGAAATGAAATGAAATATCCTTTTTAACAGATATAAATAACCTTGTGTACATTAATTTATTTAAATTTGTACTTTTTATTTATTGACATTCAAGATTTTAATCATAAATTCTATTTATTCCTTCCATGTAAGATTATTTTAAATTGAACCCCCTATTTATTTATCTGTCACATAAAAATATGAATTTATTTATTTATTTATTTCACCCACAAACCTATAAACTGGACTACTAATAAATAAAGGGCCTAGTAACCTGGGTTACATGCTGGTTATTGAAACAATAAAACTGGCCTACATTAGGCTAGTTGAGTGTCTGGAGCAACTCATTTGTACATTACCATGTTAACTTTTTAAAATTATTTTCCAATACTTCTTTGGATCATTTAAGTTACTAGAAAGGTAGAACATGAATTCACTCTGGAGTTTCTGTAAGAAGAGTTTTGTTTTCAGCGGAAGAAAGAAGTTTCAGTGTGTTCTGGCTGCAGTGAGATTATTTGCTGTTTCTATGTGTTTCTATCAGGAAGAGGAAGATGGAGAAACCAGAATCCAGCCGTGTGTCCATGAAGAGTGACCGGTCGATGGGTCACCCTATTTCCTTCCAAAATGGACGTCACGCTGTTGATAAAAGGTATTTAAAATTGATTTGAAAAACAAAACTATGTCCCAATCTGAAAATGTTTTTCACCAGACCGCCATGATGTCAATAAATCAGTCAATAAAAGCAAAAACTCTGGTTCTGAGGGAAACTGATGGAAGATCAGTGTATGGTGGGGAGCATGTATATGAAGTCCAGCCCAGTGTAGTAGAACCTGATGTTTTTGTCCGTCTGAGTCAGTTGATGATGTTGCACATCGTCTCATGTACACAGGGAATCAAATCCAGTAGAGCAGGGCTGAGAATAAATTAATCAGGATCAGCCGGGTAAGACCTGCTGACTTTCACGGCCACGGCCTACAGTTTTATAAATATTATAATAACATTTCTCCCACAAGTATTGTTCTGGTTCAGAGTGGGGAGAGTTCATGGTTTCTGAGAAAAAGCTGTAAAAAGCTGAGCAGCTAACAGCAGACAGACACAGTTAGAGAGTAGCTGGTGAACATAGTGGTCCCATCCCCAGATGACCTGTGATCACAACTTAAAACAGCAGAGGCAGGCTTCGTGGACCTGCTACCTCTCCAGGGTCAGTATAGTTTTTTCCCTCCAGGAGTTCAGAACCATGCCAAGAATGTTGTGACCTGGGAAGGCTGAAGCTTGAATTCGTTGTTGTTCAGGCATAGGCCCAGTCTCTGAATGTTCTCCTAGAGTAAAACCACATGACAATCGATGAAGTAAGAATCCTCAGCCCCACAGCTTCATGGGTGATGTCTTCATGCAGGTGAGATGAGACAGTGATATACCATAAGGCAGGACAGAAACTTGTGTTTTTTGCTCTTTTCGCCAAAACCTTAGACAATGCCCCTACCCAATGAATATGTGACAGTATGCATCCTTGACGTTGATGGAGGATCACTAAAGGTGCCTTGTAGAGCTCAAGAGATTGTCGATTCAGTTCCCGCTGGAAGAAGTGTTGTTCAGACACAACCACCAACTTTGACAATATGTTGTGGATCACAAAGGTGTAGGGTGTTAATGGGTAATGGATGCAACACAATGTTGATTTTCTACACTCTGACATTTCAAATGTGTGCTGTGTTGCAGACAACATCAAAGGTCGGAATATTTGAGAAACTTTCAACTTCGAGTTCATGAGTAGGAATTCCGACTTTGAGTGGCATTCCAGTGTTCCTCTTGTCTGGAATGCAGCATAAGACCTGAAAAACATATGTAGTCATGTTATGAGTGTGAAAATATGCATTATATTGTCTTATTATGAAGAGCTTAAGATTTTTTGTCGCTCAATAAAAACTAGAATATAAATTCCAAAAATTACAGATGAAAAGCTTTAATCTTAAGACAAGTTAAATTTTTCTTCAACAAAATGTGACATTGTGAAGGTCGTCAGAGGTCACTGAGAATAGCTTAGTGGATACACCATCTGGCACAGTGGGCGGCTTTTATGGTATAATAGAGTTCAAACCCCGCTTTGGGCAGAAGTGATGTTCAGACACAACCTCCAAATTTGACAGTATTGTGTGTCTCACACAGGTGTAGGGTGTTCAGCCTTTATGAGTCCAACACAATGTTTATTTTTCCTACAAACTGCCATTTCAGCTTTACCTGAAAGAAATAAACATGTTTTATGAGTTTCTGAATTCAATCAGTGTCCACATGGATATCAATATTTCTTAAGAGTAGTCATGCAGTTTCTTTATCTGCTTTACACTCCAACAGTGGATGGGATCAAAATACTGAGCAAGAGTGCCCTCTACTGGTATTTCAACTGTATAGCACCAGGGTCTAAATGTATAATCACAAACATGATAGGCATTGATTGACATTCATTGACAAGGTTTGCTGTTTGAGCCCCACTAAGTGCACTAACTGCAAGAACACTGCAGCTTTCAGCAATCACACTTTCAATTTTCCACTTTGTTCTGTTTACAGAAGGAAATGCATTTTCTGATTCTTCATGATTCCTCCACAGAGTCGACCAGGAGAGCTCAGAGGTTCCCAGAGGTCCGTCTGCCCAGCAGCATCAAACACACCTGGACTCCATATTTATGGTCTGTACATGAACAACAACTACTTTTACATCCAGTCTGTTCACAATAATCTCCGTGCTGCACTTTACAGACCAGTGGTGAATCTGTCCAACATGGATCTGATGTTTGGCTCCGTGATGTTAAATGTTCTCATTCACATAATATTCTGTTCCAGCTGCTGGAGGAGAACATTGTCACCTTTGTGAAGAACGAGCTGAAGAAGGTCCAGAAGGTTCTGAGTTCATATTACCCAGAATGCTTAGAGAGTCAGAGGGAGGATGAGGAGGTGTTGGATGGTGAGGATGAAGAGCAGAGGAGGAGCAGCAGAGAGGCATTTCTGAAGATCACACTTCACTTCCTGAGGAGAATGAAGCAGGAGGAGCTGGCTGACTGTCTGCAGAGCAGTAAGAGGATTTCTCTAAAGATTTAACATGATGGATCAATGAGACGTTTACTGAAGTCTGATGATGATGATGATGATGATGGAAAATCTGTTTATATATTCAATCTTTAGGGGAAGGAAATTGTCTTATTGTCTTTATAAATAACTTAATGATCTTGTTTGTTGTGTGTTTATTCAGGAAGTCATTCTGCAGTTTGTCAACGTAAACTCAAATCTAACCTTCAGAAGAAGTTCCAGTGTGTGTTTGAGGGGATCGCTAAAGCAGGAAACCCAACCCTTCTGAATCAGATCTACACAGAGCTCTACATCACAGAGGGAGGGACTGCAGAGGTCAATGATGAACATGAGGTCAGACAGATTGAAACAGCATCCAGGAAACCAGACAGACCAGAAACAACAGTCAGACCAGAAGACGTCTTTAAAGCCTCACCTGGAAGAGATGAACCTATCAGAACAGTGATGACAAAGGGAGTGGCTGGCATCGGGAAAACAGTCTTAACACAGAAGGTCACTCTGGACTGGGCTGAAGACAAAGCCAACCAGGACATACAGTTCACATTTCCATTCACTTTCAGAGAGCTGAATGTGCTGAAAGAGAAAAAGTTCAGCTTGGTGGAGCTTGTTCATCACTTCTTCACTGAAACCAGAGAAATCTGCAGCTTTGAAGAGTTCCAGGTTGTGTTCATCTTTGACGGTCTGGATGAGTGTCGACTTCCTCTGGACTTCCACAACACTGAGATCCTGACTGATGTTACAGAGTCCACCTCAGTGGATGTGCTGCTGACAAACCTCATCAGGGGGAAACTGCTTCCCTCTGCTCGCCTCTGGATAACCACACGACCTGCAGCAGCCAATCAGATCCCTCCTTGGTGTGTTGACATGGTGACAGAGGTCAGAGGGTTCACTGACCCACAGAAGGAGGAGTACTTCAAGAAGAGATTCAGAGATGAGGAGCAGGCCAGCAGAATCATCTCCCACACCAAGACATCACGAAGCCTCCACATCATGTGCCACATCCCAGTCTTCTGCTGGATCACTGCTACAGTTCTGGAGGATGTGTTGAAGACCAGAGAGGGAGGAGAGCTGCCCAGGACCCTGACTGAGATGTACATCCACTTCCTGGTGGTTCAGGCCAAAGTGAAGAAGGTCAAGTATGATGAAGGAGCTGAGACAGATTCACACTGGACTCCAGAGAGCAGGGAGATGATCGGGTCTCTGGGAAAACTGGCTTTTGATCAGCTGCAGAGCGGCAACCTGATCTTCTATGAATCAGACCTGACAGAGTGTGGCATCGATATCACAGCAGCCTCAGTGTACTCAGGAGTGTTCACACAGATCTTCAAAGAAGAGAGTGGACTTTACCAGGACAAGGTGTTCTGCTTCGTCCATCTGAGTGTTCAGGAGTTTCTGGCTGCTCTTCATGTCCATCTGACGTTCATCAACTCTGGAGTCAATCTGTTGTCAGAGAAACAATTAACAGACCGTCAATCTGCAGAGACACATCTCTATCAGAGTGCTGTGGACGAGGCCTTACAGAGTCCAAATGGATACCTGGACTTGTTCCTCCGCTTCCTCCTGGGTCTTTCACTGCAGACCAATCAGACTCTCCTCCGAGGTCTGCAGACACGGACAGGAAGTAGCTCACAGACCAACCAGGAAACAGTCGGTTACATCAAGAAGAAGTTCGAAGAGACTCTGCCTGCAGAGAGAAGCATCAATCTGTTCCACTGTCTGAATGAACTGAACGATCGGTCTCTAGTGGAGGAGATCCAACAGTACCTGAGATCAGGACGTCTCTCCACATATAAACTGTCTCCTGCTCAGTGGTCAGCTCTGGTCTTCATCTTACTGTCATCAGAAGAAGATCTGGACGTGTTTGACCTGAAGAAATACTCTGCTTCAGAGGAGGCTCTTCTGAGGCTGCTGCCAGTGGTCAAAGCCTCCAACAAAGCTCTGTAAGTGTGGAGAAGTTTTTTCAGAATGCAGTAAATGTGCAGTTATTGACCCAAATAGAAATAATTTTCTTGTTCTGCTCATTATTCTTTATCCAGACTGAGTGGCTGTAAGCTCTCAGAGAGAAGCTGTGTAGCTCTGTCCTCAGTTCTCAGCTCCCAGTCCTCTAGTCTGAGAGAGCTGGACCTGAGTAACAACAACCTGCAGGATTCAGGAGTGAAGCAGCTGTCAGCTGGACTGGAGAGTCCACACTGCAATGTGGAAAGTCTGAAGTAAGATTAAGTCATAGTTTGTCTTAACGTGTTTTAATTATGTATTATTTCATTCAAACAGCAACTCCTCTTTCACCATTTCAAATTTAACCATACAGGAAATGTTTCCAACATGTTTGGTTCAAATTCCTATTCACTTGTTGTTCTTCCAAAATATGAACTCTAGCTGAGATTGAAAACCTCATGATTTTCTATCATGCAACTTAACATTGATTTTCTGTTTAATACTGATTCAGGAATGATGATGTCCCCAACTACTCAGAGTAGAACAGCAAGGACTTAAACATGTCCTAATAAGAGATTATACATCACCACCAAAAGTCCAGACTCCATACTTAAACACCAGTGTTATTTATTATCTTATTTTTTCATTTCCTCTTCAGACTGAGTGGCTGTAACCTCTCAGAGAGAAGCTGTGAAGCTCTGTCCTCAGTTCTCAGCTCCCAGTCCTCTAGTCTGAGAGAGCTGGACCTGAGTAACAATGACCTGCAGGATTCAGGAGTGAAGCTGCTGTTTCCTGGACTGACGAGTCAACATTGTAGACTGAAAACTCTCAGGTCAGGATTCATTAAACAATTCAACTGATGACAATTTTAAAACTGATTGAGATTTGTGGATGAGTAGCTGACTTGTGTAGGATTGTGTCTGCCAATATGATTTGTGAAAGGACTTTTAACTAAACTTTGACAGCAGTTCAGACTCAGCAAATTACTCTTCATAAGAATTTCCAATCATTTTCCCTTGTTTTTGTTTTTAATGTTTAATTATTAAGTACAAAACCTCCCAAAGTGGAGTTCTTCCTCTGTGTGTTGGCTACTTGATCCAATTTTTATTTTGTGAGTGCACACAGCACACAACTCATGGTGAATGGCTTTTTTCTCCATTTTTGATCCCAGATTCATTCTTTTGAAGCACATTGTTAAGCCATGATAGCAGCTTGGTTTTATGGATGGTAATATAGGTCCATCAGTCTGCCCTCCACTTTGTTCCAGACTTTGACCAATGGCATTTGAATCTGATAACTCTTATGGTTTGGTTTATTTCCAAATACCTGCAAAACTAATGACATTACCAGTGTGTCATTAGTGCTAATTAGCAAAATAGCGTAAATTAAATTGGTGAACATGATAAAGATTATACCCTCTAAACGGGAACATGCAGTACCCCCAGATGTTCTTCCATGTGTGTTGTTTTGTGTGTCTGCAGGCTGTCAGGCTGTCTGATCACAGAGGAAGGCTGTACTTCTCTGGCCTCAGCTCTGGACTCCAACCCCTCCCATCTGAAAGAGCTGGACCTGAGCTACAATCATCCAGGAGACTCAGGAGTGAAGCTGCTGTCAGCTCGACTGGAGGATCCAGGCTGGAGACTGGACACTCTCAGGTATGAAGAGTCCTACTAATAGTTTACTGTTCGTTTTTGTATACAGTGTTTTTAGCATTTTCTATCCTGTAGATAGATAGATAACCATTAGTGATGTTAACTAGCAACACACTAACATTAGGTCGCTTTGGTTCGTTGTTATACCTGACGCTTGGAAGAGCTGCCAAAAATTAAAGTGACTGACAAACACCATCTTGTGATAGCGAGCAGTAAACCTTCGACCTCATTGCTGGATAAATCACCAATCAGAGAGAAGGGTAAACTGTTGTACGATAATGTGTTTGTGCAGAGCTTTTTAGGAAGCTAGCTGAAGTTTAAAAAAAAACTGTGATTTTCCAAACGATCAAAAAATGCCAAAAAGACTATATCCAAAAATGAACAGTAAGCTATTAACAATATATACAAAGCGAAGTGTGAAAAGTGAAGTACTTTCACTAAGTTATGGATGAAAATCACTGAGATAACTCTAGATGTTTACTGTACAGCTGGAACATGAAGCAGAAGGACGTGCAGTTTGTAAAGTGGATAAACATCACGCTACATTGTGCAAGTGTAGACCTGTTGCAGTTTAAACAGATCTCTGCATGTTAATGAACTTTTTACCATTTTGTGAAATGTCCTTTTTTGCCCTCTTACCTGGGATCAGTTTCATCTCCGTACAGAGACAGGTCCAGGACATGTTTAGCTTAGCTTAGCACAAAGACTGGAAGCAAGGGGACACTGCTAGCCTAGCTCCATGAGAAGAGAAATATAAACCTTCCAATAACTCCAAAGTTATATTTATTTAAAACTGTGTTCAAACCTGATAACCACAGGACAGGACTTTAAAGGTGCTACAGTCATTAGAGTTAATTTTACAAAGATGAATTAAAAACTAAAAGTGAATAATTACATACATTTAGTTTTTAATTCAAATACAATTACAAAGTAATTTAATACAATGTAACTTTGAATATAAAACTATTAATTATAAATTAAATGTATTTAATATTTAAATGTATATGTGTGTATATATATATATATATGTATATATGTGTGTGTGTATATATATGTATATGTATGTATATATCTATATGTATATATATATGTGTGTGTGTGTATATATGTATATATGTATGTATATATATATATACACACATACATATACATATATACACACATACATATACATATATACACAATTCTTTCCTCAAAGTTGTTTGAGACAATGTAAAACACCAATGGTTTCCCCACGAAGTGACAGAAACACACACAATATTGTGTTTAGTGGCTTCAGATGTTTCTAAAATATAAACAGATCTGCTTAAAATATAATAATTGTTGAGTCCTTCACCTGGTAAATAAAGCTCTTAGCTCTCACCTGTAACCTGTATAGTCTATTGTGTGCTACTGAATCAACCAGAAGGTGAAGCATAGATGTTATGAGCTACCATGCAGAACAGAAATGTTTAGTTTTTAAAGTTAGAGAGACAATATATCAACATTTTAGACTACGTCCACACATTGGTGACGTGTCCCACAATGTCCCACACAAACATGTCCTTTGTCCCACATTTGGCTCATTGGGATCTGGTCATCCTAACTGCACACTGCCTGCCAAACACACACTGAAGTATACTCCAGCTCTGCATCGATCACATCACCGTCTCCTCTGTACATCCATGTGCCAGCTACTGTTGAATGAATGTTGTTTCCCACTGATGTAAATCAACATTATGTCCAAGTGTTATTTTAAGGCCAACCAGGGAAAAAGGAAATAAATGGTAACGGCTACTGTTTGTGGTTCACGTTTGATTTAAAGTATAAAGAACTGAAGATGAAAGATGTTAACAGATACTGGCCGCGTTTCCCAGATTCGTTAAGAAGCTCTTAAGTGCTAAGATCTTCTTAGGAGCGCTCTTAAGAACGCTGTGAAAGAAGGATGTGTTTCCCAGAGTCGCTCTTAGCTTAAGAAGATCTTTCACTAAGAAGGAAATGTAAGATCGAGCTGACCCACTCTTAACAGCCTTCTTAGCGACCAAATGCTCAGTGATCAAACCGCGTCAGGGAAATTTACATCCTCCACTTTTCGAAATAATAAAACAATGCTCAATGTTGAAATTCGCTCATAGCTGCGGACCACTGGCGCAAGAAAAAAAAAACGTTTTATTGAATTACACGTTTTCCACACACATCTGCATATATGAGTTTATAGTACTACACATAAAAATACAACAACCCTGTGGCATTTCACAGATATCAAGGAAACAGGTGTAATTAAACTCAGCTGAACCTCATCCAGAGAGGCTTCACCTGCTACTCTGCGTTGCCAAAGTCCACGCGTGTGAGAAACCATGGCTGCAATACAGCACATTTTCGCTGCGAACCAACAGCGATGCCGTGCGCGAAGCCAGGTGGTATACATAAATGCATACGTGCACGCATACTGGACGTGCTGTCAGACCGGGCTGTCCTGGCAAAGTACCGGCTGCCCCGTGCGGAGATCCAACGGATGATCACTCTGGTGTCTCCACACATCCAGAGAGCAACCCACTGCAATTTTGGCCTCAGCCCGGAGGTGCAGCTCCTGGCTGCGCTGCGTTTTTACGCCGTGGGGAGCTTCCTGGAGGTGGTGGGGGATGGCACCGGCCTCAGCAAAGCATCGGTGTCATGGAGTGTGGCAGCTGTGACACCGATTCTCCTGCGCCATGCCCGGACCCACATAAAGCTGCCCACCACACTGGACGAGGTCCGCCAGGTCCACCAAGGGTTCCACGCAGTGGCTGGGACCCCCGGGTGATCGGTGTGGTGGATGGCACCCTCATTCCAATCCACAATCCCTCCCTGGTGGATCCGTGCTTGATCGGTAGAAAGCACTACGCGGCCATCAACACACACACACGCACACACACACACACGATACATGCGTAGCCTAATTGCACCTGTGTGGGGACCACGGGGCGCTGTGTGTGACTTATGCGCTGATAAAGAGGTGGGTGATCGATTTGCCTGGCATCGATTGATTCAGTTTCAGCAGCACCGCGGTGGACAGCTCCCACTAAGAGCTTCTTAAGAAGCTTCTTTGGCTTGATCTTAAGGTTCTCCTAAGAAGGCAGTTAAGAACGCATCTGGGAAACACCCGTATCTTAGCGCTCCTTCTTAGCCGAACCCTTCTTAAGTCCTTAAGAACGATCGAATCTGGGAAACGCGGCCATTGTCAGGACGTCACATGACGCTCAGGGTCGGGTCTGTCAATGATACATATACGTATGCAGCCATGTGAAGCCGCTCGGTTTTGCACTTTTGAGATATGAATTCAACAGCAAACCATAAAAAGGGAGAACAGGGAGAAGCAGGCCTGATGGACATATTGTGTTTCTGTGTATGAGTCATGTCATGTCCATGTCTGCATGCTGAAAGAGGATGTGCTGCTCTGACCCCCCTCCTCCTTTCAGGGTGGAGCCTGCTGGAGTCCGATGGTTGACACCAGGTCTGAGGAAGTGTGAGTGTGTTTTTACTTTGATTCAGCTTCACACTGTGACATCACTCAGTCACCTCTGTGATGTCATCACCACACTGATGATACATTAATAACTGCAGCTGTGTTGTGTCTTTTTCTCTCCATCAGATTCCTGTGAGCTCACAGTCGACACAAACACAGTCGGCAGAGACATCAAACTGTCTGACAACAACAGGAAGATGACACGTGTGGAGGAGGATCAGTCATATCCTGATCATCCAGAGAGGTTTGAGTCCTACTGGTCTCAGCTGCTGTGTAGAACTGGTCTGACTGGTCGCTGTTACTGGGAGGCTGAATGGAGCGGAGATGTTTCTATATCAGTGAGTTACAGAAGAATCAGAAGGAGAGGAGACTGTGAGTTTGGACGGAATGATCAGTCCTGGAGTCTGTGCTGCTCTGATGATGGTCGTTACTCTGTCTGGCACAATAAGACAGACACAGTCATCTCCTCCTCCTCCTCCTCCTCCTCCTCCTCCTCCTCCTCCTCCTCCTCTGGTAGAGTAGCAGTGTATGTGGACTGTCCTGCTGGCACTCTGTCCTTCTACAGAGTCTCCTCTGACTCACTGATCCACCTCCACACCTTCAGCACCACATTCACTGAACCTCTTTATCCTGGGTTTGGGCTCTTTTGGCCCACTTCCGGTTCCTCCTCAGTGTGTCTGTGTGGTGTTTAGTCTGCAGAGTCTCCTCCTGTCACAGAAACATTGTCAGTGCTGAACAGTTGAGTCTGTACAGGATCACAGTCACATCAATCTTTCAGCTTCTTGTAATAAATTCATCAGTGAACTTTGTACAAAATGATTCAGAGTGATTGAAAAGATTCTTCATTTACATTTTAAACTTCTTCCATTAAATTGTGTAAATTGCGTTGACTTGTACTTTCTGTCATGTTGTTTTGAATTCTGACTCTTGTTCCAATAAAATCCAGAAATATTAGTGAAATGTCAGAAACAGGAAACATTGACTCGTCTGTAGTTTAATTGTAAAGAGTCATTGTGAACAAAGTTGTAAATGTTCAGTAAAATATGATCAGATGTACTCGACACTCCACCTGAAACACTCTGACTTGTTTCATGTGTTTCTAATGATGAAACACAAAGTTTGATCATGTTGGTTAAAGGTATAGTTGGTAATATTGGAGAGCAAGCCAGATTTGAAAGTGGCACCTCGTCTAAGCTCCGCCCGCAGAGGAGAGCTGTTAGCATTGGGCTAATACAAGCTACAAAAGTAGCTAAGTTGGCTAACGTTACATATTTCATGAAAATAACAAATCCCCCCGAAGCAAAACAAATAATTACCTGTCCAACAAGAAGACAGCAGCCTCTGCATCACTTCTGGAGCTACTGTAGCTGCATTTCCTCTGCCACTGTTCTCTCCTGCTAACTGTGCTAACTCTTCTTCTTCTGCTGTTTTATGGCTGTTGGCAAACAGCTGTTAGGTGCATTACCGCCACCTTCTGACCTGGAGTGGATCTCCTGCTAACTCCATCTGCAGCGTGCTGAATATATCCGGCAACACGTGACACGTGATGAGTGCGTGCAGGGAGGAGGGGGGACAGAGGGGGGTGCAGGTAGGACGAGACATGAAGGCATCTGATTGGTTCTTCCATGTCGGACCGAGAAGAAGGGATTGGTCAGGAGTTTTTACAGGCCTGCAGCTGCCACAGAGGTCTGATTTATTTGGCTCCTTTTTCTGAACACAGTGGCCCTCATTTATCAAACGAACGTAAAACCGTGCGTACAACCATTTCCACACAAACTTCGGTATTTATCAATTTGGACGTGAGCGGAAGCTACGATCAGATCTCACGTCAGGTCTGAGCTTGTGTACGCAAATCTGAGTCTGGATTTGCGGTGCAGCACAGCAAAATCTGTCTGAGTCTGAAAATAATTATTAAACAAACCTCAGCTGTCATTAAGCATAAGCAGTCACGTATTTAGGACAGATCAAAATGGATTCTTAAAACGAATTTTTAAAAAAAGCCATTTTACTGATACCACTTTTTTGTAAAATAAAACAATATGATAGGCTAAATAGCCTAGAGATTGCTGGGTTTCCGAATGTGGTTGGAGAAATTGATTGCACTCATGCGCGTCTGAAGGCACCATCCATGAATGATTACGCATTCATCAATCGCAAAAACTACCACTCGATAAATGTACAGGTGATTTGTGATGCCAAGCTATCACTTTTAAACGTGGTGGCCGGGTGTCCGGGGGACACACGATTCTTTTAGCCTATATTTCAAAACAGCTGTGTTGGCGCGCGGCTGAAGGAGGGCGCACTGCAGAGCCAAAGTCACCTCCTCGGTAAGCAGCTACCCTAGATAAATTGCATTAAACTAAACAAGGTATCAGATGATGGACATTTCGGTATGGTTCTTCTAGGTGACCAGGGTTATCCTCTAATACCCAATAACCCTGCTGGCAAACCTGCTACAGAGCAGGAATGCAGATTCAACAGTGTGCACACACACACACGGGTCACAGTGGAGCGCTGCTTCGATTGCTGAAGGGCAGGTGGCTCTGTCTCGGACCAGCAGGGGGAATGCTGCTGTGCACCCCAGAGAAAGTGTGCGATATTATTTTGGCCTGTTCAGTTTTACACAACATCAGTGGATGGAGTGCCTTCTGATGTGCCGGCACAGCCAGATGAGCCAATGCCCATTGTCTCTCCATCTCGGAAAAGTTTCTCTTCTTGCCAGTGTTTCTTCTCTCCACGTTTGACCTCAGTGGACGAGGCCTCCGAACCAGGAATATTTAAGGGCGTAACATGTTAATGACGATCGAATTCAGCCGCCGCATTTATCAAGACCCGATCATTCGTACGCTGGGATTGGTCAGATACGAATGTTTCATAAATCACACGTGTGTCCTGTCGTAAGACCAATTCTGCGCTCAGATCTGCACCCGTTTTCACGCAAGATTGATAAATGAGGGCCACTGTGTATGGACTACTCTCAGGGTGGAAAGACCATTTCACCCAGTATAACAAAAAGTGTTTCTGAACAGGATTACCAACTATACCTTTAACACATGTAATTATGCCCATAGTGACGTCATAATCTGTCAACATCTGTTCATTTCTGTGTGATTATTATATGAGAAGGAAACACGTTAATGACAATCATTGTGTTTCTCAGTGTTTTGTGGCTGTTGAAGTCCATCAGATCCTTGATGGTTGTGAACGTTGATGTTCAGAGCAAAGAGTCTCAAACTTGTACAAATGATTCAGTTTTGTTTAAATCTTACTTTATCAAATCAAATCAAATCAAATTTTATTTGTATAGCCCAAATTCACAAATCACAGTTTGCCTCAGAGGGCTTTACAATCTGTACAGAGACGACACCCTCTGTCCTTCGACCCTCGATTCGAGTGAGGAAAAATCACAGACCACAGCTGGTTTTCCACACAGCATTTACAGTAACTCACGTGACACGTCTCAGATCAGGAGGCGCTGCTGCCGGTGTGTTTTTAAAATGAGCGAACTACTGTAGGCTAGTAGCGCCGCAGATTTCTCATTCCCCACCTTGTTTGACTGAGAGTGTTTCGAGATGGTTTTCATGAATGAACAGGCAATATGTCACTGTCAGACCGGATCGTTTGACGGGGGGTCGGGCCGTATGAGTTTCACTTCTACCGCGCCGTCCACTTGAAATTATAGTTTTCTTTTCCTCAAAAGTTCTCCGCGAAAACGGCACTGAACGCAAAGACTGAATAGAATTAATATTTTCACTCATTTTGACCTGGCTACACGATGAAATGAACCACTGACAGTTTCCCGCTGAACAATTCAAACAAGTCAGTTTTGCGCATGCGCGTTGGCAGATAAACTGCTTCACTGACAGCTTTTTTGCCATTCAAAATGCTCATCTACAGTAAACACAGCCTCTAGCAGTAACTGTACTACTCGGTGTCACAGTGCGCATGCGCGAAACAAGCTGTCAGCTTTCCAGCTTTTCGCAAGCAAAACGGGACAGATTAGGCACGGATTTAAGACCAAAACAGTAGAACTAAGGTATTGTATAATTGAACACACTGCCAGATTAATATTTTCAATTATTTTCATTGAAGGGCTTGGGCATGCACTGCATTTATAGTTTATTATGACCGCTCGCCCATGATCTACAACAATCTGAGACCGTTTAGCAGCACAGCAGAGTAACAACACCAACACCAACATGTTATAGTCACATCACCTGCAAGGAGGCGAAGAGGGAGAGACTCTCCCCAGACTCCCTCATGAAATCTCTCCATTTAGTGAGTTTTTGAGTCAGGAGACACACACACACACACACACACACACACAGTCATGTCAGGGGACACACTGACTTACGTTCATTCCCTGGGGACTTACCTGAACTCAGACC
This sequence comes from Pagrus pagrus, assembly GCF_965226575.1. NCBI lineage: Eukaryota > Metazoa > Chordata > Actinopteri > Spariformes > Sparidae > Pagrus > Pagrus pagrus. The sequence goes on from NC_140206.1 coordinate 1,504,708, forward strand.
CAGTGATGGAGTGTAACTAAGTACATTTACTCAATTACTGTACTTAACTAGAATCTTGAGGTACTTGTACTTTACTTGAGTATTTCCATTTTCTGCTACTTTATACTTCCACTGCACGACATTGTGGAGATTTCATTGAACCCAACATCAACACAACATCACCAGACTAGTTGCTGAGTTAAAACAAACTTTATAACGTTGTGAAACTCTGTCTGTGGGGACTATTGTTACTCAATCCAATTGTCCTCTGAACCGTCCGCACCAACCCATGCCGGCTCGGTTCCAGTCCAGCGGCGAAACATCAGATCCCGCTTGATCCGCTTGCAGCGCACTCCACTGATGATCCCACACGATCCTTCGGATTACCTTTGGTAAAACAAAGAAACAACAAAACATCAGCGTGTGCATGGCTACACGGTCAAAAACTGTGCTCATCCCCGGTCCCAATCATCTTCACCTGCCCTGGTGAGCTCACCTATGTGAGTGTTCAAAACAAAAACAACAAACAAACAAATACTACATACATACGTAATGGCTGCAACAGTATCTGACAGACTCTGAATCATTGTCTCCTTGTTATAAATTCAGCATTAAATGAAAACAGTCAGTTGTTAGTCTCCTTGTAGAAAGTGTCAGTTTGTGGCAGCATGGCTGTACCAGCCTGTCTGCTTCTGTGTCTAAAGTGCTAAAGTCTGACCTGCCAACATTTAGCAGCTGTTTGAACACACTGTTTACACTGATTTCACCATTTACACTCAATTTATGAAAGAAGAAATATTTTATTGATCTAAACATGTCACATTTTACAAACACACTAAACAGTAACCAGTATAGGCGACTTCTTTGTCACCAGACTCCCTTAACAAATGTGTCAGTTTAGTGAGTTGTTGAGTTGGAGACACTTTATAAACTGTGTGAAACTCTGTCTCTGACTGATTCTGACTTATTTGGGACTTCTAAACTCAGTAATGTGGCCTCACACTGAATATGAATATTTGTTTTGGCAGCTCCTCCTGCTTCATGCTGTCTCTGCAGAGCACACAGACCCAACACATATCTGCAGAGGCAGAGCGCCCTCTGGTGGCTGCAGGCACTCACTGCATCTCTGTGTGGAGAGTCAAAAATCCCTCTGGTTGTTATCACAGCAGCTGAATCACACATACAAATATATGTTGTGTATTTGTACAAGTGGACTTGAAAGTCTACAACCACAATCTAACTTTAAATATATCCAAGAATATTCATTAAAAATATGCTGTATTTAATAATTAATCCTGTCCACGTCTGCTCTGAAAACATCTCCGCAGACTTTTGATCAAATCTTTACTTTTCTTTACTTTCACATTGAATATTCAACATTATTTCACATTAGATACAGTTTCGTTATGTAAGAAGAAACACCTTGTTTCAGCTCAGCTTCTTCTCTTTGTCTCACAGGAAGCTGCTCTTCTGCTTCATTTGTTTGTATTCAAAGATGAACGACCAACAAATTCCTCTTCTTGGAACTTCAATACCCAGAAATCCTTTGGGGTGACATCACTAACAGTGAACCTGTACTGCACAGTGTGATGCTGTCCCCTGGTGGCTGCACTCTGTAGCAGCACGAGACTCAAACTTCTCTTATCCGGTTCTTTCTTCATCTCATTTGGACTTTCAGGTTCGTGCATGAAGTATAAATTAATGTCCATCGTTCACGTTGTATAATGAAACATCCCATTTTGGGGGTATTTGGTCCGTGTACGTTTCGTTAGTTTGATTTTTCCTTTAAACCGAACTGTCAGAAAACGAAAGTAAGCTGGTAATTTGGTTTTCCGTTTCAAACCAAAAACCAAAAAACCAAAATTCAGGCTGGTTTTTTGGTTTTTTGGTTTTTGGTTTTAAAACGAAAAAACGAGGAAACCAAAATCAAATTACGGTTAAATTTTGATTGTCTTTTCGTTTTTTGATCTTAAACAGCACATTAAGGCCGATGACTGACCGGAAGTGTCTGAACTTCAAAATAAAAGCCCAGTGAATTAAGTTTTAGCCGTAGACACTAGATGAATGGCCTATAAAAAAAAATTCTTCTTTGTAAATGTTGTGTTTTGAGCACATTAATACATATTCAAAGCTGTGTTTATTTTTACACATTAGCGACAAGCTCATCGTTTAGTTCATCTTCTCCTCGCTGCGCTGGGTCTCTGTCTTCGCTGCGCACGCTGTAGCGCTTCGCTTCCATTCAGTCAGATCATTTTCACAGCGTGTTCTGCCGCCCGTCTCCGGTCCCAACCGGGCTCCGGACACGGAGCAGAGACTGTCCGACAGGCTGTCCCTCTTTGAAGCAGAGGATGAGGTCAGCTTCACTCCCGCTTCTGATCTTAAACAACACTGAACTTCAAAATAAAAGCCCAATGAATTGAATTATAGCCATAGACTGTGCCGACTCAATCCGACCCTGAGATCTCCAACCCCGGGCATATTTGGCAGGTGGCAGCGGCCCCTTTATGGTTCTTTTCTACTGTCCTGATCGTCCCAGCTACACCCAGGCGCAAGAGGGCAAGAGGACTTCTTGTCCCACCACTCTCAGGAGTTGTAGTGGTAACTGTTAAGTGTAGCCTAATTGGCAGCTTAGATGAGGGGATCACCTCCGCCGTGCGTAATAGTCGCGCGTAATGACAGAGGGTAGAAATTAGCATCAATAATCTTCTTTAACTATTAAATATACTAAGTGTGTGTGGAACAGAAATGGGTAAGTCACATCAAATACACAGCTCAACAATTGTGGATGAGGCCAGCCAGCTCCTTTGTTCTAAGGGCAAAGGCCTCACAGGTGAGCTGGCTGCCTATAGACTCCAGACTCAATGGATGTGAGGTGGAGGGAGGTGGGTTTGGTTTTTTTGGTTTTTTTTACAGAGAGGAATTATGACACTTAATCAGACTTCCACATGTGTAGTAATTAAACTGTTTAGCACAAAGTATGGATAAAAATTATGAAACTTTTCGGATGAGATGACCTTGAGGGTACGCTCGCAGTGCGACACCTGCTGGTGTTTTTTGGTAAATGAACAACATGGATTTTAAAAGGGGAAAATAAAGGTTGTGATTGGATCTCCAGTGTGGAGAGAGGATTTACACTCAATGTCCTGTAAACATCACACTGGAACGAAGTCTGTCACTGACATAATCTTAACAATGATACTATTATGATTTGTATGCTTGCTGGCGACGGAATGAGTTTCGCAATGGGCGGACATACTGTAGGCTAGTGGGATAACTGTAGATTCATTGATAAGACTGTCAGGCACACACAAAGCCAGTAATAGCCTACACTGTTTTCGGCATATAATAATGCTGTGTGACGCTAACACTCAGTTAATGTAGCTACGAACCAACTTCCACTCCATATTTATCCATAAATGGACGAAGACGTCCTGAACCAGCTGTCATATCAATTTGCCGCCTGATCCACCTTTCTGTATACCTCTGTGTAGGTTCCACCATGTCATGAGACAAACATGCAAGAAGTCGCGCAGTTTATTGTGTTTAACCGGCGAAGAGCTGTCATTACGCGCGACTATTACGCACGGCGGAGGTGATCCCCTCATCTAAGCTGCCAATTAGGCCACACTTAACAGTTACCACTACAACTCCTGAGAGTGGTGGGACAAGAAGTCCTCTTGCCCTCTTGCGCCTGGGTGTAGCTGGGACGATCAGGACAGTAGAAAAGAACCGTAAAGGGGCCGCTGCCACCTGCCAAATACGCCCGGGGTTGGAGATCTCAGGGTCGGATTGAGTCAGCACAGTCTATGGCTATAATTCAATTCATTGGGCTTTTATTTTGAAGTTCAGTGTTGTTTAAGATCAGAAGCGGGAGTGAAGCTGACCTCATCCTCTGCTTCAAAGAGGGACAGCCTGTCGGACAGTCTCCGCTCCGTGTCCGGAGCCCGGTTGGGACCGGAGACGGGCGGCAGAACACGCTGTGAAAATGATCTGACTGAATGGAAGCGAAGCGCTACAGCGTGCGCAGCGGAGACACAGACCCAGCGCAGCGAGGAGAAGATGAACTAAACGATGAGCTTGTCGCTAATGTGTAAAAATAAACACAGCTTTGAATATGTATTAATGTGCTCAAAACACAACATTTACAAAGAAGAATTTTTTTATAGGCCATTCATCTACTGTCTACGGCTAAAACTTAATTCACTGGGCTTTTATTTTGAAGTTCAGACACTTCCGGTCAGTCATCGGCCTTAATGTGCTGTTTAAGATCAAAAAACGAAAAGACAATCAAAATTTAACCGTAATTTGATTTTGGTTTCCTCGTTTTTTCGTTTTAAAACCAAAAACCAAAAAACCAAAAAACCAGCCTGAATTTTGGTTTTTTGGTTTTTGGTTTGAAACGGAAAACCAAATTACCAGCTTACTTTCGTTTTCTGACAGTTCGGTTTAAAGGAAAAATCAAACTAACGAAACGTACACGGACCCGGACAGACCGGAAGCGGAAGTGAAGTGTAAAACCGTCAAAATAATAGTTTAGCGTGCTGGCGCTAACTTCTTAGCATACATTATAGACTACCATCCTCTTTCTACACCATATGGTTCACATTTATTTTACTTCTGTGAAACTATAACAGCTGGTTGTTTGGAAGAACGTGTTAGGCCTATAATTATAATTTTATGCAGTTTATTCGACAATGCTGTAAACCAACAGCCACGCCCCTTCCAGGAGGCTATCATGGAACTGATCACTGTGTCGCGGCAGCAAGGGTAAAGACAAAAGGAAGAAAACAGACAGCTGTTGCTATCGTTCATTTTGTTTAAATGGGCGAAGGTTAATGTGCAATGCTCAGCTGTCAGAAATTAAAAGCTTGCCTCATTGTCATATTTGATCACTTTTTTGTAGGCTATTCCTCACAGCTCTACATTAAATCAACCTGCTCCTCCCGACTGAAATGAAGTGATCACAGGCGCATCTCATCACCACCGTGACACCAGTTGGGTCTGTCCGGGGATTTAGTTTTTGTTGAGCCGCATCATGAACACAGAGCCTGGCTGTGTTGGCCATCATCCGCCGTGGTAGCCCTGAGGTCTACTGTTCATGTAAAAACTGCGCCACCCTGTGGCTAAACAACTGCACTTAAGTCATAAGTTCTCATTTTCAAAATCATTCAAGACAGTCTGGCTGCAGACCTGCACTGTCAGGACACCTAGTCTTGACTGTGGGTGACTTGATAGATGTTCTTAATTTAGGCAGGGAACGTAAAGCCTAGCTAATAGTAAAGTTTTTCCACAAAGTGCATTCACACACTCGGCTAAAATTATAATTATAGGCCTAACACGTTCTTCCAAACAACCAGCTGTTATAGTTTCACAGAAGTAAAATAAATGTGAATCATATGGTGTAGGAAGAGGACGGTAGTCTATAATATGCTAAGAAGTTAGCGCCAGCACGCCAAACTATTATTTTGACGGTTTTACACTTCACTTCCGCTTCCGGTCTGTCCGCCGTCATATTCATAAAAATAAAGAAACGAAAAACGAAAAAAATGAATTTGCAAAAACCAAATTTCGGCCGTTATTTGGTTTTTTGGTTTTCTCGTTTTTTGATGCTGACAGCAAAAACCGTTTTACCGTTTTTGATTCAAAACGAAAAAAGGAAAAAGGGGCGCTGTTTCCCTTTATTCGTTTTTTGGTTTTGACAGAAAAACGGATTATACTTTCATACCCGGACCGTCTCTGTCTCCGCTGCGCACGCTGTAGCGCTTCGCTTCCATTCAGTCAGATCATTTTCACAGCGTGTTCTGCCGCCCGTCTCCGGTCCCAACCGGGCTCCGGACACGGAGCAGAGACTGTCCGACAGGCTGTCCCTCTTTGAAGCAGAGGATGAGGTCAGCTTCACTCCCGCTTCTGATCTTAAACAACACTGAACTTCAAAATAAAAGCCCAATGAATTGAATTATAGCCATAGACTGTGCTGACTCAATCCGACCCTGAGATCTCCAACCCCGGGCATATTTGGCAGGTGGCAGCGGCCCCTTTATGGTTCTTTTCTACTGTCCTGATCGTCCCAGCTACACCCAGGCGCAAGAGGGCAAGAGGACTTCTTGTCCCACCACTCTCAGGAGTTGTAGTGGTAACTGTTAAGTGTAGCCTAATTGGCAGCTTAGATGAGGGGATCACCTCCGCCGTGCGTAATAGTCGCGCATCAACATCAACATCAACATCAACACAGCTTTGAATATGTATTAATGTGCTCAAAACACAACATTTACAGAGAAAATGTTTTTATAGGCTATTCATCTACTGTCTACGGCTAAAACTTAATTCCCTGGGCTTTTATTTTGAAGTTCAGACACTTCCGGTCAGTCATCGGCCTTAATGTGCTGTTTAAGATCAAAAAACGAAAAGACAATCAAAATTTAACCGTAATTTGATTTTAGTTTCCTCGTTTTTTCGTTTTAAAACCAAAAACCAAAAAACCAGCCTGAATTTTGGTTTTTTGGTTTTTGGTTTGAAACGGAAAACCAAATTACCAGCTTACTTGACAGTTCGGTTTAAAGGAAAAATCAAACTAACGAAACGTACACGGACCAGGGCCCAATTAGATTTCTTTTCACGGCGCCCCTGTTGAAAAGTACACATTATAATCACTTTTCCTCGCTCGCTCGCGTCGCTGTCGCGTCACTGTATGTCAGGACAGGGTGTCAGACGTTACCCAGCAAACATTTTGACGTCTATCTCACGTCTAATTAACGTCAGTCAGGCAGGTTAATTCGACGTCGGTCTGAGGTGCTGAAACGAAAGTTTTTCTGACGTCATGACCGACGTCATTTCTACGGCTCTTAGACAGCATCAATTTACGTTGTTTCATCGTCGTTTAGACATCATATCAACGGCTTACAAAGCAGGCTACTTCAACCCATGTCAATATTACGTCGTATAGACGACTTTTCAACGTCTCTACATGACGTCTATTTAACAGCTCTTTAACGTCGATGTGGCAGGCTGATTGGACGTCGATCTGAAAGTTTTTCTTACGTCGTTTTCACGTCATTTCAACGACTAATAGACAGCATCATTTTACATTGTTTCAACGCCATTTAGACGACATATCAACGGCTCACAGAGCAGTTAGGCTACTTCAATCCACGCTGTATAGACGACTTTTCAACGTCTCTATGTGACGTCTATTTCACGTCTAATTAACGTCGATTTGGCAGGTCCATTCGACGTCGATCTGAGGTGCTGAAATGAAAGTTTTTCTGACGTCGGTGTCATGACCGACGTCATTTCAACGGCTATTACAACTCTAATCTACAACTATTTGAATAAACTTCTCAATTTCAGCCAAAAAAAATGCTCAAACTGCATTAAGTTCAAAAAGTCAAGACGTCAACTCACGTCAGCAAATTTAAGTTTTTTTAAATATCTTGGGAATAGTGAACCTGACTGAAACTTTGATAGCAAATAAACTCAGGTTAAAAATATCCTAGTGATGTTCACCTAGGCTATACTGTAAAATACAAGTAGTACATGGACTAATCTTAGGTAAAATAAGAAAATGAAAGCATTCAGGACCAGATCTATTTAACCAGTTATCTATATATTGAAAACATATACAAACAATACAAGTAAAACAAATATATTCATTAGAAAACAAATTTATTTTTGGAAAACAAGGTCATAGGGACAGTGTGAGGTCCTGAGGGCAACATCATGCCATGGAGGGTTGATCCAGTGGCCTGGATGCTCCATCTCTTCACAGCCGCTGGAGAGAGGATACAAGAAAAAAATAATTTTTACAGAGCACCTATTCAGATGTCAACCAGCACTAGGACTCTGGAGCTGGAGCTAAGGGACACATGGAGCAGGTTTAAGGAGGAAATCCTGAAGAGTTCCTCTTTAAGACCAAACCCAGATAAGTTTTTATTTTGAGCTGCACATGAACAGTTCATAGACCTTTTCAAACTGCTGTACTGTATCGGATCTGCACGATTCTCGTAGGCCATCTATTTTGGTTTCAAAATGGCGAATTTCGCCGAAAGGTGAGTGATTTTCATGCCTGGTTCTTCAAACATGCTCCAAGTGGTTTGTACTTTCACTTCAAGGAAGCAGACATGTTGTCCTATGAGCTCTCAGACAGTGTTAAAAAGTCTCGCCAGATTAGTGTGACTCTTTACCGTAGTGGATGTTGTTTTAGCTCATTTTACAAAGATGTACGCCTGCTTGAAGTAAACAAATCCCTACATGCATGTTTGAAAAACCGTCTGCTGTTGTCTGTGGACAAAAAAATTGAGGTTTTGTGGGATGTAAACAACCTAAACACCCTAAGAGCCACCCACCCCCATTTTAAGTTGCTGTGCTGATGTGGGGATATAGGGGCTGTGTATAACAAGAGCAATGATGGGAAAATCTTCATAATCATTCAAGCCCCCGAGGCCTAGTCGGACAAACAGAATCTCCGACTAGGCCTAGCCTCACGTAGCCGGCTAGTCCATTTAGCGTGAAAGGGCAAAAGCTATCATTCCTCTCGCTATCAATAAAGCCTGGGGCACCAATATGGCGGGGCATTTTTTTTGGTCGGAATGGCGGACCGTCAGAATGGCGGTCCTTCGGAATGGGTGTCGCCCCCCGGCTATGGGGCTAGGAATAACAGCAAAAACCAACTATCTGTAACAATACAGGATGCAACAACAAAGTCAGAAGTTTAACATGTAATTGATGAACGTATAATGTCTTAACGTATAATGACGCATGCGTCGGAAACCAGGTGCGCTAACTACCTGAGGAAAAATAGTTCCTAGATGGATGCTAGAATAACAAACATTTAAGCCCACATTGCCAATATACATGATGATACTACATTGTTTTCTTCCATTCACAAACATATTTCCATCATTTCGAATAGTTTTTAACAACGTAAATCGATGCCGTCTAAGAGCCGTTGAAATGACGTCAGTCATCCGCGGTCATCTCAGCCCCTCAGGTAGACGTCAAATCAACCTGCCTGCCCGACGTTAATCAGACGTGAAATCAACGTCCTGACATGACTGGACGTTGACTGGATGTCTTCATCTCTACACAGCACCAGATAGCTTAGGTAGATGAAATCATTCTTGGCAGTGTTTTTTCAGTTAAATATGTTTTCTTTGAGATCGTATCCCCCCTAATGTTATCATGTCGAAAGAAAATCTAAATAAAGTCACGACGTGACGCGACGTCGACTGGATGTCGTCATCTGGACGCGGATTGAGAAAATGTTTGCTAGCAGTATTTAATCAGTTAACCTGCTCTAAAATGCATATTTTTTTATGTCATATTTGCCCAGATATTATTTTATCATGTTGAAAAACAGTCTAATTAAAGTCACGACGTGACGCGACGTCGATTGGATGTCTTCATCTCAATGCAGGTCGAGGAAATGTTTGCTGGGATACTAAACACATTCACGCCCAAGCGTCGTGTTTTGGAAGTAACTTAGTCGGTGCGATCACTACAACCAACTCGGTATGAGAATAACTCTAGCATGCTAATGTGCTGTGCAGCCTTTATGCTAACAAACTACCAACTGCTATCTCTGAATCTAGCTTGTTGTTGGCACTCGAGTGAGGTTTCATGTTTTTGATGTTTCCAAACGAGGGTTCGTGATTCGCCGGCTCCGTCAACAAATTCACGTGTATTCATTTTCCCCAGGGATGCTCGTACAGCTACAGTATTTACGACACTGGTAACAGATAATTGCACTTCTCAACCAGTCGGGGGCAGTAATGAGTCCAAACTACCTAGTGTTGCTTTAACTCACTTCTAGCATAACTGTAGGCATTTCACACAGACTTAGATGGACAAATATTAAAATGACGTGCAAAACAGCTGATAATAACAAATGAGTAACATAAGCATAACGTTACAACAGCTGTTTAGCTACAACAGCTAGCAACTTTACCTGCAAACAAAATAGCATTGTTAGCATATGTTCTGAAGTTAACAGCTAACAACGTTCCTGGCGGGTCAACACATTTAAACAGTGTTTGGTTGGAGACGTTTGGTGGATAAAAGTTTGACTTACTTCATGAGACTGAGACAGCAGCTGCAGCAGCAGCGGCGGCTCAGCCTCCGTCTCAAACACGGTGTGTTTACTTTGAAAATCCCGGAGATTATCTCTCTCAGTTGTTGGAAAGTGGCGGAAGTATGACTGTATAACAGTTATGAATTATCTAAATTATTTAAGCTATTTGTTGTTAGGTTGTATTTATTTAATTTTGCTCTAAACTGACAGCTGCGGCCAACACGCTTCAAAACGCTCAACTTTTACTTTGAAGGCTGTTTCCGACACTCGACTTCCTTTTTCAATGTTCACTGTGTAACGTGGGGCTGGAGGAAGGCCTAGCCACGGATGCTATTTAGCATAGCTCCAGCATGGAATAAAGTTGAGGCTGGAAACGAAGTGGAGGGATTTCCACACTGTACGTTTATTTTCACAGACAGACCATTCAAGCCAGGTCTCATGGCATAAACTACAGTCATCAATGAAAGAATAAAGAGAGGACAGATAAGTTCGTTGTCCTGCAGCCTTCACCAGCGTCCACATTACTCGGGTCAAAAGGATTGACTGAGGGAGAAAGGTGATATCAAGTGACCTAACAAAAAGGAGGCGCCAACGTGTGGCGTCAACAGGTAGTGCTCCGTTATACTCTGACTGTTACAACTGTACAAGTTGGATAAAGGAACAATTACACGTCTTACGACAATGAAATAGGAAATACCCCCAAAATGGGATGTTTCATTACACAACGTGAACAATGCAGGTTCATTTATACTTCATGCACAGACCTGATGTGTTTTTCTTTTAAGTTTATATTGAACTTCTGTAACAACATGTCGACATTTGTGTTCATGTTTTCTCGCTGGTCGTATGAGACTCTGTGTTTATCTCCCTGGACCACTAAAACTAATGTAAAGCAGGTGGTGTCCCTGTTGCCTTTGATGAAGTCTGTGTTTCAGCATTTTTAAGACCTCGGGACAATTCCAGCTGTGTTTGTGGAGACAACACCGGGACAGTTTCCAGTCATGGTTGTGGAGACAGAAACTGGATGTTTCTGACAGGAAGTGGGGTCCATCTATAACTGTGCTCATGGCGACCAAACAGGTGTTTTAAATGTTCAAATAAATATTTTCCTCGTCCCAACCAAAGAGTCTGAACCCAACAGACCATAAGCACAGTGTGGTGACGAGCAAGAACAGAGAACTGAACCTAAAGTTAAACATAAGAAAGGTGTAGTTTTAACTTACCTGTGGTGGATTTGCAGAGAAGGACTTTCACTGAGCCGGACTCCATTTATTTCTATGTGAGGTGAAACAAGTTAAACAGTTTTTCCTCCATGAGATTGAACCTCGGTGATAAAAATGCCCATTTTAAATATTTTCCACATGGACATCATGAATCAGAATCAGAATTCCTTTATTTGTCCCGCAAATGGGGAAATTTCTTAGTCACAGCAGCCAAAGGACAGTGTCACACTAAAACAATAATAAAAAGTAAAAAATAAACAATATAATAAGAGATAAGAAATAGAATTTAACTGGTATATACATAATATCTACAATATGAAATTGGTATTTACAATATGACATAGTATTTATTATTTATAATATGGACAGTGTAAGTTTAAACAGTTGGTATTTTTATTTACAAACAATAAATAATAAATATGGATATTAAAAATTGTCCAATTTGTGCAAACCAGAAAGTGTGTGGATATGTGCAGAGTTTTTTTTTTTTTATTGTACAGTGCACAGTGAGGTCTACTGGGAGCAGTGCTGGTTGTAGACTCTGACAGCAGCAGGAAGGAAGGACCTGCGATACCTCTCCTTCACACACTTGGGGTGTATCAGCCTGTCACTGAAGGAGCTGACCAGTGCTGTGATAGTGGCCTGTAGGGGGTGGGACTCCTTCACCAGCAGCGATGATAGCTTGGCCATCATCCTGCTGTCTCCCACCACCTGCACTGGGTCAAGAGGGCATCCCAGGATGGAGCTGGCCTTCTTGATAAGTTTATCAAGTCTCTTCCTATCTGCTGCCGAGATGCTGCTGCTCCAGCAGACTACTCCATAGAAAATGGCTGATGCCACCACAGAGTCATAGAAAGAAGTCAGGAGCGCCCCCTGCACTCCAAAGGACCTGAGCTTCCTCAGCAGATGGAGTCTGCTCTGACCTTGTTGTATGTTGCTGCAGTGTGATCAGTCCAGTCCAGTTTATTGTTCAGGTGAACTCCCAGGTACCTGTAAGACGTCACCATCTCAATGTCTGTTCCCAGGATGTTCACCTGAGTGAAATCCACCACCAGCTCTTTGGTCTTCCCGGCGTTGAGCTGGAGGTGGTTCCGCTGGCACCAGTCCACAAAGTCCTGAATAAGTTCTCTGTAGGCTCTGTCGTCCCCGTCCCTGATGAGGCCGACGATAGCAGAGTCGTCAGAGAACTTTAGTAGATGGCTGTGGGGTGACTGGTGGGAGAAGTCTGCAGTGTACTGGGTGAACAGGAAAGGGGCCAGGACTGTTCCCTGTGGGGCCCCCGTACTGCAGACAACCGTGTCCGACACACAGTCCCGAGTCCTCACATACTGTAGCCGGTTGGTGAGGTAATCGAGGATCCAGGATGTGAGGTGTTGGTCCACCCCCGTGAGCTCCAGCTTGTCCTCCAGAAGGGCCGGCTGTATGGTGTTGAAAGCACTGGAGAAATCAAAGAACATGATCCTCACAGTGCTTCCAGGCTGATGAGACGTTGATGGAAGATTTTCCACCAGTTAAAAAAAAAAAGCAAAAAAATTAGCCTTGATAAAAAAATTGAATCCCATTGTTAATCATCATTATGAGATAACAAGTCAGAATTATGAAAGTCTTTTTTTTGAGAACTCAAGATATTACAAGAATAAAGTGGAACAGCAGTCTCTCCCTGCGTTATACTGAATGTGAAGTTGCTCTTTCTTGTTTTGTAAACTGGCAGAAATGAGCTTCTACAAACTTCTGATGTCGACGAAGAGGACGTGTCTCTTTAGCCCCGTTCAGCCCTTTCAGTGCAGGAATCATGCAGCGATTCTCCGTATCAGCTTTGAATGTCAAATTCAGTTTTTCTCTGGTGTCAGCTGTATTGAAGTCTATGGGAGATGATGGAGAAACTCGCTGAAACCCAACACATCTACATCGTCTGACTTCTGATGAAGAAATGCCTCCAGAACACGACAGAACACACTTCAGAACTGATTCTTGGTCAGACTGGTTTCTGCTGGTCAGACCGCAGTTACATCACTAACAGGAGCCTTTCCTCGACATCGAGACAAGAAATCAGGTGTTAACCTCCTCTCTGAAGTGTGGTCTCTCTCAGTAGGGCTGTGTAAACGTCAATTCACATTCCTCTACATGAAGTACAAAATTCTCATCACAGAAAACCTGTAGAAATGCTTTAAAACTTGGTAACTGTAATAAATGTAAATCACACAAACATCACAGAATAATGTTGCAACAAGCTTTTGGCTCTTTTGTAAAATATATTTATTGAGTATATTTACAACTGTACATTTAACAATATATTAGAAAAGTCTTTGTACTTCCAGAAAGTATTAAAAGTGTTTTTGGTGGAAGAACTGGTTCTTAGACTTTGTACCGGGTCTCAGAACCGGGTCTCTCTCTGGAACAGTAACTCAGCTGTTAGTGGGTTTAAACACATTTTCATCAGGAAACACTTTTACTGCCGTTTACAGTCAATTCACTGTTTTAATGAGGAAAAGCTGAGAAAATGTTTGTATGAAGAAAACAGAGATCACGCATCACTCTATTTAAAATGTGAAATAAAAACAAAACTCATATAATACTCATTTACATTTTTAACATCATTTCCTTGAGATAATTTACTGAACATGACTTTGACATGACTGCATCATTACTTTGAGACATCATTATAGAGTCATACTTCTCCACGTTGAACTCAACATTCATCCCAAAATACAAACATATAGTTGTCACAAAGTAAAAGTAAATTCAGTTAATATAACAAATACAAAATGATAAATTGAGCCAACTCATAAAATCGAGGAACAGTTACAGCCTGTTTGTTTTGTTACAATAAAAAAAGGATGTAATCGTGGACCCAACAGAACAACCTGATGGGTAAAACCTGAGAGTTATCACATAAATATAAACACGCTGAAGACAAATCTACAGCATCATGAACAAGAGAAGAGTCATGATCTCCAGATGATTATCATCAAACACTGCTGGCTGCTCTTGGCCTCCAGACAACCTTCTGAATCAGTCTATAACAAAGAGCAGGAGTCATGATGTTCTCATCTGTGAAGCAGAGATCACCGTGTGGAACATGATGGTCCCGTATTATAAACTGTCCACCACCAAAACAGTAACAAGTAATCGTACCAAAGTCATGTTTTCATCTAACGATCATGAGACATCAGCGACTCCCTGATCAGCACATTACCACCACACTGACGGCTGCTTCACCAGATTTCAAACCGCTTGTCTTTCTTAAAAGGAGCTCTGTCCTCGATGTTGTTCCTGAAGAGTCTAGAAAAACCAAAGCAGAGAGAAACATCACTCACTCAGCCACAATAACATGTGACAGGATTAACTTAACTCATCTGACATGATGAAGTACAGATGTCTTAAAGGTGACATATTATGCTCATTTCTGCTTGTTGACATGGGTCCTTGATGTCTAAATGAAATGATAGTTACATGCTTTGGTCGAAAAAACCGAAGGATTGAGCACAGCAGGGTTGTTTACACACCAGTTTCACAGCCCTGCTCTCAGCGGCCGGATTCAGTGACTTTTTTTCATTATGTTAATGAGCTACTGCGTGCGCCGCCCACTTCTTCCTGCCGACCGGAAGACGTGAGGAAGGCATCGCGGGACCATGGCAACGAGCACTACACAGCAACTTTCAATAAAGTTGAGGAAAAAAAACAAAACAAAAAAAAAACAAGGAGCAATACACAGCGCGACGCAGCTTTTCAGTGTCCGTGCCTGCATATGACTGATAGTAGCACAGCAGACATGTAGCAGGTAGCCGCTGTCTCCAGCTCCAAAACAAAGTAGTGACTGCTTTACTGCAGATAACGTTTTGATACTCTCAGGTCTGGTCTCTCATGCCAGCAGCTAACGCTACAGCTAATGCTACGGCTAACGCTACACACGTATTACATGTATACCAACACACAGGAAAACGGTCAGAGGACAGTCTCCCAGAGCCATGACATCTGCCAAACTACAGCAGCTCCTCGTGCTGCCTGTCACACAGTCAGCAGTGCATTCAGACAAGACACGCTTCTAGAAGTTTGCTTACACACTGTCCTTTAGCACAACATGCTAATGAATGAACGTAGCTCACTGGCCGAGAATAACAGACCAGTTCATACCGTTTCCTCTGCGTGTTCACCGCGGAACAGCAGCTAAACGTCCGCGAACAACTGACACACACAACTGAGGCGATCTCACCCCGTCTCCTCTGTTTGTTCACCGCAGAGCAGCAGCTCACTGTCCGCGAACAACTGAGACATTTCACCCCGTCTCCTCCCCATGTTCACGGCCGAGCAGTGGTTCACCGGCCGGTTAGAAGCGATAAAATCTCAATATCCCAATTCATTTTCTCAATTCACCTTCATGTTTTAAAGAGTGCTGATATGACACATTAACGCTTCGTATCATTAACATTATCATGAATCCTCCGGCCTGTAAGCCCAACGTTGACAACTTCACATGTAATGTTAGTTCAGCCTCATATTTACACCCACGGTTAGCGTTAGCTCATGTGCTAAACGGCCAGAGTAACACAAACTATACTGTTTTTTAAATACTTACAGCTCCATCACTGACAGCGGGTATGGATCCATCTTTTAAGGGAAAATCTCGTTGCCAGTCCAGCGTTGTACTGACTCTGGTTGCTGAAACAGTCCGGGGTGAAGTGACTGGCACAGACCATAACGCTTCTGCTCACTGAAGCTGGGACCCTGATAAATAAAAAGTAGCCTCTTCGCTCTGATATCCTCTTTGGTAGGGAGGCGATGTAGCGAAACATGAGGATCCGTGCATCCGACGACAGAGCAGCAGTGCTCGGCTTTCGGGTTGTACATGGTAGCGGTCAGGCTGTCACGTACAAGTTAGCGAGGGGAAAAAATGGCGGATCCTCGTTCAGGTAGCTGGCGTAATGTGGGAGGAGATACGCAAAGAGTATGCAAAAGACCGGATTGTGACGTCACAATCCGGTCGAAATCCAAACGGCTCGTTTAGAGACTCAATTCCTGACTCTGCCAGGTACAAAATATTGACTTAGTTGTCAAAACTCATGCTTAGGGGGTGGGGAGGCACTCCGGATACACAAATATACATACTAAAGCAAGGAAAAAGTCAGTTTTGCATAATATGTCCCCTTTAATAAATGAACGGTACAGTGATGAATGTGTGCTCACCGCACAGTGTCCATGGAGGGGTTGATGGAGACCAGTTCCAGTAACATGTCAGTTGAAGCATCAGTGATCTTATTGTGACTCAGACTGTAACACAAACACAGGAAGTGACACAGAGGATATTTATGATGGTGAGTTATATCAGCCTGCTGCTGCTGGAGACAGTACAGCTACTGTCCAACACACAGCAGCAGGGACAGACACAGGTCAAGGACATAACTAGAATTACATACATGTTGTCACATGAACACGTGTGTGTTGACAGACTGATACTCACTCCAGGACTTGTACTTTGTGCAGATGTGTGAGGAGTGTGAGCAGCAGCTGGTCAGTGAGCTCACAGTGACTCAGGTCCAGTTCTGTCAGCCCTTCAGAGACGTCCAGCAGCCGAGCCACAGCTCCACAGGCCCTCTGATCCAGTGTGGTGTGACTGAGGTCCAGCTCTCCACCCAGGGCTCCACACAGGGACACTGCCCGTCTCACTGTGTCTCTGGCACTGTTCACAGGAACCAGGGACAGCAGCTGGAGGACGACCGTCTTACTGGCTCTGAACAGGAGAATCAGAGCAAAGAGCTGATTGTTAAGCTGATTTATGGTTGAATGTAGATTCTACGCAGAGCCGCGGTGTAACCTACGCATGGGGCTTACAGCGTTGTAACATTTATACATGTGCACTCGGACAGTGAAGAGCTGCTCCTGAGGAGCTGTATAATCCAAGAAGAGCAACAGAGGTCGGTGTGTTTACTGGGGAAACTACAGGTCACAATGCCCTGTACTAGTACCGCCACTAAGCACCAGAGGAGGAGCCAGAAACGTGATGCTACCAAGTGGAGAAATCAGTCGTTGCGATCTGCGTTGTGACAATGTGCCGGTACAATTCTGGGGAGGTGTGAGTCAGAGTATGATGTAGGTGTTTCAACACAAAGCTTTAAGCTGCATGAACATAAAAATAAACAAGTTTCTTCTCTGGTTTAGGTCACTCTGTTGTCTTTCCCACCTGAGGAGGACTCTGTCCAGGACAGGAAGCAGCAGGTCCAGCCCGCTGTCCTCCACCTCACAGTCCTGCAGGTTGAGCTGAGTGTCCTGGCTGCTGTGTCTCAGGATGGTGGAGACGGCCCTGCAGTCCTCATCAGTCAGACTGAGAGTCTCACTCTGAGCCTCCTGCTGCAGCTCCACACAGGAGGAGCAGGACAGATCCAGCCTGTGCTGCAGAGTCCTGAGCAGGCTGACTGCTGCCCCCTGCTGGGCGTCAGAGGCAGCACAGCAGTGGATCAACTTCAGCAGCAGATTTCTGTCAACACTGAGGAAATAGATAGAAAAATAACACATTAAATTAACAAATATTATGCATTATGTCCTGTGTGTTGAAGAAGACAGATACACTGACAAACTAACACTAATGTTTTACCTGAGTTGAGAAACTCTGTCCAGTGTAAAGAGGACGGACTCCATGTCCTCTGTTGGCATGGAGGTCCACAGGAGCTTCAGTTTAACTCTGTCAGTGTGTTGGAGGGTGAAGAGCAGAGCATCACAGTCCACAGAGTTCATCTCTCTGCAGGTCAGGTTGATCACACGATCCAGTGACCTCAGTAAACTGGGTATAAAGGGACTGGCACGAGCGTTATAGATCTCTGTGATGACGGTCAACACAAAGCTGGGACAGGCTCTGAAACACAAAGTGTGTTCACCAGAACAATTTGATCAGTCAAAGAATCAACAAACTGATGTAACACATGATGCAACTGATTCAATGAGACAAACTGACGTCTGCATCTGGTAAAAAGGTTAAAAACTAAGAACCTTTTAAATACAATCCTGTCCAGAAAGGGAAGCAGACGAGGGATGTTCTCCTGTGAGAAGCGGTTCTTCCTCAGGTTCACAGTGAAGGTCTGATCTGACGGCTGCTGCAGCAGATAGTGAAGAACCTCCCAGTTCAGAGAGAACGAGCTCAGGTCTCCACCAACCTTACTCAACAAGGAGCAGGTCAAGTCCTTGTCCTGGATGTCATGGAGGAGGAAGAGGAGCTCCTGGGAAATCTTCTCACTCAGTCTGCAGATAGAAATGTTTGAGTTTATCTTAGAGAAGTAAATGATTCATACATTTTGTATTTTCATTCATCAGATTGTGTTTCTGAAGCTCAGCAGAGACTTTTACTTGATTGTTAGAGGACCATCATGAAGCAGCAGTGGAATGAGACTCTGAGCAGGGACACAGAACTCAGTCAGGTCCAACCGGCTGACTGTCCAGTATCTCAGCAGGGACGCCAAACTACTGACGACCTTCAACAGAAGTCTCTCTGATGGTCGGCCTGTCTGAGGGGCGAGAGAAAGCTCCTCAACAGCCAACAGACAGGCCACTCTCTTTCTTCTCACCCACTGAGACAGAAACAAGGCCGTACCATTGGAGAGCCTGAAGGTCAGAGAGGGAGAGAAGAAGCAGCTGTGACATCATGACCTTCACCACGAACTGCACATTCAAACTGGACCAGATGGTGTTACAGGAACAACATTAAATATAGAAACACAAACCTCAGACTGTGCAGTTGTGTTGTGTGTCTGAAGAGGAGGGAGGCTCCTCTGACAGACATCCTCCTGGCTGTGAGGACGAGATCCACATCAGAACCACAGAGTCTGAGAACTCTTCCCACAGACCTGCAGGTTTTCCAGCCCAACTCTCCTGTTAGCTGCAGGGTGAAGCCCAGGAGCTGCAGCAGAGAGGCCAACTGCTCGGCCTCCTCTCTGGATCTCACAGAGATTAATGTGCACACACGCTGGAAGAACTCTGGATCACCACTGAAACAACATCATGGAAGAGGAGTGAAAACAGAAACACATGCTGCATCACAAACCACCTGATGGACCATGTTGTTCATGGAGAGTGACATTTAGAAAACAGACAGGATGAAATAATATAACTGTGTGTTAATATCACACGGTATTAAATACTCCTGAATAAATACTGAAGACAGAATGAACATTATGAGTGTGACTTACCTGAGCTGTGAGATATGAGGCAGACACTGTAGGAAACTCCTCACTTCACTCTCTTCATGTGAGCAGCCTGTCAGCTTCACTTGTTTCTTCTCTGATGTGAGTTTCAGCACTTCCAGGAGGATGGAGCTCTTTCTCTCTGAGAGGTTTATGGACCAGACTGCAGGAGCTGACTGGAAAACTGACTGTAATGATGGAAGGACACTCAGGCCTGTTTCAGTCTCATAGTCCTTCAGGTGGGAGTACAGATCCAGCAGGAAACCACACTGCTTTTCATTGTCCATGCCATTTGAAGGGAACTTTTTATATCTGCACACTGATGATAACAGCTCCAGTATCTTCTCTCCTGTCTGCTGTTCTCTCTCTGCTGCTGCACAGAACAGATTCACAAAGAACCTGACGTCACCTTTGAACCTGTGAGAGACACTGGAACAAGAAATGAACATTTAGTTATGACCTGATGTCAACAACAGAAACACAGTCATGTATTACTGATATGGAGTTTATCTGCTAAAAGTCTTCAGATACCTGCTGATGAGAATAATACAGTAAAGTAGATTGTTACGGTCGAGTGTTGCACCTGTGTTTGTGTGTTCTGGTGTTAGTTTCCCCTCCAGGTGACGCCCTCTCCTCCTTCTTGCCTATGAGTGGAGGATCACACCTGAGCTCCCTCACCATGAGGCCATGGTGACTTACAAGCTCTGTGTAAACTAACAATGGGGCCAGAGGGGCAGGTGGCTGCAGTGTGCTGCATGAGCCACAATATTGAGCAGTCAGGTGATTTTTTTATTTTTTTTTGATCAAGGTCTTTTTTATTTTTCAGATATAACAAACAAAAGATATACAATTCACACATGAAATAATCAAATCTAGTTCCTGTCCATACGAACAAACCAACCAACTTCCCTGTACCCCCCCACCCACAAATACTGGACCCTCAGCAAATTTCCATACATCCTGACACATTCAAATATGAGTTTGCAGATTCATACATATACAGTATATATATATTAAATATCTAGGCAAGTAAAAGAAAAAGACAACATAAATAAATAATAATAAAGGAAAAATAATAATAGTTAGAAAATAAATACATAAGTAAATTAAAAAAATAAAAAATTACGCACACACAATTGGGTTACATAGATATGTTAGTAGCTGCTGTGTCTTCTACAAAGGAAATAAATGGCTGCCAAATGTCATAAATTTTTTTAGTGGACCCTCTTACAGTGTATCTAATCTTTTCTAAATGAACATAACTCATGACCTCCCTAATCCACTGGCCATATGTTGGGGGGAGAGCATCTTTCCATTTAAACAGAATAAGCCTCCTAGCCAACAAAGAGCAGAAGGCCATCATGCTCAGGTGGCACCCAGAAAAAGTGGCATCAATCGGAGCCACACCAAACAATGAAATCAAAGGAGATGGGTGTACTGTTTTTCCACATATTCCAGAGAATGCCTCAAAGATGGACTGCCAAAAATTGTGTAGCTTGGGGCACAACCAAAACATGTGCAGGAGTGTGGCAGGAGCCTGCCTGCACCGATCACACGTAGGGTCAATACCCGTCTTAATCTTGGACAATCTATCCTTGGTCCAATGAAGACGGTGCACCATTTTAAACTGAACCACAGTGTGTCTGAGGCATATAGAGGAAGAGTAGATTTGTTGTATGATTTTTTGCCATATTTCTTCTGTAATCGTTATGTGTATTGAGTATTGTATAAATTCTGCCTATTACTTGTTTTATATTAACTTCACATTTTAAAATTGTTTCAAGCAGTGATTCAGGAGGACTCAATGGGAAACAGTCAGAGTTAGAAGCCACAAAACCTCTAACCTGTAAATACCTGTAGAAATGTGATTTATGAAGACCATATTTCTGTTGCAGTTGTATAAAAGTGGCAAACCTATTTTCAATGTAGAGGTCAGATAATGTACCTATTCCATTTCTTGCTCAGATATTAAAAGCATCATCCATCATTGATGGAACAAACATATGATTCTTAATCAATGGTGTAACAGGTGAAAGAGCAGTGAGATTAAAGGTCCTTCTAAACTGATTCCAGGTTTTAATTGAATGGATAACAACTGGATTGGTGGAGAAGGCTGAAATAGGCTGTTTGAAAGGTAATTTGGAACATAATAAAGCTGCTGGGGAGGTAGATCCAATGGATGCCCTCTCCAACACCGTCCATTCAGTACTATTGACATCTGTGCAGTCATTTCTCAACCAATACAGCAGTGCTCTTATATTAGCGGCCCAATGGTAATACACAAAATTTGGAAGTGCCATACCTTCCAATGCGCGAGGTCTCTGTAATATATTTTTATTAATCCTTGGCTGCCTTTTATGCCATATAAAGGATGAAATCTGACTATCTAAATTGGAAAAAAAAGATTTTGTTAGATAAATAGGAAGACATTAAAATAGATATAAAAACTTAGGGAGAACATTCATCTTAATCGTATTGATCCTCCCTCCTAAGGAGAGAGGCAGAGGGTCCCAACGTTCCAGGTCTTGTTTAAGTTTACTTAAGAGGGGATGATAATTTGCCTTAAAAAGATCCTTGTGGTTACGTGTGACCCATATACCTAAATATTTTATTTTTTTAGGACTGAATTTAAAAGGGATTGACCCAAAGTATGATCTTTCTACAGAGGAGATAGGCATAAGTTCGCTTTTCTGAAGGTTAACTTTATAACCAGATATTCTTCCGAACTTTGTGAGTAGAGTCAATAATTCAGGAAGGCTTGAGAGGGGGTCCGACATAAATAACAACATATCATCCGCATAAAGTGAAACCTTATGTTCTGAACCCGCCCGGTGTATCCCCTTGATGGTGGGGCACTGCTTCAGGGCTAATGCAAGTGGCTCAAGTGCAACAGCAAATAAAAGTGGTGAAAGAGGACACCCTTGCCTTGTGCCCCGCTTCAGCTCAAAGTAGGTGGATAAGTTATTATTGGTGCGTACCGCAGCCACTGGGAGCGTGTATAGGAGTCTGATCCAGGAGATGAATTTAGGGCCGAAATTAAACACTTCTAAAGTCTTGAAAAGATAGTCCCACTCCACCCGATCAAACGCTTTTTCAGCGTCGAGTGACAGCATCACCTCAATATTCCCAGGATCGGGCGGAGTGGGACAATAAAGGATATTAAATAGACGCCTGATATTGAAAAATGAATAACGATTTTTTATAAATCCTGTCTGGTCAGACGAGATAATAGAGGGGATAATGTTTTCAAGGCGACGTGCCAAAATCTTGGCAAGAATCTTTGCATCTGTGTTCAGCAACGAAACAGGGCGGTATGAACTGCAATTAAGGGGGGTTTTATCCTTCTTAAGTAATAAAGAGACTACTGCTTGACGCATGGTTGGGGGCAAACAATTGGTGACTAAAGACTCTTCGAATACTAACAATAGCAAAGGAGATAACTGATCAGAAAACTTTTTGAAAAATTCGGACGAGAAACTATCTGGCCCTGGAGACTTGCCACTTTGCATGGCTCTGATTGCTGACACTATCTCCCTGACTGTGAAATCCCTTTCCAGTTCAGCCGAGAGTTCTACATCTACAGAAGGCATTTTCAGGGATTTAAAAAAATCTTCTAGGACAGCAGGATTGGTGGGCACATCTGAAGTGTATAATAATTGGTAGAATTTCCTGAAACAGGAATTGATTTTCTCATTGTCAGTGCATTTTAAAACACAATCGTCATTAATTTCAGGAATGGTTTGATTGGCAGTTCTTTGGCGCAGCTGGTGAGCAAGTGCTCGGCCGGACTTTTCCCCATGTTCATAATAACCATGTCTTGATTTGGAAATAAGGTATTCAGCATGTCGGGTGGACAGGAGATCAAACTCTGTCTGTAACGACAAGCGTTTTTTAATTAGATCTGCTGATAGGGAATGGCCATGCAGCCTGTCTAACTCCAATATCTCATCTGCTAATTTTTTAATACGCTCAGTGCTAGCCCTTTTTTTATTCGCACAGTAAGAAATAATTTGACCCCTTAGATAAGCCTTTAACGACTCCCAAACAGTAGATGGGGTCCCTGGGGTTTGATTGATGTCGAGAAACATTTTAATTTCTGACGATATGAACTTAATGAACTCAACTTCTGAAAGAAGCAAAGGGTTAAACCGCCATGAACGGTATGTAGATTGTGTATTAGGAATATACATTTTCATGGTTAAGGGACCATGATCTGAAATGACCATAGCCCCGTAATCACATTCTTTCGTGAGATGCAGAATTCTTTTATCCAGGAAAAAGTAATCAATACGTGAATACGTCTTGTGAACCGGGGAAAAGTAAGAGTACGCCCTAGAGGTGGGATTGCGAAACCGCCACACATCCGCTACACCATAGGTCTTCAGGAAGAGCTGAATAGAGTGTGCTGACTTCGACAGGGATGCCCTCTTAGAAATACTCCTATCTAAAAGAGGAGAAAGTGCACAGTTAATGTCACCGCCAAGTATAAGATGATGTGATGTCAGGTCTGGTAAGCGAGAAAAAAAATTGGTGAAGAATGTAGGGTCATCCCAATTCGGGGCATAAATACAGGCGAAAATAACCGGGAGAGAGAATAATTTTCCTACCACAATGACGTATCGCCCTGCAGAGTCAGTTTGCACATGAGATGCCGTGAACTGTACATTTTTACTTATCATAATAGCAACACCCCTAGTCTTTGAGCAGAAATTAGATTGATACACCTGGCCAGCCCATCCCCTAACCAGGCGAGAACTATCACAAGAACGTATATGGGTCTCTTGTAAGAAAACAATATCTGCTTTGAGCTGTTTTAGGTGTGTGAATATTTTTTTAAATTTCACTGGATGATTAAGTGATTTAACATTCCAACTTATGAAGTTAGCAGGGCAGCCATTGTAACCTCTTGTATTATTTATACTGGCCATATTGTGTATACAGAGAAGAGAGTACCGTATATGAAACCCAAAAACACAAGAACACAAAAACAGACCAAAACGACAACAAAAAAGAATAAAAAAGTAGCATCAGTTCGTAGATAAGTCCAGTAGTTACCCACCCCCAATCACCCACATGAACCAGGTGATTACAACAACCCTCAGAGAGAAATCCACACATTAAGTGTTTATGGTGGGGAACTATAAAGCTAAGCACTCGGGGCTCCCATCAAGCCTCCAACATAAAGAAAATAAGTAGTAGTAAAGTGCAAAATAATACAATTCTAGGTGTAATGCACAGTAAAGTTATGATTCTTGGGAAATAATATATAGATCATGCTGAGTATCAAGACTATACAGCATTAACTTCCTTAACATTGCAACAAGTGTAATGTCTCTAACAAATAGCCAACAGTGGCTGATTCAGTTAGTCCATAATGATAATCAGGAACTGTAACAGCATGTCTTTCATTTCAACTCGAGATAACCTTTAAGCCAAAACGACAAACCATAGCTTTAGTAGGAACACTAAGCTGAACATGAAATAGTATGTCAACCCATGAGCACACAGTTCAAGCTGGTCATCATCGACAGTGAGAAAGTGGAGCAGTTTAAAGAAACTGAAAACATTGTGTTATGAATTGGTACCTGGTGACATCTGGCACAGTGATATACTAATGTTCAACATACCCCTAGGTCGACAGAGGTATCATGTTCAGTTGAGATCATCAGACTCACGTTCATTCCGCGGCCTCCATGGATGGGATAATGTTCTTCGTGACATAAGTCATAGCTTTGTCCGGGTCAGTGAACTCCCTGTCCTCCCCTCTGTACGTGACCCGAAATCGCGCTGGAAACAGAATCCCGTATCGACTCCCTGACGGTCGCGAAGCAGCTTCCTCACCTCTGTAAATGCAGCCCGGGCTTTAGCCACAGTTGCCGTGTAGTCCGGGAAGATGGTAATTGGTTCCCCGTTGAAACGGAGCGGACTTCGAGTGCGAGCACGTCGCAGTATCTGGACACAGTCTTGATAATAATGTAGCTTAGCAATGATGGCGCGAGGTCTTCCGCCCGGCTTCTTCGGCCCTAGGCTCCGGTGCGACCGATCGATCATCGGCTCTTTATCCAACTGTAGCACCTCGGTTAGCAACTTTGATACAGAGGTTGTAGTGCTGGAGTCGGGAGTTTCGTGTACTCCAATGATCCTTATGTTGCATCTCCTCATCCGCCCTTCCATATCCTCAGACTTCGTTTTCAGTTCTGCCATTTCTGCCTTCAACTCACTCACAGTATTTTGTAAAGTAGCCACTTCATCTGACCATGTTGATAGCCCCCCTCTACCTCCTTGATGCTCACTTTCACCTGGTCGATCTCGGACTTCAGCGCTGCGGTGTTGTTCATTATCTCAGTTTTCACCGCCTTCAGCTCGTTCTTGAGCATTTCGAAGTCATCCGCGAGAGCATTTTTCAGCTCTGACTTTAACACCGTAGAGATGTCCGCTTTTAGTGAAAGAAGGATTTCTGATTTCAGGCCTTCAACGTCCATCTCTCCCGAGGCAGGTGAGGGCGGGGTCACTTTAGCTGGGCTCTTGGTAGTACTCTGGTCCGAGGAGGTGTTGGGCCTTGTTTTGGAGGATCCAGTATACTTAAATTTCTTCAGCCTCGTGTCCATTAGGGCACCGCCGTGGACCCGTTCCACTATCCGATGGACTTTAGTGATAGTTTGCTGTTGTATGACAAATATTACACCTTACGTTTTTCGGATAAAATAGAGGCTTAACGGGAGCTCACGTTGAACACAGCTCACTCCATTGCGGCCAAGCCACGCCCCCAGTCAGGTGATTTCTTCTATTGATTAGTGATCCAACATTTAGCGCTGGAGTTGCTCTCAGCTTTAAAACATTGATAACATTGGTTGTGTTTTCTTCTGTTGTAGGATGACCGCCATCTTCCTTTTGAAGACACTGGTATGTTGTTGACCCAATTACTTTTATTTTCATTTGTAAATAAATCTTTTGTGTTTAAACTCCAACATCGGATTCCCGGGACTTCCGGGGGCACGGAGCGAGATGGCAGAGTAGAGCAGAGCTCCTGAGTCGATTAAACAATAACTCCCCCAGAACTATGAAAGGTCTGAAAATACAATTTCTACACTGACACGAAATGAGTGGGGGACGAAAATCGAGAAGCACAAGGCAAAAAATGACATCCAAAGACCAAGAAGACGAATTTGAAGGCGAGTTAGCCAACGACGAAAATGGCGACCCTAAACAACTCCGCTCAGTATTAGAAGGCCTCACAAGTATCACGAAGGAAATACGAGACCTCAAGAGGGAAATGAAAGAGGACCTCTCAAAATTCAAAGATGAATTTAAAGAAGAGGTGAGGAGAGAGTTTGCTGGCTTCACAGAGGAAACTAACCGCGAAATGGCAGAAAACATCGCGGAAATACAACAGCAGCAAAAGGATATTACTGAGACACAGGAACGGATTTCAGAGCTGGAAGAGTGGAACATGGATGCTAAAGAGGCCATTGTTACTCTATTAAAACAGCAAACGAAATTGCAAGAGAAGTTGACTGAAGTGGAAGGACACGGAAGACGCTGCAACCTGAGAATTTATAACGTGGCTGAACAGGACAACGAATCTGTGCCAGAGCTAGTGGACGGGCACCTGCGCCGGGAGCTCGGGTTACCGGTGGGAACTGATCTGCACATACAGCGGGCACACAGAAGCCTGGGGAAGAAACCACCACCGGGAGCAACCCCGAGGTCCATAGTAGTCAACTTTTTGAAATACGAGACCAAAGAAAATATTCTGTCTAAAGCCTGGAAAGAGAAAATACAAATCGATGGGAGACAGATATTTTTTGACCACGATTATCCCACAGAGGTGATGAAGAAACGTAAATCCTACTCGGAGATCAAAAAGACTCTAAAAAGCAAAAAGATCCGCTTCCAAACACCACTGAGTAAGATAAGGATCCACTGGTCGGAGGGTCCCAAGACTTACAACAATGCTGAAGAAGCAACGCGGGACATGAGGAGCAGAGGGCTGGAGGCACTGGTGAGGCGCAGCAGCGACCCCCCATTGGAGGAGCGTATCCTGAGGACCTCTTCATGGCAACGCGTTGGAGAGAAGTCGGGGATAAACTTCGGCACCACTGCCCAGAAGGGACGCCGAGACGCAGGGAGCCGAGCGAGGGAAAGGCTACAAGAGTTTACAAGATGAGGGGGAAAAAAAATAGGGAACCCAGAAGAACTAAATGTCTCCTGTTCTTAAGTTAAAGCTTCTACAGTGGTTAGGTGAGTAAACAGAGCCACTAAAACGGAACAGATAACCAATTTATTTAGACAATACAGAGGTTGTTTATAGGGGGACTATTTGATTTATAGTTAACTTCTGTGTTGTGATTTTGATTCTTATATTATTTATGTGTTGGACGGTATAATAAAAAGGGTTCCACTGAAACGGACTCAAAATGGGGAATTTAACCCCCCCCCCCTCCCCCCAGAAGCACAAGACTTCTCTAATGTTTACATAAGAATCGACAAGGAGACCTATTAAGCTAGTGACTGTTGGACATATCTAGTAGGATGGGAAGACCTATTTCAGGTTTATCTCAAATTACTAGCAGGGGCCCTTTACACACAAAAGGTTATCCCCCACTCCCACCAACAGGGAGACAGGGCCTATGGGGAATGAGGCCCTTTTTTGTTTGGGAGTTCAGTTTCAGTTTATGTGTTTGTTCATATTTTGTTTGTAGGAAATTGTGGGTTGTTAATATTACAGTGGAAGGGTTAGGAATCATTTCAAGGGATATAAACAATGCAATATAATGATATAATGGTGGTGTTGCTGAATATCAATGGCTTGAATAATAAAAAAAAAAGAGGTAAAGCTTTTACTAAGTTTAGAAAAGAGAAGATGCAGATTATTTTTTTACAGGAGACACACTTATCGCGAGAGGAGCATGAAAAGTTTAAAAAATTAGGCTACAGGAATTCATTTGCCAGTTCCTTTGGACAAAATCATAGGAGGGGTGTGGCAAAACTGATTGCTAACACGATAAAGTTTGAATTGATCAAGGAAGTTGCTGACAAGGAGGGAAGATATATCATGATTAAAGGTAAGTTAGAAAAACAACTGGTGACACTATTCAATGTGTATGCTCCTCCGGAAAGTGGGAAAACATTTTTTCAGAAAATATTTGTGTGGCAGTGGGGTGTGGTTGAGGCGCCGGCTGCTGGAGGAGAGGGAGGAGTGGCTCAGCCGGTGCTCAGACAGCTGGACAGAATCAGGTAATCAATCACCTATATAAGCACGCTTGTAACCTGGTTCTGGTCTCTTGCAGTAGGCTGGGTCCTGGGAGAGGACCGAGCACCGCACCGACGACAGCAGACGGCAGGCGGGCGTTACCCTCAGCCGCGACGGCTGTTCCTTTGCGTTTTGTGTATGATTGTGAGCCACCCTTGTCTGCTGGCTGGTAAATAAAACTGTCACCACCTTCATCCCGCGCTGTTGCCTCCTTCCTGCCCTTCCTGTGAGCTCCAAGGCTCACATCTGGCGCCTGAACAGGGACCGGACCATGGACGCACAGACGCCGCTGTCGCTGGCTCTCCAGCACCTGGCGACGATGCAGGAGAGCACGACCGCGCTCCAGCAGCAGCAGTCCCAGGCCCTGGTGGATATCGCGGCGGCCCAGCGGGACGATCGTGCTCTCCTGCGGGAGCTGCTGCAGCGCCCGGCCACCCTGAGCGCTCCGGAACCGGCTGCGGAGCCCGGCCGGGGCCGGCCTCCGCCGTTGGCCCTCCAACGGATGACCGCCGAAGATGATCCGGAGGCATATCTGGACATCTTCGAGGGCACGGCGGAGGCGTGTGGGTGGCCGGAGGGGGAGTGGGCGGTCCGGCTTCTTCCGCTGCTCACCGGGGTAGCGCAGCTGGCCGCGCACAGCCTGCCGGCGGCCTCCCGTGTAAACTTCGCGCTGCTGAAGAGAGCCATCCTGGACCCTCTGGGCAGCACACCCGAGGGACACCGGCGGCGGTTCAGGGGGCTCTCTTTTGAGGAGGCCGGCCGCCCCTTTGCCTACGCGCAGCGGCTCCTCGACTCCGCGACGCGCTGGCTCCAGCCGGCGACGAACTCCGCAGAGGACATCGTCGGCCAGGTGGCACTGGAGCAGTTCGTCGCCGGGCTGCCCTCCTCCACCTCCAACTGGGTCCAGTGCCACCGACCCCCCGACATCGCGGCCGCGATCGTCCTCGCGGAGGACCACCTCTCCCTGCCCCGGCGGAGCATGAAGGAGGAGGCGAGACCCGCGACGATCCCGGCGGGCCGTCCCACCCCGGCCCCGAGGCGGAGATTCCCGGCGGCAGCGGCGCCACCCACCCACACACACACATACCCACACTCTCCCCCGGAGCATGCACCGCTCCGGGACACTAATCGCTCTCTCTCTCCTGCTCCGCAGGGCCCGGCCTACGTGTCTGAGCGACCGGCGCCCCGGGGGGCTCCTCAGATGCCTGGGCAGGGGTGCTGGCGGTGCGGGCAGCCCGGCCATCTCCGGGCGGAGTGCCCGCTCATGGAGGTGGGGCAAGTGGTTTGGGTTGCGGGACCGCCGGCCCCCTCCCCCGGTCCGGAAGGGACGTATCGTATACCGGTATGTATACAGGGGGGTACACACCAAGCTCTGCTGGACTCTGGTTGTGAACAGACCATGATCCACCAGCGCTTGGTTCGACCAGGGGCGTTGCTAGAGGCATCGTGGGTGAAGGTGAGGTGTGTGCATGGGGATATTCACGATTATCCGGTGGTGACTCTGGAAATTTATTTTAGAGGGAAGAAGCATAAGGTCAGGGCTGGAGTTAGCACTCGCCTCCTGCACCCTCTAATCTTGGGCACGAATTGGCCGGGGTTCGCTAGCTTAGCGGGGGAAACTATGAGGGTGCAGTCACGTATGTCAGGGAAATGTGAGTGGTGTGCTGTGCTCAGTGGTGAGGCGGGGGTGCCCCGTCCTGACGCTGCCGGGGGGGGCGCGGGGCCACCGGAGCCAGCCCAGCTGGCTCCGGGGGGCCCCCAGATCGCCTCCATGGAAGATTTTCCACTCGAGCAGTCTCGGGATGAGACCCTCCGTCACGCCTTTGACCAAGTGATGAGAATTGATGGCTGCCAGGTTCACCCTGGCACAGCACCCACTCACCCCTATTTTGTTGTCATTAGGGACAGATTATACAGAGCGACACGTGACGCTCGGACCGGAGAAGAGCTCACCCAGTTGTTGGTGCCCCAAAGCCGTCGGGAAACAATTTTCCAGGCGGCTCATCACAACCCCATGGCAGGTCACCTCGGCTATGATAAAACACTGAGCCGGGTCATGGCCCGATTTTACTGGCCGGGCATTCGGGCGGACGTAAGTCGGTGGTGTGCGTCCTGCCGCGAATGTCAGCTGGTCAACCCGCCGGCCACCCCAAAAGCGCCGCTGCGCCCCTTACCACTAATTGAGGTCCCGTTTGATAGAATTGCCATGGACCTTGTCGGGCCATTAGACCGGAGCGCACGGGGATATCGCTTTGTGTTAGTCCTAGTGGACTATGCAACGCGCTATCCCGAGGCAGTGCCCCTGCGCACCATCTCCGCAAGGAGTGTGGCACAGGCACTGTTTCAGGTAATCTCCCGAGTCGGGATCCCGAAAGAGATCCTGACTGATCAGGGCACGTCGTTTATGTCACGGACACTACGCGAACTGTACGAGTTATTGGGCGTCCATTCAATCCGGACTAGTGTATACCACCCCCAGACCGACGGCCTGGTGGAGCGGTTCAACAAGACACTAAAGAACATGATTCGTAAGTTCGTGCACGAGGATAGTCGTAATTGGGATAAATGGTTAGACCCTCTGTTGTTTGCAGTGCGGGAGGTTCCCCAGGCCTCCACTGGGTTTTCCCCCTTTGAACTCCTGTTCGGCAGAAAACCCCGGGGTGTCTTGGACCTGGTAAAGGAAAGCTGGGAGACGGGTCCAAGCACCAGCAAAAACGAGGTACAGCACGTCCTGGACCTGCGAGCAAAGCTCCATACACTGGGTAAGTTGTCACGTGAGCATTTGCTCCAGGCCCAGGAGCGTCAACAACGGCTGTACAACAGAGGGGCTAAACTCAGACAGTTTGCACCGGGAGATAAAGTGCTTGTATTGCTCCCCTCCTCTAGCTCCAAATTACTCGCCAAGTGGCAAGGGCCCTTTGTGGTCACACGGCGAGTGGGGGATGTTGACTATGAGGTGGTGCGTTCTGACAGGGGTGGGGCCACACAAATTTACCACCTCAACCTCCTTAAAGCCTGGAGGGAGGTGACGCCTGTTTCTCTGGCAACCACGGTGATCGAGAGGGATGAGTTGGGACCGGAGCTGGCTACTTCAAGCCAGCCGGTGCCGGTCCCCTTTGATGACCATCTCTCGGATGTGGCCTCGTTGCAGCAGCGTTTTGCTGATGTGTTCTCTCCCCTGCCAGGACGCACCCGCCTCATACACCACCACATAGAAACACCCCGGGGTGTGACGGTCCGGTCACGACCCTATCGGCTGCCAGAACACAAGAGGAAAATTGTTCAGGCGGAGCTTCAGGCCATGTTGGAGATGGGAGTAATAGAAGAGTCCAACAGTGACTGGTGTTGCCCCATCGTGCTGGTTCGCAAGTCCGATGGGTCAGTACGGTTCTGTGTGGACTATCGCAGGGTCAACGAGGTGTCCAAATTCGATGCCTATCCAATGCCCCGGGTTGACGAACTCCTGGATCGGCTGGGCACGGCTCGCTTTTATACGACGCTGGATTTGACCAAGGGCTACTGGCAGATTCCCTTGTCGCTAGAGTCCAAGGAAAAAACGGCCTTCTCCACTCCGTACGGTTTGTACCAGTTCGTCACGCTTCCATTCGGATTGTTCGGGGCCCCAGCCACTTTCCAGCGCCTCATGGACCGGGTGCTGCGGCCTCACTCTGCATATGCTGCGGCCTACTTGGATGATGTGATCATTCATAGTGAGACCTGGGAGCAGCATATGCAGCAGGTGGGGGCAGTGCTCGAGTCTCTGAGGCGGGCGGGGCTCACGGCCAATCCGAAGAAGTGTGCGGTGGGACGGAGGGAGGTACGGTATTTGGGGTACCACCTGGGCGGCGGGCAGGTGCGGCCACAGGTGCAAAAGACCGCTGCGGTTGCGGCCTGCCCAATACCCAGGACGAAAAAAGAGGTGAGGAGGTTTCTGGGGCTGGCCGGTTACTATAGGAGGTTTATTCCGGCCTTCTCCGAGCTGACCAGCCCCCTAACCGACCTGACCCGAAAGGGTGCCTCAGATCCGGTCCAGTGGACGGAGCCGTGCCAGCTGGCGTTTGAGAGGGTAAAACAAGCCCTCTGTGGGGAGCCACTCTTGTACACTCCTAACTTTTCTCTCCCTTTCATCCTGCAGACCGATGCCTCGAACAGTGGGCTGGGGGCCGTTTTGTCCCAGGAGGTGGAGGGGGTCGACCGCCCCGTACTGTACATTAGCCGGAAGCTGGCTCAGCGGGAGGTGAACTACAGTACGGTGGAAAAGGAGTGCCTCGCCATACGGTGGGCGGTCGGTGCCCTCCGCTACTACCTCCTGGGGCGCCCATTCACCCTCTGGTCGGACCATGCCCCGCTCCAGTGGCTCCACCGCATGAAAGATGCCAACGCGCGGATCACTCGCTGGTATCTAGCATTACAGCCTTTCAGGTTCAAAGTGATCCATAGGCCGGGTAACCGCATGGTTGTGGCTGACTTCCTCTCCCGCTTGGCGGAGGGGGGGGGGAGTGGGCTTGCGGCCGGCGGGATCCCGGCCTAAGTCGGGCGGTGGGGGTATGTGGCAGTGGGGTGTGGTTGAGGCGCCGGCTGCTGGAGGAGAGGGAGGAGTGGCTCAGCCGGTGCTCAGACAGCTGGACAGAATCAGGTAATCAATCACCTATATAAGCACGCTTGTAACCTGGTTCTGGTCTCTTGCAGTAGGCTGGGTCCTGGGAGAGGACCGAGCACCGCACCGACGACAGCAGACGGCAGGCGGGCGTTACCCTCAGCCGCGACGGCTGTTCCTTTGCGTTTTGTGTATGATTGTGAGCCACCCTTGTCTGCTGGCTGGTAAATAAAACTGTCACCACCTTCATCCCGCACTGTTGCCTCCTTCCTGCCCTTCCTGTGAGCTCCAAGGCTCACAATTTGATCTTATAAATTTGGAAACGGAAGGGACATTGGTATGTGGCGGGGACTTCAACGTGGTTTTAAACTACAGGTTGGACACGACAAGTATGAAGAGAAGCAAAAAACAAGTTAATAAATATATGAAGTTGAAGAATTAAAAGGGGAAATAATTAGATACAGGGAGGAAAATGATAATGGGGAAGTAGATCCAACAATTTTATGGGATGCCCTTAAAGCTGTAATAAGGGGGAGGCTGATTTCATTCACAGCTTTCGCTAAAAAAGCCAGATTAGAAACTTATCAGAAACGAATTGAAGAATTGAAAGAATTGGAACACCAACATAAACAGACAAAAGATCCGGTAATACTTGACCAGGTTAAAGAAGTTAGGAAAAAAGTAGATGATATCCTGTTGGAAGAGGTGGAAAGGAAAGCTAGGTTTATAAAACAAACGTACTATGAGGGAGGATCTAAAGCCACTAAAAGTATTGCTAGACATATAAAGAAACAACAAGCATTAAATAATATACATAAAATAAGAGACCCTGCAACCAATAAAGTCCTATATGAACCAGAAGAAATAGAAAAAATATTTGTGGAATATTACAGCAAATTATATACACAGCCTACCTCAGTGGATGAAGAGGATTTAAGGGAGTTTCTAGACCAATTAGATTTGCCAACAATAGGTACACAACAGAATGCGACGTTGACCTCAAAAATAACAGTAGAAGAGATAGAAAAGGCAATTAGTCGTGCAAATTCAGGGAAATCACCAGGAACTGATGGATCGGGTGCCTCTTTTTATAAAACATTTAAAGAGGAGTTAACCCCACTATTATGTGAATCATTTAACTATAGTCTTAAGAAAGGCAAGATCCCTCCCTCATGGAAAGAAGCTAATATCTCTGTCATTCCAAAGGAAGGTAAAGATAAAGAATATTGTTGTAATTACAGACCAATATCAATCTTAAATGTAGTTTACAAACTCTACACCTCCATTATAGCCAAGAGGTTAGAGACATTTATGCAGGATTTGATTGATGAGGATCAGACTGGCTTTATTAAAGAAAGGCAAACACAAGATAACATAAGAAGGACTCTACATTTCATTGAAAAGGTACAAAAGAAGGGAGAAAGTGTAATTGTGGTAAGCATAGATGCGGAAAAGGCTTTCGATAGCGTGAATTGGGCATTCCTATATATGGTATTGGAAAAATTTGGATTTAATGAGGAATCTGTAAACTGTATTAGGTCAATATATCAGGAACCATCGGCAAGGATCAAAATAAATGGTAATTTGACGAATCGATTCAATCTGGGA
This sequence comes from Pagrus pagrus, assembly GCF_965226575.1. Classification (NCBI taxonomy): domain Eukaryota; kingdom Metazoa; phylum Chordata; class Actinopteri; order Spariformes; family Sparidae; genus Pagrus; species Pagrus pagrus. The sequence goes on from NC_140206.1 coordinate 1,539,602, forward strand.
AGGGGAACGAGGCAGGGTTGTTGCCTCTCACCAAGTCTCTTCGCACTGTTTGTCGAACCATTAGCTCAGATGATTAGGCAGGAGGAAGAAGTTAAAGGGGTGACAATAGGACAGGAGGAGCACAAGATAGGGTTATTTGCTGATGACATATTAATCTTCCTAAAACAACCTAATGAAAGTTTTCCAAAAATTATGAGACTATTAGAGAACTACGGAATCTACTCAGGATACAAAATTAATGTCACAAAAACACAGATTTTGTCAATAAATTATTCTCCATCTCAGGAGATAAAGGAAACATACAATTTTAAGTGGAATGCTAAATCAATAAAATATTTAGGGGTAGATGTCACAAAAGGATTAGATAAGCTTTATGATGCGAATTACACAAAAATAAATCGAGAAATTAGGAGGGACTTGGAGAGATGGTCACTAATTAGTTTGGATTTTAGCTCAAGGATAGAGATAATTAAGAGAAACATTCTACCAAGGCTTTTATATCTGTTCCAATCACTGCCAGTGATGATCCCACAAAAACAATTCATGGAATGGGATAGGTGGATATCGCGGTTTATATGGGGAGGAAAGAAACCCAGGGTCAGATACAAAACTCTGCAGCTCCCAAAGGATAAAGGAGGCCTGGCTTTACCAAGCCTTAGGGAATATTTTTGCGCTGCACAAATAAGACCTCTGATATATTGGTGCAAGGATGAGTATGTTGCAAAATGGAAAAATATAGAATTATGGCAAAAAGACATTGAAATACGAAACTTAATAGCACACAAAGGACTATTACGCAAGTTACAGTTGAAATATGGAACAAGGTTGTTGAAAGACATAAATTGGAGAAAGAGACAAAAACTTTGAGTTGGTTTGCATCTGATTCGAGGTTTGTACCTGGTACGAATGATAAAGGGTTTAAGCAATGGATGAAAAAAGGCATTACAGCGATATGTACCATGGTCGAGCGGGGGAAGCTGCAGAGTTTTGAAAAGTTAAGGGATAAATTTGGACTAGATGAACATGAACAATATCGATACTGGCAGATAAGGGATTATTATGAGAAGGAGATAAAAACTGACACTGATAATGAAGTTATTGATGTGTTTTTGAAAGCCTATGAGGGAAAAAAATTTAAAGAAATCTCAACCCTATACAGAGGTTTGTTGTCATGCAGGAAGACTTCCTCTCTTTATATCAAAGAAAAATGGGGAAAAGAGTTGAAGGAACAAATAACTGAGGAGGAATGGTTCAGTATGTGTAAAACGCAGTGCACGGCCACTAGCTCCAGGATTTGGAGAGAATTCAATTGGAAAAATTTGGTCAGATTTTTTATAACTCCAAATATTAGGAAGGAAACTGTAGGTAACCAGCAACCATGCTGGAGACTATGTGGACATATGGATGTAGCCCATATGCATATTTTTTGGTCTTGCCAAAAGATAATAGGATATTGGGATAAAATATGGCGGGGATTAATAAAAATAATTTGGTACGAGATACCCAAGTCTTGTAAGATACTTTATTTGGGAAATTTGACACAAGACATAATACAAAAAGAGGATGAGTATCTTGTTAAAGTTCTGCTATTGGCAAGTAAAAAAACAATAACAAGGTTATGGTATAAAGCAGAACCACCGACCGTGGAGCAGTGGGCGAGCACTGTGGAAGAAATATTTGTAATGGAAAAAATTACACACAAACTACGATTACAAGAGACACAATTTCAGGAAAAATGGGGAAAATGGACAGACTATAGAACACAGCAAGAGGACACCACCTTCACCACTGGACAATAAGGACACTGATATGTGAATAATTGCTTTGTGGAGTTTGTAAAACTTGACACTGTAATTGTTGAAAGAAAATTTAAATAAAAAATAAGTTAAAAAAAACCAAAAAACTCCAACATCCTGTCTTTCCTTTTTCTTTTACTCTGGTTTTATTTAACTATGTTACTCCCCTCATCCCCTGGCCAAACAGTCTGTTATGAGAATTTTGTGCTATATCTAGAAGAATGTGAATTGATGTTACACAGCCATTTTTAGAGAGACTGTGAACTGTGACTTGTGGCTTCTTCTATGGCCTTGCGTGGTGAAACAAAGGAGACACAAAGAGACAAACAGGTATTTGGTAGAGCCTTAAAGGAAAAATCATGAAATGTATTAAGATTTGCTTAAATTTTGAGTCATGGGAATATCCATGTCTCAACAGGAGGGATGGTATAGAACATTTTATTACTATAAAAAAATGTGTGCTTTATGATTAATATGTTCTAAACATAAATGCTCCAGGTCGATTATGTCTAGAGCCAGGTAAATTCACCATGCAAAATTAAAACTATGTGTAATAACTGTTTTATGTACGACCACGATTGCATTCCTTATTGTAAGTATCAAGAGAGATTTTTTAATTTTACTGAGAAGGCAATTGGGCCATACATCAACACTTGGATAAGACTAGTTTAATGGCATGGCAGAATAGGATGGTGTTAGACATGTTGTTGGCTGGAAGTAGGATGTTTGGAGATATGTGTTGTAAGTTTTTTCATAACAATACAACACCTGATGGCAGCACCACTAAGGTATTGAATGGATTAACCTCCCTATCTGTAGAATTGGCTGAAAATGATGGTTTCGATGAAGCTCTGACAGAATGGTTCCAGGATATATTTGGAAAATGGGCAGGTTTTATAAAAGTTGATGATGTTATCTGTAGCTGTAATGATTGCTATTCTAACTACTTGTGGATGTTGTTCTATCCTTGTTTGAGAGGACTGTTACAGAGACTCATTGACACCACTGTGACCAAAACGACGATGCTGTATGAAAGGGACCCCACCATTGATGACAACCAAGGGGACTATGAGTGCACAGCACAAGAATATGTTACATTTGATTTGACAGATGATGATATGTATGGTAACCTCTTTGATGTAGATGAGGATACAACAGTTTAAGGGATAATTGCTGTTTATGTGTTTATTCTACTATATCTAGTAGAATAATCTACGAGTACATATTGAAAATAACCCCATCTATTTATTTAATTACGTGCAAGGGATGGCTTAGTTAGGTAAGGACAGGTCCTTATCCAAGTACGATGGGTTGACCAGCTTGGTGAGGATGCTTATGTTTTGTTTTAGGGGTAACATTGTAGTAAAAGTTTTTGAACTTTATTCTTATAACTTCTGTGCCTTGATGGAGTACCTGTGTGTGGTTGCCAAGGCAGTGGAACCGTGAGAGAGTTTCCCTATCTAGAAGGAAAATGGTAAACTAGAATGTTTTGAACTGCCTGATAAGGTTTTCACCTTCACACTCGACAAAATTCATGTAATAATTATGCTTAAAATCAGCATAAACAGGAGGGATATGTGATGAGAATTTTGTGCTATATCTAGAAGAATGTGAATTGATGTTACACAGCCATTTTTAGAGACTGTGAACTGTGACTTGTGACTTCTTCTATGGTCTTGCCTTGAAACTTGTTTAGGACCTAAGAAAGGAACCGACAGACACTAAAGATAAACATTTTCCTCTCTGTAAATGGGCTTGAATAAGCATCTGTTACAGTGATGACACACCCAGAGTGAGAGAGAGAGAGATAAATACCCTGATTTCCTCTTTAGAAATTGAGTCTTCACTTTGTAACTGACCTGCGTGTTGCTCTGTGAATGCTCCTCTTGTACAAGATTAAAACCCTTGTTTGAACTATGAGCTGAGTCCGATCTCCTTCCTCCAGTTCTTAATGAACGCAGAATTATTTTAACACAGTCTGTCATCTATAAAACTTTACACTGTAACAAAATACAGTTTTTAATGTGTTTTTAGTTAAAGGTGTGAAATAAGGTGTGTGGTTACCACAGGCTGAAGATATTTACATGTCTTGTTCTACAACATGAAATCCATCATGAAATGTCCCACAGTTTAATTATAAAGCTCTTACGTGTGTTAAAAACAGTTAGCGGTTGCTAACAAGTGTCTCAGTGAGACTACAGAGGTTGTCGGGGACATTAAACGTCCTCACAGCGAACACAGAGACTCATCTACTCACTAGTCCGTCTGAAGATTATCTTGCTGAACAAAACGTGTCAGTATCAGAAACTTGTGTTTGTCACTCAGCTTATTTTCACCAATATTACAAAATACAATGCAAAAATCCCCATAAGCTTATTGTGGAGGGAACCAGGGCGATGCTAACTTCAGGGTTAGCCTACAAAGATACATCATCCCTACACCTCTCTGTGTTTATGTGGATAATGTGATCATTTCAATATTTTACTTGGATTCTTCAAAACACTAGCTGGTAACCAATAACTGAGTCTTCATGTACATGATGTTGTTTTTTAGTTTGTTGCAGTTTTCCTGCTGGCTTACAGCTTTCGGGTTTGTAACGTTGGCAGGCTTGGCAATTTGTCACAAACTGTTTGACATCCCAGCTCAGTTTTGGCCAGTAAACAAGACTCTGCATCCTTCTGTAAGTCTTGGACCTTCCAAGATGGCCGGCAAGAGGGTCTTGATGGAATAATGTCAACAGCTGTGCTCGAAGGCTCTCAGGTATGTATATCTGATACATGGTTTTATAAGGCAACTTCACAACCCGGTAGATTAAGTCCTTAATGATGTTATAAGAACTATTTGTGTTCACCTGTATTTCACCCTTCTCAACAATGTCTTGATAGAGTGTTTGACTTTCAGGATCTTTCTGCTGGGAATTCCACACTACATCAATGGAGATGGGTAGATCCTTTGGGGCCTTCGGTATGGCAGACACAATGGTGGCACAATTGGGACCGTGAGTAGACTCATAACAGTCACTTGGAGCTCTAGACAGGGCATCTGGCACTGTATTATATCTGCCCTTTCTGTACTCCACAGTGAAGGTGAACTCCTGGAGCCTGAGAGCCCATCTGATTAGTCGGGTGCTGGGTTTTGTGGTTTTGAACACCCACAAGAGTGATGCATGGTCCGTCACCACTTTAAAAATGCGTCCCTCCAGGTAAACTCTCCACTTCTCCACGGCCCAAACCACAGCCAGACACTCAAGTTCTGTAGCAGAGTAGTTCCTCTCAGCTGGGTTGAGACTGCGGCTGCCATAAGCCAGGATTTCTTCATTGCCTAGTTCTGTTCGTGGAACCAATACCGCACCCAGGCCGACCTCACTGGCATCGGTGTATACCAGGAAGGGAAGATTGAAGTTTGGATGTCCCAAAACAGGAGGATTTATCAAGTGCTCCTTAAGAGTGTCGAAAGCGGTCTGGCATTCAGGTGACCAACAGAACTTAGCCCCCTTCCTCTTCAGGGCATTGAGAGGCTCCGCAGTTTGTGAAAATTTTGGTACAAACCGATGGTACCATCCCACCATGCCCAAGAACCGCTCAAGAGACTTTTTGTTGGTGGGCACTGGAAAATTTTGGAAGATCTGAAGATACAACATGTCCAAGGAATGTCAGGGAAGTACGGAAGAATTTACTTTTCTTCACATTCACAGTGAGGCCTGCCTGCCTAAGCTTGTCCATGATGGCTTGGACATCCTTGTAATGTTGCTGCCAGGAGTCAGAATAGATAATTATATCATCCAAGTATACAAAGCTCTTGCATCCTTTAACCCATTAAGGCCTAAAATGCCAAAAAAAAAAAAGCCTGTAAAACCTATGGGCGATTTTGGAAAGAACCCCTAAAACCTGAGGTTTTCTAGAAAACAGCACCCTGGTGTCAACGTCTACTAAAAAGCTGATATCTCAGCATCTGTAGGAGATAGAAACAAAATTAAAAATTTGAGAGCTTACACCTGTGGCTTTGACAAGAATAATGTTTTATTTGTGCAAATCTTTATCAAAATATTTAAAACATTGCACAAACTATTACAAAGTTGAAAATACAATAAAACCAATAAAATAAATGACAAATCTCTCTAGTTATTATTTCTTATCAATAAACTTTTTATTTACAAAGCACTTTCCAAGTCAAACAGATGCAAAGTGTGTAACAACAAATAAAAAATAGAAAAAAAAGTTACATTTACATCTAGGATGTAGAATAAGTATACTGTCATCATCAAAATGTCCTATAATTATCATAGATCATAGTAATAAAACATATATTGCACTTTACATTTTACCAGTTTCAAAGTGCAGTCAGAAAAAACATTGGCCGCGTTTCCCAGATTCGTTAAGAAGCTCTTAAGTGCTAAGATCTTCTTAGGAGCGCTCTTAAGAACGCTGTGAAAGAAAGATGTGTTTCCCAGAGTCGCTCTTAGCTTAAGAAGATCTTTCACTAAGAAGGAAATGTAAGATCGAGCTGACCCACTCTTAACAGGGAAATTTATATCCTCCACTTTTCGAAATAATAAAACAATGCTCAATGTTGAAATGCGCTCATAGCTGCGTACCACTGGCGCAAGAAACATAGGCCAATAGTAGAAGAAAAAAAAACTTTTTATTGAATTACACGTTTAAGTTTTCCACACACATCTGCATATGGGTTTATAGTACTACACATAAAAAACAACAATCCTGTGGCATTTCACAGATATCAAGGGAACAGATGTAATTAAACTCAGCTGAACTTCATCCAGAGAGGCTTCACCTGCTACTCTATATAAATGCGTTGCCAAAGTCCGCGCGTGTGAGAAACCATGGCTGCAATACAGCACATTCTAGCTGCGAACCAACAGCATCGCCGTGCGCGAAGCCAAACGGTTTACATAAATGCATACGTGCACGTACACTGGACGTGCTGTCAGACCGGGCTGTCCAGGCAAAGTACCGGCTGCCCCGTGCGGAGATCCAACGGCTGATTACTCGGTGTCTCCGCACATCCAGAGAGCAACCCGCTGCAATTTTGGCCTCAGCCCGGAGGTGCAGCTACCGGTAAAGCTCTCTGTCTCCGCCATTGTTTACAATCTGTCTGAAGCACATGTAAGAATCACCCTCCTTATTATGAGATGAAATCCTTAGATGAAATGTACTGAGAACTACAACATGACGTATCCGCTTTCCCGGCCTCAAAGGTAGAAATGCGCAACAGCGCCCCCGGCCTCAAAGGTAGAAATGCGCACATGCTCTCCCGGTCTTAAATGGGTTAAGTTCTCCTAAGACCTTTTGTTTTGGCGGTGAAAGTCGGTAAGGTTTCTGTTTTATTGGCATATCATCTGTCAGAAATATTTTATGTTTGAGCAAACCAGTGCGTCCTACTTCGGTGGTGCAGACATTATTATTGTAGTGCAGCATCTCTCTCAGCCTCTCTTTCATTCCTCCTTCCAGGTGTGAATCTTGAGCTGCCTTTTCCAATAGGTCTGACACTGGTGAAGGAGGTTGTATGGACCAAGGTGCATTTGCCAAGTAGAGAGCAACATGGTTGCGGGGCTCGCCCCCTTCTGGTGTGCCTGATTGATTGGTTTGGAAATAGTACCTCCCCGTCTCCCCACGAAACCAGTAAGAGCCCCCTGCCACATCAATTTGCATACCACTGAAGAACACAAAGTCCAACCCCAGCACTACAGAGAATGCCAGTGCTTGAGGGGACAGCACAACCATGGGTATTGACCATGTTTTCCCATGCAGGCATATCTCCACATCCGTCCATCCAAGAGGATGCTCCGGCTTCCCATTTGCCAGGTATAAGGGAATGCCTGTCCACTGATTCAGTGTGGTTTTCCGATGCTTTGATACTGTTCCATTTGATACTGCTCATTTTGTCTTTCTCCAGCTGTTGTCCTAACCGGACCAGCTCCTCCACTGTGTTCACCCTACCCTGCAGTTGGCTGGCCATTCGAAGATTGATTGTCCTGAGGATGAGTCTCATGACAGCTTCTTCTGTAATGTCTGGCTTCCAGCGGCAGCACAAAGAGCGGTACATATAAGCAAAGTCATCCTCCGCTTGTACACGCGTTCGTACTCTTTCTGCCTGCTCATCCTCATAATCCTCTGACAGGAAGGCAGAGAGGAATTTGGACCAGAAGTCCGCCCAAGAATGTGTATTTCCACGAGTGACATCCCACCAATCCCTGGCTGTACCATACAGGACGTTCCTGAGGGTTACCATTAACTCCTCATCAGCCAGTGGATTAATAGACAGAAAGTCGTTGCACTTCTCCAAGTACAATAACGGGTCTGAGCTGTCCTCCATCCTGCCAAAGGTAGGGAACTGTAGTTTAAGAGGACATTTCCCCATGAATTTGCATTCCACACCTACTGAAATGGGAGAGTTATTAGGTGAACACAGTTGCCTCTCCGTCATCCCTTCATGCCCTTCATAAACCGCCAGTTTAAGTTAGCCTTGAATTGATCATGAATGTAGTTGAATCGTTCATCCATTATTTCCTTTAACTGTTTCATTTGGTCATTATAGTGTGTGGTGATGTCCTTTGAGAAACCAGTCAAAGCGAATTTGAGCTCCTCCTTGTGGCTGCACTGTTCCTTTGCAAGTGACTGGATTTCTTCTTGTATCTTCCATGAAGAGATCCCTGTGCCGTCCGTATAAATTCACAAGAAGCACTGACCTTTGAGGAGGCACCATCTTGTGGCAAAGCCAGCAGAGGGAGCGCCAGTTTTGAGTCTGTACAGAAATCCATGTCCAGTAATGAATAATTTGTTCTTGGGGAACCGCCGATCTGTTGAGATTCCCTTATCATTCCATTGTCCAACACAGAGCTTTCAGTATGAGGTCCTATATTGTGTCCTGGTGAGGGATTCTCCATGATGTCCTTCAATGCTGAAGCCATTTTTCTGTTTGATTGTTTTTTTTATTATTTATTTATTTATTTATTTATTTATTGATTGATTGATTTATTGATTTAGTTAGTTAGTTTTGTTTTTTAACCTTACAATAAAAACAAAGTCACCAAAAGGCGATATCTTGTTATACTCTTTTTTGGTCTCTTACACTGTTTGATTAGTAAGTCTTATTTAATTATATTTAGTAGTTTCTCTGTTTTCCAACTTCAAGTTGGCGTTTTTAAGTTTATTTGGGTTCTTTTGTCGTTGGGCGCCATTTTTTTATGTAGCAGTTTGAACAAATGTAATTAATTTATTGACCTCAAACCCCACAAAAGGACACACATGCCCCTGTATGCATTCTCAAGAAAACAAACACAGTATAGCAGATAGCAGAGCAGGTGCAATTAGCACACAATATCAGCAATTCAATCCCACCACCAATTCAATTCAGAAATAGTTCAGTTTAACAAACAAAAGGAAAAAGCCAAAGTTCAGTTCTGTTCAGTCCACACAAAAAAAATACTCCACTTCGAGATTTCTGGTAATTAAGTAAATTCCCTCCAGTTCAGTTCATTCATAAACGAAAAACGAATATATATATGTAAATATATATATACATATATATATATATATATATATATATATAAATATATAAACACACACACACACACATATACAGTATATATACATTAATTTAACATCATCTTGGGTGATCGTCACAACATGATGTTGTTTTTAATGCCAATTAATTAACTTTTTTCAAAACACAGGCTGTTGTGAGCCAGATGTTTTATTTCCACCTCATCTGAAGAAAGAAACATGGTATTTTTAAATGTCCATTATTAGTGTGACTTACCTGAGCTGTGAGATATGAGGCAGCCACTGTAGGAAACTCCTCACTTCACTCTCTTCATGTGAGCAGCCTGTCAGCTTCACTTGTTTCTTCTCTGATGTGAGTTTCAGCACTTCCAGGAGGATGGAGCTCTTTCTCTCTGAGAGGTTTATGGACCAGACTGCAGGAGCTGACTGGAAAACTGACTGTAATGATGGAAGGACACTCAGGCCTGTTTCAGTCTCACAGTCCTTCAGGTGGGAGTACAGATCCAGCAGGAAACCACACTGATATTCACCATATATGTAATTTAAAGGGAATGTTTCATATCTGCACACTGATGATAACAGCTCCAGTATCTTCTCTCCTGTCTGCTGTTCTCTCTCTGCTGCTGCACAGAACAGATTCACAAAGAACCTGACGTCACCTTTAAACCTGTCAGAGACACTGGAACTAGAATTGAACATTTAGTTATGACCTGATGTCAACAACAGAAACACAGTCATGTATTACTGATGTGGAGTTTATCTGCTAAAAGTCTTCAGATACCTGCTAACAAGCAAAATATTTACTATAATTAACAAATATATTTACCATAATATATTACAATTACATGGCTGATCAAATGAGCATATTACTTCAGGACAATATTAGATCCAACTAACAATTACATCTTCATCTGATGTTTTTTATAATTGGCAGTCAATTCACTTTTTTCGTGATTATAAGAAGTCACTACAAAATATTTTCAAATGTCCATTATTAGTGTGACTTACCTGAGCTGTGAGATATGAGGCAGACACTGTAGGAAACTCCTCACTTCACTCTCTTCATGTGAGCAGCCTGTCAGCTTCACTTGTTTCTTCTCTGATGTGAGTTTCAGCACTTCCAGGAGGATGGAGCTCTTTCTCTCTGAGAGGTTTATGGACCAGACTGCAGGAGCTGACTGGAAAACTGACTGTAATGATGGAAGGACACTCAGGCCTGTTTCAGTCTCACAGTCCTTCAGGTGGGAGTACAGATCCAGCAGGAAACCACACTGGGATTCTTCATCATCATCAAGAGGGAACTTTTCATATCTGCACACTGATGATAACAGCTCCAGTATCTTCTCTCCTGTCTGCTGTTCTCTCTCTGCTGCTGCACACAACAGATTCACAAAGAACCTGACGTCACCTTTAAACCTGTCAGAGACACTGGAACAAGAATTGAACATTTAGTTATGACCTGATGTCAACAACAGAAACACAGTCATGTATTACTGATATGGAGTTTGTCTGCTAAAAGTCTTCAGATACCTGCTGATGAGAATAATACAGTAAAGTAGATCTACTCTATGTAAATGAGGAATAAATACATTGGGGTGTGTGGAGAAAAACACAGCATCATATATAAAACTCTGTACAGTAACAGTTGTGGACTAACCAGCTGAAAGTACTACCTCAATCTGGAAAATACTAGCAGCTAACTAATAATTACATCATTATCTACAAGATGTTTATTTTGTAAATGATGATTAATAAACCCTTTAAGAATCACTCTGATTATGAGCTAGATTTAAGGAAAGAAAAAAAAATTCTGAAGTCGCTACATATTTTTAAATGTCCATTATGAGTGTGACTTACCTGAGCTGTGAGATATGAGGCAGCCACTGTAGGAAACTCCTCACTTCACTCTCTTCATGTGAGCAGCCTGTCAGCTTCACTTGTTTCTTCTCTGATGTGAGTTTCAGCACTTCCAGGAGGATGGAGCTCTTTCTCTCTGAGAGGTTTATGGACCAGACTGCAGGAGCTGACTGGAAAACTGACTGTAATGATGGAAGGACACTCAGGCCTATTTTAGTCTCATAGTCCTTCAGGTGGGAGTACAGATCCAGCAGGAAACCACACTGGGATTCACCATATCTGTCATCTAAAGGGAATGTTTCATGTCTGCACACTGATGATAACAGCTCCAGTATCTTCTCTCCTGTCTGCTGTTCTCTCTCTGCTGCTGCACAGAACAGATTCGCAAAGAACTTGACTTCACTTTTAAACCTGTCAGAGACACTGGAACAAGAATTGAACATTTAGTTATGACCTGATGTCAACAACAGAAACACAGTCATGTATTACTGATATGGAGTGTATCTGCTAAAAGTCTTCAGATACCTGCTGATGAGAATAATACAGTAAAGTAGATCTACTCTAACTGAGGAATAAATACATTGGGGTGTGTGGAGAAAAACACAGCATCATATATGAAACTCTGTACAGTAACAGTTGTGGACTAACCAGCTGAATGAATACATCTTTTATTTCTGTGTCTGGTCATTTACATGACTCATCCCTCAGGGAATCATTCGGACACACTAACTGACAACAAGTCAAACTTTCCAGCATGTTGACCCACCATCATCTCGTAGCACAAGACATCAACATCACAACAGAGACATCATCCAACTCAACAGACCTCCACAAACAAAATCATTCCAGGGAAAAGAAAAGAACAGATACACAAACACAGCCCCGAAACACAGACGCAAAACACAAATCAAATCAAACTGAAGCAAACTAAACAAACTAAAACTACATCTGCATCCATTAGTGTCAAACCCTGTATAGTTAATCCAGTTCATCAATCAAACATCTTCAGTCCAAAGAGAGGAATATATCTGTCGTATGTGACTGTCCTCCTCCTGTCCTCTGCTTTGGAGACATTCAGAGGATTTAAAAACATTATCAAAGAGGTTTTCAGTCAGGGCTCCATCCTCAATACCTATCAGATCTACATCCACAACATTAATCTCTTTAAACAATTTGTCATAAATCATGATATAAAATAAAATGAATTTCATTCTCCACCTCATTCAGGTCACAGTATTCACAGGTCCTTCATCTTCTGGCACACCTCTGTATCTTCCTGTTTCAATGTGCGGTGGTAATATACCACATCTTAACTCCACACATCTCTGACTTTTAGACAAACTGATGCTCTTTCTTAAATCAATAGGTTCTTAGTTGTGTCTTGCTCAGAGGCCATGACTGTGAGCATTGAGCCCGGCTTCCTCCACTTCCACATTAACTTTGTGGAGGTACTTTTCTTCCAATCTTAACTCTTCTAATAAATCAAGTACTTCACTGGCCCATTCACCGTTAACACACAAATCCCAGCAAAATATTTTACTGGCTGTTCTACTACTTGGCAGCTCAACCGCCTGTTCCACAAACTCAACATGCTAACTTTCCATCTGACTTCACGAGTCCTGCCCCATATCTCTGTTAAATGTCACGACAGTTGCATATTTATGAAGTCCCAGAAAGTGTCAACTCAATCAGGAAAATATTAGCTTGTAACTAATACTTGCATCATTATCAACGTGCTTCTTGTTTTGTAAATGACGATTCATAAAGACTTTTCTGAATCACTGGCGATTATGAGCTGGATTTATTAAGAGAGAAAACTCTTCTGAAGTCGCTATGAAATATTTTTAAATGTCCATTATTAGTGTGACTTACCTGAGCTGTGAGATATGAGGCAGACACTGTAGGAAACTCCTCACTTCACTCTCTTCATGTGAGCAGCCTGTCAGCTTCACTTGTTTCTTCTCTGATGTGAGTTTCAGCACTTCCAGGAGGATGGAGCTCTTTCTCTCTGAGAGGTTTATGGACCAGACTGCAGGACCTGACTGGAAAACTGACTGTAATGATGGAAGGACACTCAGGCCTGTTTTAGTCTCATAGTACTTCAGGTGGGAGTACAGATCCAGCAGGAAGTTAGACTGATCTTCACCATCCATGACATTAAAGGGGAATGTTTCATATGTGCACACTGATGATAACAGCTCCAGTATCTTCTCTCCTGTCTGCTGTTCTCTCTCTGCTGCTGCACACAACAGATTCACAAAGAACCTGACGTCACCTTTAAACCTGTCAGAGACACTGGAACAAGAATTGAACATTTAGTTATGACCTGATGTCAAAAACAGAAACACAGTCATGTATTACTGATATGGAGTTTGTCTGCTAAAAGTCTTCAGATACCTGCTGATGAGAATGATACAGTAAAGTAGATCTACTCTATGTAAATGAGGAATAAATACATTGGGGTGTGTGGAGAAAAACACAGCATCATATATAAAACTCTGTACAGTAACAGTTGTGGACTAACCAGCTGAAAGTATTACCTCAATCTGGAAAATACTAGCAGCTAACTAATAATTACATCATTATCTACAAGATTTTTATTTTGTATATGATAATTAATAAACTCTTTTATGAATCACTCTGATTATGAGCTAGATTTATTGAAAGAAAAAAAAAAACTCTTCTGAAGTCGCTACAACATATTTCTAAATGTCCATTATTAGTGTGACTTACCTGAGCTGTGAGATATGAGGCAGACACTGTAGGAAACTCCTCACTTCACTCTCTTCATGTGAGCAGCCTGTCAGCTTCACTTGTTTCTTCTCTGATGTGAGTTTCAGCACTTCCAGGAGGATGGAGCTCTTTCTCTCTGAGAGGTTTATGGACCAGACTGCAGGAGCTGACTGGAAAACTGACTGTAATGATGGAAGGACACTCAGGCCTGTTTCAGTCTCATAGTCCCTCAGGTGGGAGCACAGATCCAGCAGGAAACCACTCTGATATTCCTCATCATCATCATCATATATGTAATTTAAAGGGAATGTTTCATATGTGCACACTGATGATAACAGCTCCAGCATCTTCTCTCCTGTCTGCTGTTCTCTCTCTGCTGCTGCACAGAACAGATTCCCAAATAACATGACTTCACCTCCAAACCTGTCAGAGACACTGGAACAAGAATTGAACATTTAGTTATGACCTGATGTCAACAACAGAAACACAGTCATGTATTACTGATATGGAGTTTATCTGCTAAAAGTCTTCAGATACCTGCTGATGAGAATAATACAGTGAAAGAGATAAACTGTCAGTAACCATGGAATAAACAAATTTGGATGTGGGGAATCAAACAGCAAGTCTACTATAAAACTTTACACAGCAAAGTAATATTTACATGTAAAGATGGACTGAACACATAACCTCAGAAATAAATGAGTTGCTGTAAATATAATTACTCAACTTCACAAATTTACACTGACGTCATGTGAAGTACAATTCATTTACCTGAGCTGTGAGATATGAGGCAGACACTGTAGGAAACTCCTCACTTCACTCTCTTCATGTGAGCAGCCTGTCAGCTTCACTTGTTTCTTCTCTGATGTGAGTTTCAGCACTTCCAGGAGGATGGAGCTCTTTCTCTCTGAGAGGTTTATGGACCAGACTGCAGGAGCTGACTGGAAAACTGACTGTAATGATGGAAGGACACTCAGGCCTGTTTTAGTCTCAGAGTCCTTCAGGTGGGAGTACAGATCCAGCAGGAAACCACACTGATATTCATCATGAATGTTTCTGTCGTTTAAAGGGAATGTTTCATATCTGCACACTGATGATAACAGCTCCAGTATCTTCTCTCCTGTCTGCTGTTCTCTCTCTGCTGCTGCACAGAACAGATTCACAAAGAACCGGACTTCACCTTTGAACCTGTGAGAGACACTGGAACAAGAATTGAACATTTAGTTATGACCTGATGTCAACAACAGAAACACAGTCATGTATTACTGATATGGAGTTTATCTGCTAAAAGTCTTCAGATACCTGCTGATGAGAATAATACAGTAAAGTAGATCTACTCTATGTAAATGAGGAATAAATACATTGGGGTGTGTGGAGAAAAACACAGCATCATATATATAGGAGCCACATCTGTTTATTTGTTTGTCTCTTGGGGTTTTAGCCAGGTCTCCACGGGTGGCAGTGTAGCGTTTTCTTTATTATTACAGGTGCAGGTAGTCAGGTGACGCATGGGGTGGAGGATCATGCGGTTTTTACCGCACACCACGCTCACATCACCTCACTCCTTTGTTTCCAGCCGCATCACTTTAGTAGTTTATTTTTGCATTAATCAAGTTATGTTTTGTAGTAATCATGTTTGTTAATTAAATGGGAACCTCACCCAAACATGGATCAGGCATGGACAATCATTTATTGAGCGCGTAAAAACAGTCTCCCACTCCCATGCAGAGTGACTACAGGAGGGCAGGATAGTTGCTATACAAGTAAAAACCTGATCTCACCTGGAGACTTGGAGCTTCCTGGACAACATCTTGGCACTCCGCAATTCCATCGTCGCCATCCCGAAAGGAAGGAAAAGTTTGTGGACACCGACTAACACCTGGAGGTCCGGTTAGTACACTCACCTGTACAGATGCTTATCGCTCATTTGGAACAGCATTGCGCTGATACGGCAGTCGGCCGCTTTGATTTTGATGTTTCTCATGCAAGACTTTATTCATTGTGAGGACGTGTGCATTCATGAAACCTGGAGGAAAACAGATAATCGTTCAACTCGTGTGACTGTGATTGTGTCATATGGACGATGGTGCGCAGGCCGCGTGCATGCAGGACTCCAGCATAGCGCAGCACTCTGTTGAAGCGTCTTCTCTTCAAAGCGTCAATACGCCCTTGTTGGAAATGAATGAAATGAAATGTGTTAATGCTGAAACCAACTCAACTGTGAGAAGTGATGTCCGGGACAAAAGAACAAGGAAACCTACCTTTAAAGGAATCATGTTTGTTATTGAACAGCTCCAAAAGGAAAGGAAAGATCATTTTGCACAGGCAAGCAAATTAAAGACAAAAATCAAAACTCTCTTGGTGTCTAAGGAAAATGTCTCTGCTGTTCAATATGATCTAAAAAGGTTCAAACAACTATGTCAAAAGGCTTCTGAGTTTCATAACACATTCCTCACTCAGTTTTCTCTCCCAGAAGAGGACAAGAGAAAGCAGGAAACATGGTTTCAGTCCAAAAGGTTTAACAATGATGTGTTTATTGAAGAAATATCAACATGGTTGAAAGAGAATGGAATCTCACATGATGATGGTGATGTTGATAAAAACGAAAATGATGATGATGCTGATAAAAAAGTCTGAGTGTCAAGATGATATTAATCCTGAGGACAGTGTGTCTAATGTGCCAAGTAAAAGGTCAAGCAGGAGAAGCCATTCTAGAACAACCACATCTACTGTAGTACTTCATCTGCATGCTTAAAGACAAAGGCTGAGAAAGCAGCTTTAATGGAGAAAGCTGCCGCTCTACAAAGGAGACATGAACTTGAGGCACAAGAGGAGAAACTCAGACAGGAAAGTGACAAACTGACGAAAATTAAAGAGCAGCTGGACATTGATGCACAAATAGCTAATTTTTGACAATTTTTGATGGTGATCCATTGCAATGCACTTCATTTATTAGGACTTTTGAACATTGTGTTGAAGAGAGGACCAGCAGTTATCAAGACTGTCTGTATTTTCTAGAGCAATACACCAGGGGGCAGCCCAAAGACCTGGTGAGAAGTTGTCTTCATATGACCCCACAACAAGGTTATCAAAGAGCAAAAGGCCTTTTGAAAGAACACTTCGGCAATGAATATATAATATATTCTAATAAATTGCGTGTCATTTCAAATTTGTTCGAACTTGATTTTTTGAAAAAGTGACAGCCCTAGTGGCCATACAAACTAAGGGAAAGATGGAGGTCTGCAGCCTGTGGCATTCAAGAACGACGAGGCTACAGAGCTACATTTCCTGATATGGTGAGCTTTCTGGAGAATCAAGTCAAGATCTTGTCTCATCCACTCTTTGGTGATATTTCAGATCCACGTCCAAGCACATTAACAAAGCTTGTTAATAGGGGCAAGCTGCTAACCAGGAGCAACATCAAGGAAGCAGCTTTGCAACAACCATTGCAGCTACCAACCACAATGCACCTCCTAAGCCCACAGTGTACAAGATGCAAAGGCAGCCCATAACATCCAAAGAGCCGTCATCAGAGGCCTGTCCTTATTGTAAAGAACCACATCTGTTATCTAAATATTCAAAACTGAAGAAAAATTCCTCAAAGGTAGAGAATTGAGTTTCTGAGAGGTAAAGGAATATGTTTAGGATATTTAAAGGTCGACCACATGAGCAAGAAATGCAGAAGTCGTCTGTCATGTGATGAATGCAATCTAAAGCACCCAACTATTCTGCATATCTACAATAAAGACAAAGGCAGCAAAACTCAAGAAACATCAGTGAGTAGTGCACTTGTCTCCCTGCAAGCAGGTGGTTGTGCTGGGGCCGGAGACCAAGACTGTACTCTTTCCATCATTCCCGTACAGTTGAAGTCTGTGAAAGGAGATAAGGTGTTACAGACCTATGCCTTCTTAGACCCTGGTAGTACAGCCACCTTTTGTACCACCAGTTGCATGAAGAAGTTGAATCTGCAGGGCACAAAGACTCGCATTATGTTGCGCACCATGGGCCAAGAAAAGGTGGTTGAAAGTCAAATTCTTACAGGACTGGAGGTGTCAAGGCTGGACAATAACCTATTCGTGGAGCTCCCATAGACATTCACACAGGAAGCAATTCCTGTGCCAAAGAACAACATTCCAACTCGGCGAAATATTGAAAGATGGGAACACCTGAAACATATTAGGATCCCAGAACTGGAAGCTGATGTTGAAATCTTGATTGGGACTAATGCACCAAAACTCATGGAGCCATGGGAGATAATCAACAGCAAAGGTGATGGACCTTACGCCTTGAAGACTCTATTGGGGTGGGTCATCAACGGACCTTTAAGTGGCAACAATGGTCGTCAGAGAAGCTCCTCGACCATATATGCCAATAGGATATCCATCTTCAGACTGGAGGAGCTGTTGGTGTCTCAGTATAACCAGGACTTCAGTGAGAATATCATGGAGGAAAAGCAGGAGATGTCAAGGGAGGATCTGAGATTCATGAAGATATTGGAAAAGTCCATTTGCATGCAGGAAGGTCATTATTGCATGGACTTTCCCTTTAAAGTGGATGACATCACCATGCCGAACAACAGGTGCATAGTTGAACAATGCATTCAAAGTCTCAAGAGGAAGTTTGGAAGGAATAAGAGCTATAAGGAGGAGTACACAGCGTTTCTCACTGAGATGATTGGCAGTGGATATGCAGAGGTGGTTCCTCAAGACCAGTTGGAAGGCAGAGAGGGTAGAGTGTGGTATCTCCCTCATCACAGAGTCCATCACCCAAAGAAGAAAACCTTAAGAGTGGTCTTTGATTGTGGAGCAGGATTTAGAGGAACCTCTTTAAACTGTCAGCTTTTGCAAGGTCCTGACCTCACTAATTCTCTCTTTGGTGTCTTAACAAGATTCAGACAGGAGAACATTGCTCTGATGACTGATATCCAAGCTATGTTCCACCAGGTGAGGGTGTCAGAGAAGCATGTGGATTTTCTTCGCTTCCTCTGGTGGCCAAAGGGAGACACGTCACAGAGTCCAGTGGAGCACAGAATGAGACTGCACATCTTTGGAGCAGTTTCATCACCAAGTTGTGCCAACTATACCTTGAGGAGGTCTGCAACAGACAATAAGGACGACTTCAAAGTGGAGGTGTCTGACACTATTTACAACAACTTTTACGTGGACGATTGTTTGAAATCCTTGCCAACAGAAGAGGATGCACTGCCATTGGTTGTTGATCTTGCTGACATTTGTGCAAAGGGAGGATTTCAGCTGGAAAAGTGGACCAGCAACAGTCGAAAGGTGCTGTCATCTATCCCAGAGGTAAAGCGGTCCAAAACAACCAGGCAGCTGCACTTGGAACAAGACAACTTACCGGTGGAGACAGCGCTGGGGTTGAGTTGGTGTGCTGAGAGTGACGCTTTCACATTCAAGCCTGCGGTGGAAAAGAGACCACATACCAGAAGAGGTATTCTTTCAATCGTCAGTTCCATCTATGACCCGTTAGGATTTTTGTCACCACTCACCTTGTTACAAAAGATGATGTTGCAGTAAAATGTGTCGGAATAGCATGTCATGGGATGAGCCTGTACCCCCCACATTTTCACAGCAATGGACAGAATGGCTGATGGACCTGGAGAAAGTGGTGGAGTTTAAGGTGGATCGCTGCATCAAACCAAAAGACTTTGGAGGACCCATACATGCACAGTTACATCACTTTGCAGATGCTAGCGACCATGGTTACGGCACAGTGTCCTACCTGAGGTTGGAGAACAAGGAGAAAGGGATACATCTTGCATTCGTGTTGGGCAAAGCTAGAGTTGCACCATTAAAACAAACAACAATCCCTTGCCTTGAACTTACTGCTGCTGTGCTTGCAGTTAAAGTTGACAACATGCTCAGGAAAGAACTGTCATTGCAGTTGGTGGAGTCTTGCTTCTGTACCGACAGTCAGACTGTGCTGAAGTACATCAATAATGACACCAAAAGATTTCACACCTTTGTGGCAAATAGAGTGGCCTCTATAAGAGAAGCAACAAAAGTGGTTCAGTGGAGGTACGTCAGCTCAAAGAGCAATCCTGCTGATGAGGTGCTCCTTCGAAAGCCAGAAGTGGGCCACAACCTTTTGCTCCACAGCCTGTTTCGACAGAGGATCCAGAGGTCAAAGGGACCTAAGGGCAAATGTCATCATCTCTGGCTCGGAGGATGCCACCACAAAACTTATTCATCACTTTTCTGTGTGGACTAAGCTCAAGACCTCAGTTGCCTGGCTCCTCAAGCTCAAAACTATTCTCCTGGAGCTTAAGAGAAAAAGGAAGGAAATTGTTGCATATTTTGCTGGCTCGCCCGGACAACCTATTGAAGAGGAGATGAGAAAGGCCAGAGATGCTATTGAAGGTCAATCACTCTCTGTGAGTGACCTCTCCAGAGCAGAGTCTGCCATTCTAGGCTTCTGTCAGCGGGCAGCATTTATGGAGGAAATCACTTCATTGGGGAGTGGAGGAGCAGGTGTAAAGAAAACCAGTGACATCTACAGGCTGGATCCTGTGTTGCAGGATGGTTTATTGAGAGTGGGTGGAAGGCTCAGTAGGTCAGCTTTACCTGAGGAGCTGAAACATCCTGTAATACTGTCCAAAAATCATCATGTATCCAATCTCATTCTGCGACATGTTCATCAACAACTTGGCCATGCTGGGAGAAATCACATGCTCTCAACCTTGCGACGAAAGTATTGGATCACAAATGCTAACTCTGCCTGTCGAAAAATAATATCTGAATGTGTGGTTTGTCGACGGTATCGAGGACAGCCAAGTGAGCAGAAAATGGCCGACATGCCAAGGGAGAGAATTATTCCAGACCTGCCTCCTTTCACCAACGTAGGAGTGGATTACTTCGGGCCTATTCAGGTCAAGAGAGGACGTGCTATGGTCAAGAGGTATGGAGTAATATTCACCTGCATGGCAAGCAGCGCCGTACATTTGGAGGTTGCAGATTGTCTGGACATAGACTCCTGTATTAATGCCATACGAAGATTTGTGTGTCACAGAGGTCAAGTGTCCAGTTTGAGGTTGGGAAATGGCACAAACTTCGTGGGAGCAGAATGAGAGTTAAGAGAAGCCTTGGCTGCCATAGACCACAGCAAGATTAAAGGTGTTTTCTAAAGGGCATTGATTGGATGTTCAACACCCCCGCCGCCTCCCATCATGGCGGTGTGTGGGAGCGACTCATCGGGATGGTTAGAAAGGTCTTGTTTTCGGTTCTGCGACAACAATCTTTGAATGATGAAAGCCTGCATACTATCATGTGTGAAGTGGCTATTCTCAATGACCGCCCCCTAACCAAGGTCTCTGATGATGTCAATGACTTGGAAGCTCTCACTCCAAATCATATCCTTTTGCTCAAAGGTAAACCCACTCTTGCTCCTGGCCTCTTTCAAGAGGAGGATGTTTACATCAAGAGAAGATGGAGACAGGTTCAATACCTTTCAGATCTGTTTTGGAAGAGGTGGACAAGGGAATACTTGCCTCTACTGCAGGAACGGCAAAAGTGGACAAAGCCTCTTAGAAGTTTCATGATTGGAGACATTGTTATTGTTATGGACCAAACAGCTATTCGTGGTTCATGGATTATGGGAAAAGTAACAAAGACCTACCCGGACAAAAAAGGACTTGTACGTGCAGTACAGTTGAAGACAAAGACAGGGCATTTGGAGCGGCCCATATCCAAGCTCTTCTTGCTTCAAGAAGCAGTGTAAAGTTCATGACCCAACGTTGAGTCACACATGTTGGAGGATCTTGACTCAGAAGAAAGAAGACAGAAGATTAGATTAGTTTGTGACTCCTTTTTTGCTTGACATAATTGTTCTATCATCACTATTAGGGGCCGGTGTATAGGAGCCACATCTGTTTATTTGTTTGTCTCTTGGGGTTTTAGCCAGGTCTCCACGGGTGGCAGTGTAGCGTTTTCTTTATTATCACGGGTGCAGGCAATCAGGTGACGCATGGGGTGGAGGATCATGCGGTTTTTACCGCTCGCCACGCTCACATCACCTCACTCCTTTGTTTCCAGCCGCATCACTTTATTAGTTTATTTTTGCATTAATCAAGTTATGTTTTGTAGTAATCATGTTTGTTAATTAAATGGGAACCTCACCCAAACATGGATCAGGCATGGACAATCATTTATTGAGCACGTAAAAACAGTCTCCCACTCCCATGCAGAGTGACTACAGGAGGGCAGGATAGTTGCTATAAAATATAAAACTCTGTACAGTAACAGTTGTGGACTAACCAGCTGAAAGTATTACCTAAATCTGGAAAATACTAGCAGCTAACTAATAATTACATCATTATCTACTAGATATTTATTTTGTGAATGATAATCAATAAATCGTTTTATGAATCACTCTGATTATGAGCGAGATTTATTGGGAAAAAAAACTCCTCTGAAGTCGCTACAACATATTTCTACATATACATTATTTGTTTCTGGTTCAAGAATTCAACATTTTGTTATGGCATGATGTCAACAGCAGCGAAACATTCATGAATCACTGATATGGAGTTTATCTGCTAAAAGTCTTCAGATACCTGCTAACAAGCAAGATATTTACTATAATTAATAAACATATTTACCATATGATATTACAATTACATGGCTGATCAAATGAGCATATTACTTTAGGACAATATTAGATCCAACTAACAATTACATCTTCATCTGATGTATTTTATAATTGGCAGTCAATTCACTTTTTTTGTGATTATAAGAAGTCACTACAAAATATTTTCAAATGTACATTATTAGTGTGACTTACCTGAGCTGTGAGATATGAGGCAGACACTGTAGGAAACTCCTCACTTCACTCTCTTCATGTGAGCAGTCTGTCAGCTTCACTTGTTTCTTTTCTGATGGGAGTTTCAGCACTTCCAGGAGGATGGAGCTCTTTCTCTCTGAGAGGTTTATGGACCAGACTGCAGGAGCTGACTGGAAAACTGACTGTAATGATGGAAGGACACTCAGGCCTGTTTCAGTCTCATAGTCCTTCAGGTGGGAGTACAGATCCAGCAGGAAACCACACTGATATTTCTCATGAATGTTTCTGTCATTAAAGGGGAACTTTTTATATCTGCACACTGATGATAACAGCTCCAGTATCTTCTCTCCTGTCTGCTGTTCTCTCTCTGCTGCTGCACAGAACAGATTCCCAAAGAACTGAACTTCACCTCCAAACCTGTCAGAGACACTGGAACAAGAATTGAACATTTAGTTATGACCTGATGTCAACAACAGAAACACAGTCATGTATTACTGATATGGAGTTTGTCTGCTAAAAGTCTTCAGATACCTGCTGATGAGAATAATACAGTAAAGTAGATCTACTCTATGTAAATGAGGAATAAATACATTGGGGTGTGTGGAGAAAAACACAGCATCATATATAAAACTCTGTACAGTAACAGTTGTGGACTAACCAGCTGAAAGTATTACCTCAATCTGGAAAATACTAGCAGCTAACTAATAATTACATCATTATCTACAAGATTTTTATTTTGTATATGATAATTAATAAACTCTTTTATGAATCACTCTGATTATGAGCTAGATTTATTGAAAGAAAAAAAAAAAACTCTTCTGAAGTCGCTACAACATATTTCTAAATGTCCATTATTAGTGTGAGTTACCTGAGCTGTGGGATATGAGGCAGCCACTGTAGGAAACTCCTCACTTCACTCTCTTCATGTGAGCAGCCTGTCAGCTTCACTTGTTTCTTCTCTGATGTGAGTTTCAGCACTTCCAGGAGGATGGAGCTCTTTCTCTTTGAGAGGTTTATGGACCAGACTGCAGGAGCTGACTGGAAAACTGACTGTAATGATGGAAGGACACTCAGGCCTGTTTTAGTCTCATAGTCCTTCAGGTGGGAGTACAGATCCAGCAGGAAACCACTCTGATATTCTTCATCATAATCATCATCATCAAAAGGGAATGTTTCATATCTGCACACTGATGATAACAGCTCCAGTATCTTCTCTCCTGTCTGCTGTTCTCTCTCTGCTGCTGCACAGAACAGATTCACAAAGAACTGGACTTCACCTTTAAACCTGTCAGAGACACTGGAACAAGAATTGAACATTTAGTTATGACCTGATGTCAACAACAAAAACACAGTCATGTATTACTGATATGGAGTTTATCTGCTAAAAGTCTTCAGATACCTGCTGATGAGAATAATACTGTACAAAAGACACTCAGACTCCGCCACAACAATGGTATAGTCCGGGGGATGGGCCATTGTTACCTGCACTGCACCCAATTAGTCCACCTGCTGTCCCCTATATAGTTGATCCTCACCCACACAGCCAACCCTTTGTTCTACAGCACGGTGTGCGTGTGCCACATCAGCTAGTCCTTCAGTTCATGGTCCTTCGAGCCGGATCAGGAGCCCACCATAGTATGAGTGTGTTCAGGTCAGAAGAACTAGATGTGAGTGTCAGGAGGTTGCCATCGCTCCCCTCACCCCCTGAGGTCCATGACCTAAGTGTGCCCCAAGCCAGAGCACAACAAACTGCCTCATGCATGCAGAGTGAGGAGGAAGATGGAAATTCTCCACCCTGCTGCCAGGAGGATGCACAAATGGCTGGTGAAGGATCAGTGGACAACCCCTGAGGACGACTTGGATAGACAAGAGGATCTGCTAACAACCGTGGAGGAGTTGAAACTGCAGAATGAGGCCCTTCGTTTGCAAAATAAGAGGAATGAGCTAAGGTTGGAGCAGTTGAAATGCAAGAGTGTGTTCGAGATGGACCAGCTGCGTAAACAGATAGAGCTGCTAGGAGTCGCCATGCAGAATCCATCGAAACCCGGCTCACCTCCCACCTGTAGTCCACCAACTCTGGTCCAACGGCAGCAGCAGATGACCAGATCAGGGGGTGAGGCGTATCAGGCTGCCTCATCGCCATATGACTACACTCCAAGTGCAGAATATAACGTCCGTCACGCCTCACCACACAAGTATGGCTATGTAGGGAATGGAGCCCATCTGCCTGAGCACCACTACACATCTCCCCAATCATTCCAGCCACGTCATGCCCGAGCACGCGAGGACGACTATGCAGAGAGGCACCGCAGGACAGAGCAAGATTTTTCATGCACATGGCGTGACTTCACCCCAGAGCACCGTCACTCCCAGCACCGAACGCCAAGCCCAGTAGGTGGACAGGAGCGGATCTACAGGGGGCCCACGCCTACTGTGACAGCAATGACTCACCCCAGTCCAAGACAGTTCTCTCGCCTGCGGATAGCCCTGGAAAAACTTCTCCCCCACCAGGGACGTGCACATGATTATAGAGGGGCAGGGGCTCAAAGTCAGAAAAGGGCACTGTGTGCCAATTTTTTTTTCAAGCCTTAATAACACACAAAAAGGGCACTTTTTAATACGAGGCAAAAAGGGCAGGGGGCCCTATGTGTGCACGTGCCTGTCCCCCACAATGCGTCTGAAAGATTTAAGTACCAAATCTTGGTTGACCATCTCAAATCAGAAGAGGCCCTGCTGACTGTCTACTCATATTGCCACTCCAGGTACCCATTTACGGATACAATGGCTGCGCTCCACCAGCAATATGGACAGCCACACCAGTTGGCATTACAGCGAATAGCGGAGCTAATGGATGGCCCCAGTGTTGTCAGTGGTGATGGGAAAGCATTCAGGATGTTGGCTCTGCGGGTGCGTTCCCTGGTTAGCATGTTGGAGCAACTGGGAAGAAAGGGCCACGTTGAACTGGAGTGTGGCTCCCACGTGACCAGATTGCTCAGCAAACTGCCTCATGATCTGCGATCAAGCTTTCGCCGATTCATACACCCCCACAGAGTGCCCATCCCTACTCTCCTCGACTTTGCTGACTGGCTGGAGTATGAAATGCAAGTTCAAGAGGACAACCTTGACAGCAGAGGACAGAGAGAACCTAAAGTGGCGAAAGTGAAGGAGCAGCGGAAGAGCTGGATACAGACCACTAAGCCCTCCACAGTCCTGCTAAACACAGAGAGCACCTCATCCAGTGAACTGGTTCAAGCTCCAGACTCCATACAGATAACCAAGAAATACTGCCCTTTCTGTGATAACACTAAACATTCATTTTCCAACTGCTCAGCCCAACACAGAAACAAATTTGGATGAAAGCTAACAACAGATGCTGGCGCTGTGGGAGAGGTCACAGAGTGGCTGAATGTAACCTGAAAATGGCCTGCAAAACATGCAACAGTAGACACCTGCTTGTCTTACATGACATAAACGAAAGGGCCCAAGAGAAGACAGAAAAGGGGGAATCAAGATACCAGACGTCAAATACGGTGCCTTCAAAGACCTCTGTACTCAACATAACAGAAGAAATCTTATATATTGACAGGCCCCCAGAGGGGCGCACAGTGTTGCTGAAAGTCTGCAAAGTGATACTGAGGAATGGAACAAGGGCCCTAGAGACATTTGCCATCTTAGATGATGGCTCAGAACGTACCATTCTCCTCCATCCAGCAGCCCAGCAACTGGGCCTACAAGGTGAGCCTGAATATCTCCCAATCAGAACAATCAGACAAGAGCCTCAAGTCCTACGAGGTGCTACGGTCTCCTTCTCAATCGCCTCTGCAGCTGAACCACACAGAGTATTCCAGATTAAAGGAGCCTTCACAGCCAAGCAACTGGGCTTGGCTGAGCACACACAGCCGGTGGAGACCCTCCAGCAAAGATACAGGCACCTGAAAGATTTGCCACTACTGCCCTTTAAAGGAGCCTGCCCTGTCCTACTCATTTGTTCAGATCACCCCCACTTGATCACACCAGTGGAACCAGTGCGCCTAGGGCCACCAGGAGGCAGCAAACCAGACCCGCCTAGGCTGGACGCTACAGGGCCCAGCATACAGTCTAAGGCAGCAGTGTTATTTCATAGCCACCCTACCCCCACCAGAAGACCTCTATCGGCAGGTAGGGAGGCTATGGCAAATGGATGTCTTGCCCTGGCAGAATGAAAAGGCCAGCACCCGTTCACGGCAAGACAAAGAGGCTGTATGTCTCCTCGAGACTAAAACCCATTCTGTGGAAGCAGATGGAGTCCAGCGATATGCCACACCCCTACTATGGACACAAAACATCCCACAGCTACAGGCCCCAAAGGAGGCAGTGCTCCCCCAGCTGCGCAACACAGAGAGAAGGCTGGCCAGGGACCCAGGCCTACATAGCTGAAATCCAAAGACTGGAGAAAGCAGGCTATGTGGTCAAACTGGAGCCAAGCAGTGAACTCACACCAATAAGTTGGTATATACCACACCACATGGTCCAACATAATGGAAAGAACCGAGTGGTCTTCAACTGTTCTTTCCAATTCAGAGGTGAGAGCTTGAACCAACGCCTGCTGCCTGGGCCAACTTTGGGACTCTCTCTCCTGGCAGTGTTGCTGAGATTTAGAGAACACTCTGTGGCCATCAGCAGTGATATTCGTGGCATGTTCCATCAGGTGAGACTCCTTCCAGAAGATAGACCACTCCTCCACTTCCTGTGGAGGGACTTAAAAAGAGATGAACCTCCAGCAGTGTATGAAAAGAGAGTACTCCTATTTGGTACAATCAGCAGCCCCTGCTGTGCCACATATGCCCTACAAAAGCACATTATAGATCACAGCCAACCTGGTGAGACGATAAGGGAGGCAATCCTGAAGGTTTTTTATGTAGACAACTGTCTACTTAGCTTGACATCAGAGGAGGCGGCAAGGGCCCTTACTGATCAACTACGGCAGGTGCTAGCAAAGGAGGGCTTTGAGCTGCGGCAGTGGGCAGGTAACCGACCCACAGTCATCTCTCACCTACCATCAGAGGCCCGGTCAGACAGTGCGGAGCTGTGGATCATACAGGGCCAGCACAACACCCAAGAATCTGCCCTTGGACTCCCCAGGCAATCAGAGGGAGGTGCATGTTTTCTGTGATGCCTCAGAGCGGGCATATGGTTCAGTGGCGTACCTCCGCACAGAGAGTCCCAGCGGAGAAGTGGAGGTCTCTTTCCTCACAGCCCGTTCCAGGGTCGCCCCAAAGAAGCAACAATCTATCCCCCGCCTGGAGCTGTGTGCAGCGCTGACAGGGGCACTGTTGGCTAAAGTGTTGCGTGTGGAGCTGACCCTTCCCATTCATCACTTCACCTTATGGACAGACTCCACCACTGTGCTCAGCTGGCTACAATCAGACTCCTGCAGATTTAAAGTGTTTGTGGGCACCCGGGTTGCTGAGATTCAGGAACTCACTGACTAAGAGTCATGGCGCTACGTGGACTCAGCCCATAACCCTGCTGACGATATTACACGTGGGAAGCCACTCTCAGAACTGACCCCGCAGAGCCAGTGGGGTCGAGGACCATCCTTTCTCCATGATAGTTTGGACCAGTGGAAGCACCACACCCACAACCAGCTCCCACTGATGGTGAGGAAAGGAAAGCAGCAGCCTTTTGTAGTCTCACCACAGTACCCTCACTCTCAAGCTCACTAGCGCCTGATGTCAGACAGTTTAAAACCTACGAGGACCTGATTGAAGCCACTGCAAAGGCCCTACACAGGGCAGCAAAACCAACACTCACGGCAGATGATTACTGTGAAGCAGAAAACAGCCTCCTACAGCGGGTGCAACAGGATTGCTTCTCAGTGGACCTTGAACAGCTAAGGACAGGTAAACCACTGTCACGCAACAGCCGTCTCCTCAGACTGTCTCCAGTCCTAGATGATGCCGCACAGCTGAATCGTGTGGGCGGCCGTCTACGCCACACCTCCTCCCTTGACACAGATACCATTCATCCTGTGGTGCTTGACCCCAAGCACAAAGTCACCCAGTTAATCATCCAAGCCTTCGACCGGCAACTAAACCATCCAGGTGCAGAGCTGGTATTTGCTGAAATACGGCGGAAATACTGGGTTCTTACTGGGATACTGGGACGAGAGGCTGTCAAAAATGGCCGACCTGCCCACTGTCAGACTCCGGCTACTTAAGCCGGCTTTCTACTCAACAGGGGTAGATTGTTTTGGTCCTTACATTATCAAAGTAGGACGAAGAAACGAGAAGAGATGTCATCTCCAGTATTGATAGTTCAAATACAGTAAAGTAGATCTACTCTATGTAAATGAGGAATAAATACATTGGGGTGTGTGGAGAAAAACACAGCATCATATATGAAACTCTGTACAGTAACAGTTGTGGACTAACCAGCTGAATGAATACATCTTTTATTTCTGTGTCTGGTCATTTACATGACTCATCCCTCAGGGAATCATTCGGACACACTAACTGACAACAAGTCAAACTTTCCAGCATGTTGACCCACCATCATCTCGTAGCACAAGACATCAACATCACAACAGAGACATCATCCAACTCAACAGACCTCCACAAACAAAATCATTCCAGGGAAAAGAAAAGAACAGATACACAAACACAGCCCCGAAACACAGACGCAAAACACAAATCAAATCAAACTGAAGCAAACTAAACAAACTAAAACTACATCTGCATCCATTAGTGTCAAACCCTGTATAGTTAATCCAGTTCATCAATCAAACATCTTCAGTCCAAAGAGAGGAATATATCTGTCGTATGTGACTGTCCTCCTCCTGTCCTCTGCTTTGGAGACATTCAGAGGATTTAAAAACATTATCAAAGAGGTTTTCAGTCAGGGCTCCATCCTCAATACCTATCAGATCTACATCCACAACATTAATCTCTTTAAACAATTTGTCATAAATCATGATATAAAATAAAATGAATTTCATTCTCCACCTCATTCAGGTCACAGTATTCACAGGTCCTTCATCTTCTGGCACACCTCTGTATCTTCCTGTTTCAATGTGCGGTGGTAATATACCACATCTTAACTCCACACATCTCTGACTTTTAGACAAACTGATGCTCTTTCTTAAATCAATAGGTTCTTAGTTGTGTCTTGCTCAGAGGCAATGACTGTGAGCATTGAGCCCGGCTTCCTCCACTTCCACATTAACTTTGTGGAGGTACTTTTCTTCCAATCTTAACTCTTCTAATAAATCAAGTACTTCACTGGCCCATTCACCGTTAACACACAAATCCCAGCAAAATATTTTACTGGCTGTTCTACTACTTGGCAGCTCAACCGCCTGTTCCACAAACTCAACATGCTAACTTTCCATCTGACTTCACGAGTCCTGCCCCATATCTCTGTTAAATGTCACGACAGTTGCATATTTATGAAGTCCCAGAAAGTGTCAACTCAATCAGGAAAATATTAGCTTGTAACTAATACTTGCATCATTATCAACGTGCTTCTTGTTTTGTAAATGACGATTCATAAAGACTTTTCTGAATCACTGGCGATTATGAGCTGGATTTATTAAGAGAGAAAACTCTTCTGAAGTCGCTATGAAATATTTTTAAATGTCCATTATTAGTGTGACTTACCTGAGCTGTGAGATATGAGGCAGACACTGTAGGAAACTCCTCACTTCACTCTCTTCATGTGAGCAGCCTGTCAGCTTCACTTGTTTCTTCTCTGATGTGAGTTTCAGCACTTCCAGGAGGATGGAGCTCTTTCTCTCTGAGAGGTTTATGGACCAGACTGCAGGAGCTGACTGGAAAAGTGTCATCAGCTTTGGAATGACACTAAAAAACCCTCCACTCACAACATGTTGATACAAATCCAGAAGGATGTTATTTAAGTCAGTGTTAACAGAAAACAGTGAGAAGAGAGTATTCACTACATCGTGAAAGCTTTCTCCTTTGTGAAGTGCTGCTTTCAGGCACAAATCCAGTAACAGTTGCTTTGATTCCCTCTCTGGTGTCTCGTGGCATTGGTCCTGTTCCTGTAGTCGTAGACCTCTGTAGGTCATCCTGGAGCTGCACGATAACAAACAGATGAATCAAACAGTGTTTTCTTTTGCAGAATTTCTGAGACTGTATAATAAAATAAGGAAAACAAACTGGGTGGTGATGCAAGAGATCAAAGATTAATCAATGCATAACTACAGAAACTCTGCTAGTCTATAAATATCAAAATTGAATCAGAGGATAAACTGAGATGCATCATCTCGTTTTGGAGGACATCCTCACAAACAAAACATAAAAGTTAACAAACATTTATACAAGCAAATTACAACAAAACCTAAAATAGAACAACACAGCAACATCCACACAGACTTGAACATAAAGGCTCTCCCACCATCCCAAACCACAACTACATTAAGGGATGAAGATATGATTCAGTGGTATAACTAGGGATGCTCCGATCAGCATTTTTGGGTGCCGATACCGATCACCGATCACAGAATGGATTTTTGTTTGGCGCGTTCTCAAATGGCAGATGAGGTTAGTTGTATTAAATTGTCATTGCATGTCTTGCAAACGGACAAAACAAATAATCAACCATCTACAGAACTTTTCAGTACACTATTTTTCTACTTCTTCTTCTCATCATTATCATTAATTATTATTAATAATAATATTGTTTAAAGTGAGTCTCTTATCGTTTAACAGAAAAATACATCATACAAGCAGCAACTTTTGCAGCCTTGTCAGTCTGATGGCGAGTTATCACCTTTCTGTCATCACTAACAGACTGTTAATAATCAAAGAAGCTCTGAGGCTGTTCTATATGTTATAATACAAGATTTCAGCATTGAGCTACAATCAGGCAACATTCATGACTCTGTACAGTCAAATTAACCAAAAACTTCTTATTGATCATCATTATAAAGTTGGGCGGTCCTGTAACCATGGTAACTAATGGAGCCAGAGGGGAGGGAGAGATGCTGAATGAAGCCGTTTACACAGATACACTGCAGACAAAGTCCAGACTATAGTTGTTATTTCACACATGTAGCACACAACAGGAGACTCTCCGTGTCAGACGAGTTCTCACATGCTGACTAAACTCAACTGATAACGCAGAAGCGCGACGAGTCCTTGCTAGCTAAGCAGCTAAACTTTATCGCCGCTCCGTGTTGAGATCCCGCCCTGTGTGGGTCACTGCACTGTCATTGGTCAGGCGAGCACGCTGTTAACGATACCATTGGCTGTACAGTGTGACAATCTGTCAATAAACATCAGCCAACAGTTCTCCTCTGATCTACAGTGATCTCACAAGTCGCCTCTGTTAAGTTTGAATGACGGAAATCCGTCGTAGCGACGGAGAACTTTAATCCATGTTTTTATATGCGATCGGCTTTTCTGATCGGCACTTTGAGAGCCCACCGATCACCCTGTTTAGGGTCCATATCGGCCAATTACGATCGGCAGCCGATCGATCGGAGCATCCCTAGGTATAACAATACATTTATAAAAAATAGTGTTGAGAGTAGCACATATTTTATTTCTAATACAATCAATATGAGGCATAAAAGGAAATTCACACATCAGTAAAATGAATAGCCAACTCAGCAGATTAATGATTGAGATCATGTCTCATTAAGAACAAAGAAGACTTCCTCTTAGTGAAAATGAGATTGTTTAAAAAAAACAAACATTTTTGAACAAAAGAAAATCCTGATTACACAGAGCATTAAATCTGAGTTACATCAGAATCAGATGTGTATACAACTGTGTCATCCACGTATAACTGTGTCAACAACTGGAACCAATATTTAGACATTTATTTTAACTTTAAGGTTTATGGTGTCTATATAGATGCAATATTTGCTAACTACTGACTGTTAAACAGTGAACAGGCTTTGATGTATTAGCCACTGTTTAAATTACAGGTGAGAGAGGGGAGCCAAAGTATTTATTTGTTTATTTGTACATAATTTGTGCTTCCAGCTCATAAAACCCACGAAAACAGGAATTCAAAAAATTAGAATACTGTGAAGAAATCACCATTTACTTCTCAGTTTTTGCAGAAAAAAAAGAAAGAAATTAGGATCACATCAAATCAATCAAAATATGGTACTTTCAAAACGATATGTCAATCTTCAATACTTGGTTGGGAATCCCTTTGCCTTAATCACTGCCTCGATGCGCCGTGGCATTGAGGCAATCAGCCTGTGGCATTGCCTGGGAGTTATGGAAGGCCAGATTTCCTTGATGCTTGCTGTCAGCTCTTCTTTGTTTTTGGGTCTGGTGCGCCTCATTTTCCTCTTGATAATACCCCATAGATTCTCAATGGGGTTTAGGTCCGGCGAGTTGGCTGGCCAGTCAGGCACTGTGATGGCATGGGCATCAAACCAGGTTTTGGTGCTTCTGGTGGTATGGGCAGGGGCCAGGTCCTGCTGGAAGATGAAATCTGCATCTCCATACAGATCCTCAGCAGAAGGAATCATGAAGTCCTCTAAAACATTCTGGTAGACTGTTGCGGTGACCTTGGATTTAAGAAAGCAGAGTTTACCAACACCTGCACCGGACATTGCACCCCAAATCATGACTGACTGTGGATATTTCACACTGGACCTCAAGCAGCTTGGGTTCTGTTCCTCACCCGTCTTCCTCCAAACCCTTGGACCTTGATTCCCGAACGAAAGGCACACTTTACTTTCATCGGAAAAGAGGACCTTGGACCACTGGCCAACAGTCCAGTCCTTCTTCTCCTTGGCCCAGTTGGGACGCTTCCTACGTTGGCTCAGGCTCAGAAGTGGCTTGATCCGAGGAACCCGACAATTGTAGCCCATCTCCCGGATGCGTCTGAATGTGGTGGTTTTTGAAGCTGTGACTCGCCTCATTCCACTCTTTCTGGATCTCTGCCAGATTCTTGAATCTTCTCTGTTTGATAAATACTTGAAATCGTTTAAATTGTGGGCCCTGAATCTATAACCTATGAAAGTTTAACTTTTTGAATGGAATTGTGAAAATAAGCTTTTCCATGATATTCTAATTTTTTGGAAAGGGTCTGTGTATGTATTCATACTTTTATTGATCTGTTGTGTAACTTGCTGCAACAAAATAAATAGATCTGTCAATTTCCTTCATCAAAAGTCAGGAGGCGGGTTAAAGCCTCTGATTGATGAATGAACAATATGACAAACCCAGCAAGCTCAATCAGTCAATCAAGCTCTTTGATCGAGCCATGAGTTGTGAATCTGTGAAACTGTGAGTAAACATTCTGGTTTTCCCTCCCCAATGTTTAGCCTAACTGTGGAGTGCCATTTGGCCACCTTCTAGACAAGAGAGTAAGACATGGTTGGTACTCATTCCTACACTGACAGTTTTACAGAAGGATTTAAACATTAATGTGGAATCATTATCACACAAAACAAAAGCTACATACCTGAGTGAGCTGAGGCATGGCAACGCCTCAAAGAGGGAGTCGCACAGACTTTGGCAGATGCCAGTTGATTTATCCCAGTGGAGGCAGACGTTAACCTTCGACGCCATCTTCTGCATGACTTTAACTGCTCTTTCAAACAGTCGCCTTTTACCCACAACTGGAAGGTGCAACTGATTTCCATCAAGACCGAGTAAGCTGATGTGGTCCATCTGCCCTTCACTGAGTAGGAAAATCTCCCACAGCTGTAGCCGCAGAGGGTCACACCTATAGTTTAAACAACAATGAGACAACATTTCCTCATTATAAAAGTAGCAGGGTAGAGCAACAGTGAAGTTTCATAACAAAAGGCTGTTCAGTTTAAAGAAGCTACAGCAGAGGTACTACAGGTGTAACGATACACAGAAGTCATGGTTCAGCACGTACCTTGGTACAGGAGTAATGGTTCAGTACCAATTCAGTAAAACGGGGAAAAAAAGGTTCTTCTCATTTATTTCATTCACACAGCTGCTTATCAAAAAACAAGTATAAATATGATATAGATGATCATTTACTGTTTTTGGTCCTGTCTGCTTTCACATCTTGAGGCTGCTTAGAAACAGCAGGGTTACAGTGTTGGACTTTATGTGCGTCTTTCTGATGACAGATTTGTGTGATAGCATCTAATATAACATGTTGACGTGCTTCCACTTGCAAAGAACTGTGGAAATGCACCAACACACCACCATCATCTGATCCATCACTCGCTCTCTGAAGCCTTCCCACACATCTGATTTGAAGGAAGCCGACAGGTTTTTTCTGTTTGTGTCTTCTACTTCTTCTGCTTTGTTGTTTAAAGGCAACAGCTTTCAGGAGCATCAGCACTACTTACTGGATTGGAGTGTGGATCAGAACGGTTATACTCTTGCCCACTGACATGCACTCTCACCATATGACATAAGTGTTTGTCATGTGACTGCATGCATCACACCATATTGGTTCAGAATACATGCACCGTTACACCCCTAGAAGTAGTTTCCCTTAACATTTTTCCATCCATCATTAGGGTCATGGTGACCCCAAGACCCTATCCTATTTTATCTTTACTTCTTGGATTCATAAATAAAATAAGTTGTTTCAAAGGGAGAAGAACAATTCAGCTCTACTAGATACACCAATTAACAAAAACATTAAAGTCACTGACAGGTGACAGGTGAAGTGAATAACAGTGATCATCTTGTTACAATGCAATGTTCATTCAGGAAAACCTTGGACCTAGGAAATTTGGAGACCAGGTAGAGGCCTGAGGGTCTTTGGGCCATTCAAATCAGATTTTGCAGTGTGGGAGGGCACATTGCCCTGCTGCCCAGCCAATGCCACTTGGGAGTGCAGTTGCAATGGGGAGGTGTACTTGGCCTGCAACAGTGTTGAATGGGCAGTGTGTGTGAAGTGCCAACCAAA
This sequence comes from Pagrus pagrus, assembly GCF_965226575.1. NCBI lineage: Eukaryota > Metazoa > Chordata > Actinopteri > Spariformes > Sparidae > Pagrus > Pagrus pagrus. The sequence continues at coordinate 1,575,174 of NC_140206.1, forward strand.
GCAAAGCCTGGACCCAAGGTTTTCCCAGCAGAACATTGCATTGTAACAAAATGATCAATGTTAATCACTTCACCTGTCAGTGGCATTAATGTTTTGTCTGATGGGTGTATGTTGACACCTCAGAAGTAATTTGACAAGTGCTCACACATACCATTGGACATTTTGGAGGCATCCAGATAGTCGTCTCATTCCTTGCTCCGACACCAAGACGTCCTCGAGGTTCAGAGATACTTTTCTCTCCTTCGACTGACTGACAACGTAGGCCACAGCACAGCAGGAGTAAGGACTGAGAATCTCTCCACTGAGATCAAGATCGTAGTCCAGTTTGTCCAAAAAGTAGACGCATGCTTCAGGACTCTGGGACTCATACAAGCACTGGCATAAGAACAGTATGTCCACATCAAGCCCACTGTCCTCAGTATCAGACTCATCATTCTCACACAGACAAGGACAAAATGTGCTTATCATTTCCTCAAAGAACCACTGAGATGTTTTCTTGAGCTGCTCAGCTGGAATCAGACACTTCATCAAACTGGGGCTCTTCTCAGTCAACAACCGACACATGAAAGGGATCAGATGTTTCATGTGTTTCTTCTCCTCAGTGAGGCACTGCTGAAAAACATCCTTGATCTTATCTGGATTCTTCAGGAGCCACAGTGCTGCAAAAAACTCCTGCATTGTGTTGTGAAGAAATGCATATGTGGTTTTTGACTTAGTGGGCCCGACTTTGTTAACAAGTGGTTTCAGGAAGGAAAGGACACAGCTGTCTTCACAGTGAAGTTCTGTCAAGTTCACAGTTTTTCCTTCAGCTGCATGAAAAGCCGCCTCAGCCAAAGACAGTATTTCCTCACTCTTGTTGCTGATGAAGGAGTTCAGATGTTTGTTTGCTGTTTTGTTGCTGTTTATCTGAAGACAGAAACGAACGATATGGATGTAGATTTCAGTTATACTGTTTGGCTGTGGAGAGTCTTCTGGTGTCTGAGATGAAAAGCAGGCAGCCACCATCAGTGCATACATTGGGACATGGCAAAGAGTTAACAACTCCAAGTTGCTCAACACCTTCTCCTTTTCCTCACCTAGCAACTGAGATAAGTATGTTTTTATGGTCTGCTCACTAAAGCCTTTCACTTCCACTCTGAGAAAGTCCTCAGAAAAAAGGTCCTCATCATCTGGTCTGCAGGTGACGATGACCTTGGCAAAAGGAAGATCATTTTTTACAAGTTTCCACACCATTGAAGAAGAGAGATCTGTGACGCCATCAAAAATGATTGTAACATTGTCAGAATACTTCTTTATATCCTGTAAGACCTCTTCTTTGCCTTCATCTGGTTCACTGAACACATTGAAAAGAAGATCCTCCAAGCTCATGTCCTTCTTGATGTGTGATGTTTCTCTCATGTCAAAGTAAAACATGCAATCCAGCTCCTCTGAGTCTCTTTCTGCCCAGAGTTTCAACAGTTCATGACTGAGCGCTGTCTTTCCGATTCCAGGTTTACCGACCAGGAGTATGCTTTTATCTGTTTTCAGCAGGTCACTGGGGGAAGTTTCTGATCTGTCCTCAGGGATGTATGTCTTCATCTTTTTAGGGCGACTCTTCCTGCTTTTCTTGCTCTTGATTTTCTTTATTTTATACGGAGAAACACTTCCTTGTGTGTCTAAAACAAGTGAAGTGTACAACAGATCAGGCTTGTTTTCTCCAAACAGATTTTTGTTGGATTTCCAAAACTCGTTAGATAATTTTTGTGCTTTTGACTTCAACTTTGCCTGATATTGGTGGCACAGCCTTGAGCCTAAAACACAAACAACCATGAGTAAATAAATGTATCATGAATTAAATCCTGTGGCCTTGCTCTAAATAATAGCTAGATTTTTGCATTATATAAACTTGGCACATTAAGGTAATAAAAATGTAAATTAAAACACCTTGTAAGTAGTTTGAATCCAGTTGTGTGTCTTCCTTGAAAGAAAAGCAGCTGATCCAGCGGTGCAGGTCAAACTTCTTGGTCTCAGAAGAAGCTGCACTATTTTTCTCAGGGAGGAGCGACGGCCTCCCTAAGGTCCTCTTCCTCGTCACGTCAATAGTCCTGAGGAACTCATAGCAGGCTGCTTCTCCTTTTTTTGTGACTGAGTCCAGTATTTTCCTGGTTTTATTAAAGTCAGTTCTCTCTGCCTGAATTTCACTGACCTCTTCATCATTGAAAACTTCCTGCTGAACCAAGTTCTCCACAATCACTGAGAGACTCTTTAATTCTCTCACAAGGTGGACTCTGGCACTTCTGACGTACTCTAAGGCAGACTGTGTTGTACAAGCCATGTGTCCTGATGTCTGTATATTCTGCACACAGATCCAACTTCAATGATCTGGAGAACAAAAACCACATTGAAGAAAATGTTAATTACAACAATTATTTTTCCTGTGATGGATTAACTTTTGCATTAAATGTCTAAAATCTCTCAGAGTACCAGTAATGTTTTTGCAGGACTGTCTAAACATCATTAATAGTATTACTCCACCCAAACATCCTACATAATCATCTTACTGACTGTCTTTCAGCAGCAGTGTCTACCTCTCTCAACTATTCAGCTCTTCACTATAGACCTACTTGAAGAGGTCACATTCTGCTTTTTGGCATTTTTGCCTTTTCTTTATTGTGTTATCTTTATTTTTGTGCATGTAAAAGGTCTGCAAAGTGAAAAAGCCCAAAGTCTAGGCCAAAGGGAGTTACTGTCTCCCACAGAAATCACTCCTGCACTGCCTGAAACGCCTGGTTTGGAGTCGAGCCTTTACTTCTGTAACTTATGTGCGTCAATATGTAACAGGCGTTATATAAAAATAAATATTTTTATATATTTACTATAAAATAATCCTGCCCATTAAGTAATGCGCATGTGCAACTCTCATCAAAGACTGAACAGAGTCAAGATGACTCAGTGAAACTGTGTGTACAGGGATGCTGAAGCAATGCACCATGTGAGAAAAATAATGTGTTTTTTGGAGATTTAAGTATGAAAACTTACTCTACCAGGACCCCCAAATAAAAGTATGAACCTGAAAATGAGCATTAGAGTCGGTGACCGCTGGTCTGGAGGCTTCTGTTTTGCAGTTGTTTCAGATGTGATGCTGTCTTTTCCATTGCAGATGGTGGTATGGGTAGAGGTTGAGTCTTTCGGGGTGAGTGCATGGGTTTTGTGGTGTCTTTGAGTTTGGTGTTCTTCTTTTTAAATTCTCGGGGATTTGGCTTCTCGCTTGGATTGTTGGGCTTGTGGTGGAGAGGGTGGTGTTGGGACATGTGCTGGATGGGGGTGTTCTGACTGGTGGTCTCAGACGTTTTGACTCTACTGAAATAATTTTGTATTAATTATAGCATTAAACTAAGTACTTAATAAATGTCTCTTGGTCCTGTGTCTTGCTCAAGTTAGTGTATTAGTCTATGTACTGTACTGTCTGTCTGTGTGGGGGATGGAGGGATATTGTTTTTTATTGTTCTCATAGAGTGAAACACTGTGTTACTTTGCTGTGTTAAAGTTCTATACATTTAAAGTTTGATTGGTTGATTGAACAACATTCATAGTGCATTAACGAAGAAAACAGACAGCAAATGATTATTTGCTGAGACCACATCATACACAGACACAAGCAGACTGTATATCAGAGAGAGACACTTACACAGAGGTCTCTGCTGATGATAGACTCCATTCAGTGTCTTTGGTTTGAGGTTTTCCTGATCACCAAGAAAAAAGAACAAAGAACAGTCACATAATATCATCAAGTCAGAAGAGAGTCCCAGATAAAGATGGCATGATTGATTAGTTGGTGGGGCTACATCCTGAGATTGACTACCATAAAGGTTTAGTATTTAATATTTACTTTTATTAACCCTTAAATAGAGCAAGGGATGGGTATTGAGAACAGGTACCGTTGAGAACCAGTGATAAATTGTCTGATCCATCCAAATTGTAGCAGAGCCTCACAGATACTGGATTTTTCACCGGTAGTCTCGCCGGTGCAATTCAGCGAGACTCTGAATTCCTAGATGACATACTGCTGCAGCATCGATTGATGCCAGTGTGTCCAGCCTGAAGAAAATTCAGACAGATATATCAGCTGATAGATAATATACATACAGTATGTAATGGAGGCAGTACAATTTACAGTTTAACAATTAACTTTAACTTTGTTACTTTCTTTACTGTTCATTTAATTGGAAAAATGATCATGATAACTTACCCCAAGCATCTGTTTCTTCATTATGTTCTGGAAAAGATGAAAAAGAGAAAAGTTATAACATACGTAATCTAAATAATCTAAAATGACTTCATATAAAATCTATGTCATGGAACATTAACCATTGTGGCATATCATGTATAATGTTCATTGTACTTTGAATGACCGGAATAAGCCGCTAATAAAGGAAAAGATGAATCAATTAAAAAGACGTATAACCAAATTTAGCCTGTATAATAACCGAAGGCTTATACTGCTGGATCAGTTGGTATATCGATGCCCGAAGGCTTATATGCTGGATCACTACTTTTTTATCACAATAAGCCAGAAGTAAAACAGTAAACAGTAAAACTACCAGGTGTCAGAAAATATCCCATATAATATCCCTTTTTCGTTATTAGCGGCTTATTTCGGTCATTCAAAGTACAGTGACTATGATACATAATATGCCACAATAGTTAATGTTCCGTGAAATAGATTTTATTTGAAGTAATGCATTATTGTGCTCTCCTAATAAAGAAAACCTGTCAGTAAGCATTGTTTGGTTGGTTAGCTCAAAGTTTCTGCTATCGATTAGTCAACGGTACCCATCCAATAGTCTTTCAATGGCATAACAGTCTCAAGTGACATATATCGCCATGTGTCGTTGGAATACCAACGGCATAATAGCGGTACACCACTCCAGGGATCGGTATGCCGCTGAGCAGCAATTGACATACCTACGGCCACTTTTCGATCTCGGCGTCACTCCTGAACTTATCAATTCCTTTTACTGAGAACAGCACGTTGTTCTGACAGTTGTGCATTGTGAATTTATTTGTGTTACGTTACTGAGGATAAATATCCTGTTTAAAATAACATTAGCCCAAAACAAGCAGATTTTTTTCCAACAAATGCTGCACAGATATTTTTTCATTTCATTTTCCATGATAGCAGACGGACTGTTAGCTCTCAGGCTGCGGCTAGCTCCACTAAAACTGATCAGGAATCAATAAAGGAATAAAATCTGACTGATAATGGCACTGAAACCTAATAAAACCCTCTCCATGTATAGAAAAATACAACAGACTACCACATACACAGTCAAAAATATGAAATATGTTGCAGTGAAGAAAACAAAAGGAAAAGAGAACAGAGTAGGAAGCTGTTAGCTTCTCGCTGCCTTCAAGAAGGAAGCTAACGTGATGTTAAATTAGTGCTGAACTGCCTCAACACTCAGACTTGTGTCCAGTCCACAGCGAAACTAAACTGAAGGGTTGATGTGATAAATGTTTCATCAATGTTATTCTTTTGTAATTTGTCATAAAAGTCATAATTTGTCATAAGTCATAATTAGCTTGTTACAAAGCAGAAAGATAAAAGTCACCTGACGTTAACCGCCGTCAGTTACACACACTTTGCTAACAGCTACACAAAGTTAGCTAACAGTCAAATAACAGTCAGCTTTAAAGACTCACAAATATCCTGTTAGTGTAATAAATCCTGTCAGAGGCAGAACCGCCACACTCACCTCTGCACACAGTTGTGACAGTTTAACTCATAATATACATACGTATATATGTCTATGGTTTAACTGGTGTTCATTTTAACTGGTGAGGGTCCAAGATGTGCTGGAGGTGTGGTTTGAGAATCCCGTCTCGAGAGGGGTCCTCGGCCCTGTTCGCTGACCAGGAAGAACATTCCGATCACCCTGCTCATTGATCCAAGTCATGTATATGCGTATTAATGTTGACGTGGCTTGTACAACACTATCCCACACGGAGATGCCGGAGTCTGCGACCTGCAAGCATGGATGTATTAGATCCATGCCTGCAAGCCACTTCACAACGAGCGCTACAGAGCACACAGTGACAGTATAGGTGACTGTGTCGATGCCTGTCCAAAAAAACGCAACTGTCAATAAATCGTTCAAAAGTGCATGTTGTCGGTCTTATATGGTTGTCGTGAATGTCTGTACTCCCATACAGCTGGTGGGTGGGACAATCTGAGGGATTTCAAATGGTCGACTAAAGTCATCGGTCCCAGTTTATACATCGTTATTAAGCTGACGCCAAGTCGATGTAAAAACTGTGTACTCTGTCATACAACGACAACTGTTCCGATCACCTGACTAATCAGGCGCCGTTAATTACGTCACTGCTGTCGCACAGTTGAAACGTCATACATCAACGCCGGTTGTGGACTATCCGTGATAAAATTAAAATGAGTATTTAAAAAGTATACCGTTAATATTGAGTCAAAACACAAGCATTTTAATGTACATCCCGATTCTATATACATGTACGTGTGTTTATGTAATCGCGCCACATGCGATCAAAGAGCTATAATTAGACCCCATTTACTTCGCAATTACATACGAGTCTCAGAGCTCCCCAAGATACTCACCATCATCGTCAGATTGTCAGTATAAAGATGAAGGATTTTACATTTATACAAGACATCTAAATGGTCAGCGGACAGGGCCGAGGACCCCTCTCGAGACGGGATTCTCAAACCACTCCTGCAGCACATCTGGGACCCTCGCCAGTTAAAATGAACACCAGTTAAACTGTCACACCGTCTTCATTCAACACACACACCGTGAGCTCCGTCAGGTACCGTTACTGGTACTGAACTTCTACTGTCACATCCGACCGGGTCCTTTCAAAATAAAACACGCCCGCTCTGACAGGAGGTGACAAAATGGCGCCCAGATGAACTTCATACGCCGACTTTACATGACAAACTATGCATGGCGCCATTTGACAGTTTTAAATCTCTTTAAACAGAAATAAAGACTTTTCATAGAGTGAAGTCTGGGATGTTCAGTCAAACATGAGCTAGAGCCTCATGATACACAACAAAACCAGACAGAAGTCCTGAAAACGGTCGGCCTCGTCTGGATCCGTGTCCAGTACAACACGTGTCCTCCTCATCTCTCCTTCTTAATCCACCTTTTTCTTCCTTAAACTCACCTGAGTGACACAGACAGCAGTTTGTCCTCCAGAGGTTTAGATCAGCAGGTTTCTCTGTGTGTTTGTATAAATCCTGACAGCTTCAGACACGTTGCTGCTGCTGCCGGTGTGTCTTACTTTCACTTTTGCTTCCTGTATGAACTCTTAATGTAATGTATGTAATGTAATGTAATGTAATGTAATGTGCATTAACATCCACCAGATGTCACTGCTGGACAACAAATCACAAACTGAGGGATGCCCTCCAGCCTGACAGCAGGACTTCTGTCTGAAACAAGTTATCCTGGAGTCATAATTGTGTTTTGAAGGTCAAACTAATGACAATTTGAATTATTCTCACTTCTGATCACAAGATACTAAATATTATATAAAATAATCGACTCCCAGCAGCAACAGCAGCACAATCTGCAGCAACATGTTGAATCATTTCCTCTCAACAATGACTGAACATTAGACCTTGATGAAGGGACGCTGTGTTGTAGGACGGCTGTATCACACTGCATTACTGTCAGCTCGGGGCTGGTCTGCCTGATAACTGGCAGCCAGGTGTGTACAGATGTTAAGTAACAGTTTGGAAAATACAACACATCATTAAAGAATCAGTGTTTCAGAGCGGCACATGGTTTGTTTCAACATTTAAAGCTTTCTGTTTGACTCTTTGTGGGTGAAATTAAATGTATTTGTCAGTAATAACAACTGAATAATAATAATATTACATGTACTAAATAATATTGTGCACGAGTACTTTTACTTTTGATACTTTAAGGACATTTTCCTGATACTTCTGGACTTTTACGTAACATTTTGAATGCAGAACTTTGACTCGTTATATTTTCAGATTGCAGTTTTTCTGCTTTTACTTCAGTGAAGGATGTGAGTACTTTCTCCACCACTGCAGAACAGGAGAAACATGAGTGTTGGGACGTTCCTCACAACACAGACTGGAGCTGAGTTGGCAACTTTTTTACTTTTATTTACTAAAAATCACCTCGTTAACCGACGGTGACAAAATGCAAATCTAAGAGCTGAGAACAGCAGGAAAAATACTGCTGGACGAAAAGTTAAAGAACCAGAACGTCAACAAAACACAGAAGCTGTATTACGACAAAGTGTCACAGAGCGGTCTGAGAGGAACATCCAGGATGGTACTGATCCTGTTCCTCATCCTCGCTGACACTTCCTCTTAAAAGATTAGATTAAAAGCCATGATTATGTTAAAAGAGTACATTTTTTTCAATAAAAACTCAAAACATTTCAAGAATAAAGTTGTAACTTCAGGTTTGTGTTACTGATGCACAGCGGTCTCTCCCAGCGTCACACTGAATGTGAACTTGCTCTCCAGGTTTCACTTCATCTTTCACAGTTTTCACAGTTTGTTGCTCTCTTTGTCTCTCTGGGTCGAGTGTGAGCCTGCAGGGACAGTGGGAGGAGCTTCTGTCAGTCTGTACACAGGTCAACTTCCTGCGTGAGTCTGCAGCAGCACAGAGACAGACTGTGTTGGACCACAGAGACAGTTTGTGTTGGACCACAGAGACAGACTGTGTTGGACCACAGAGACAGACTGTGTTGGACCACAGAGACAGAAACATCACAGCTTCTCTCACTCACTCAGAGGAGATGGATCAGAAGAAAGCCGTCTTGTTCAACTTGTGGGGAGTCACCGTCTCTTCCAGACCTCATGCTGTTTTCCACAAGTTGGAGGAGTTGCATAACCTGCCAGGGTGAGAGACTGTTACACCACCTCTGCTCTGTCAAACAATGTTCTCTGTCCAGATCAGATGAGAGGCATTACTCCTCTGAAATACTCTCATGCATGTGTCATTGAACTGTGTAAGACGTGTGAAATCATCTGTAGGCAGGAGGGTCATCTGAGTTTAATCTATCTAAGTAGGCCAGGTTCATGTTTTGTTCAGTGTTTCTGGGAAGCAGTGAAAACGTGATTTGACTTGCAAAAGAGTTCAGATGAACACTGAGTTTCAGCACTACGCTGTTATATTCCTCGTTACTACGTGCAGTGTAAGAATGCAAAAGATTAACACGTTAAAGAAAGAATGATTGTTTCTGTGTTACATGGATCAGAGTTCACTTTGTTGTCTGAACACAGTCTTCAGAAAGTCTTCAGAAAGTCTTCAGAAAGTTAAAGCTATCAATTAAAAAGTTACATTTGAGAAAAAAGTAAAAATGATGTGATAAACGTCAAAATTATTAAATAAAGTAAAAAATATGAGATGAAAGTCAAATAATAAGATAAAAATTCAGAATAATGAGGTAAAACATCATAATTATGAGATAAATAGTCAAACATATGAGATACAAGTCAAAAATATTATATAAAAAGTAAAAAATGTGAGATTTAAAGTAAAAATTATGAAATAAAAAGTCAATATTACGATAAAAAAGTCAAAAATATGAGATAAATGTCGAAATAATAAAAATAAAAATTCAGAATCATGACATAAAACATCATTATTATGACATAAAAAGTCACAATAATGAAATAAAAGTCGTTATTATGAGATAAAAAGTCACAATAGTGAAATAAAAGTCGTAATTATGAGATACAAAGAGCTCTCTTGGCACGCCTGCAGGATCTTCATCACCCACCAACACTGATGATGTGAATGAAAGCTGCAGTAGATAAAAGCGTCTGCTGAATGTGAATGTGATGTAATATACTCAGTGTCCACACACTTTTGGCCACCTTCTTGTGTTGTTTTGACAGTGAGAGCGTCTTTAATCTGGTTCTTTGTCTCTCGGTGGTTTCCAGTGGTTTCCTGTCCAGTGTGGCGTCCCAGAAGGACGGCGCCATGAGCCGGGCGGAGCGAGGCGAGACGACGCTCTCTCAGGTGGGCGAGCTTGTTTCACTCGGCTGCTGTCTTCTGGTACTGATGATGATGATGATGATGAAACTGGTGATGATGATGATGAAACTGTGTGTGTGCAGATGATCCCAGCGTTGGAGGCCGAGTGTGTGCAGGAGGCCCAGGTCAAGGCCGTGACTCTGCCGCCCGATTGGTCCTTCGGACTCCTGCTGGAGGAGCTCAGAGAGGCGATGATGGACGTCCGACCAGCCGTGCTGAAGACAGCTGCCAGCCTGCGACACAGTGGTCTGTATGCAGACCGTCGGAATTAAAGTAGAAAACTGTTGCTGTCGCCAGCAGGTGGCGCTCTGACTGTGATTTAAAATTGGCAAGTAGACGTCGTCAGGCGGGAACTCTTATCAAAAACTTAAGATGTGAACAACTTTCACTCTCAGAGGTCTGAAGGTGATCGGCCTGAATCTCAGCAGTTTGTTGAAAAAACTGCGCAATAGGAGCTAAAATTGGCCACTAAATTCAAAATGGCTGACCTCCTGTTTGGTTACGCTCACGGCACCAAGAGACTTGTTTTTACGTGTTGAGATGTTACCTGTGCCTGCCAGGTTTAAACATCCAGGTGAAATGTAGCATGAGCGCTGCTTCGTTGACATTTCATAGGGGGCGCCATTGAGCCGTTTTACCATTTGTACAAAAACCATAAAATATCTACATTTTCAGCGCTTTTGATGCATTTGAGCATTTTAACCTCTAAAAAATGTGACTGAATTTGAGGATTATGCATCATGAATAATAATCTCAAACATCAGTGCTCAGGTCCTCACACGGCTCATGATCCCAGAATATGTTGATTAAAGCCTGAAGGCACCAGATGAAGTCTGAGGTTGTTCTCCTCCCATCAGGGTTACTGACGGCCGTGCTGGCCAATCACTGGCTGGATGACAGTCCGGCTGCAGATGGTCCGGCCCGCCTTCTCTCTCTGCTGGGCGGCCATTTTGACCTGGTCCTCCAGTCCTGTCGCTCAGGTCACAGGGTCCCCGAGGCGTCCATGTTCAGCTGCGCTCTGCAGCAGCTGGGAGTGACGTCACAGCAGGTAGACGACACGGTCACGTACATATCACTGTACGGCCTGGAAACACAGGTAGAAACACCTGTCCGTCTCGTTTCAGGCTCTGTGGTTGGATGCAGATGAGGACGGGGTGAAGGCAGCAGAGGCCGCAGGGATGAAGGCCATCCTGGTGGACAATCTGGACGAGGCGCTGAACAAACTGGCAGACTTTACAGGAGTTCAGGTTCAGACCAGAACGATTTGATCTCAACTTTTCATTTTTATAATTTTGTCATTTTTGTATGATAATTTTGACCTTTATGGGCTTCCATACAAAAGGCCATCCTGCTCTACTGACATGAAGCCGTTGAGCAGGATGATCTTCTTCATGAACTGGACTTGAGCCTCTGAGTCCGGATGTTCTGATGCAGAACTTTCCCCCATGAATCCCTCACATTCATTCAGCTTTTGCTCTCCACCATGTTTTTTCCCCTGATGCAGCTCATCTGTTAGCATTAGCATGGTAGCACACATGTTAATGTGTGTGTGTGTGTGTGTGTTTCAGGCTGTTGGAGCAGAGAGTCCTCCCCCCTCCTGCAGACCTGATGAAGTGTCTCATGGATACGTCACCATCAGGGTAATCTGTCTCCTGCATCACAGTCAGTCCAGGTTTCTCCACCTGTGGTCTCTGCAGGACTTTATGGAAACAAGACGCAGATGACATCTTGTTTTCTCGTCACGTTAATGATATTTTGTGTGTGTGTGTGTGTGTCTGTGTGTGTGTGTGTGTGTGTCAGCCTGGTGTGACGACTCATTATGTTGAAATGGGCTCAGGTCCACCAGTTCTGCTGTGTCACGGCTTCCCTGAGAGCTGGTTCTCCTGGAGGTACCAGGTAACAAACCTTTTTATCTCATAATGACTTTTCATCTCTTAATTTCGAACTTTTGTCATAATTGATCTCAAATATTTGACATTGTTTCAACTTTTCATCTCATAACTTCTCATAATTAACTGTCCATCTCAAAATTTTCACCTTTCATGTAAAGTTTTCAGGTTTTTATTGACTTAAAATTCATAATTTTGACATTTCGTCTCATAATTTACGAGAATTTTCTAATTAATTTAATACTTTCTTCAATTTGAATTGATATCATTTAAATTACCACGTTTTCATCTCATAATTTCGACCTTTGACTTCATAATTTTGACTTTTTTTCATCAGGTATGTTCATATGTCAAACTTCATCCTCACTTCCTGTTCTCGCACAAGTCTGCCAACATTTATCAAAACAACAAAGAGCAGAAGTGTTTAGTTCAACAGGGATTCAGTACATGTGTATGTATTAATACTAAAAGACAGAGATGATGGAAGTATTCAGATCCTTTACTGCAGTAAAAGTACTAATACCACGCTGTAGAAATACTCTGTTACAAGTCAAAGTCCTGCATTGGAAATTTGACTTGTACAAATGTACTCTGTGTACAAAAGTCTGCAGTAAAAGTATCTGATATTGAGTGTTCTTAAGTATCAAGTAGAAGTAAGTTGTAAATATTTGTACATACAAAATGTGCCGCTTCGGCTCTGCTGCAGCATGTAATCTGCAAAGTAACTAGTAACTAAAGCTGTGAAACAAATGTAGTGGAGTCGACGTGTAAAGAAGCAGCAAATGGAAACACTTCAGTAAAGTATAAGTACCTTGAAATTGTACTTTGTACCTGATAAGAACCTTGTGTTTGTAGATTCCAGCTGTGGCAGCAGCAGGATTCAGGGTGTTGGCTCTGGACATGAAGGGCTACGGAGAGTCCACAGCGCCCACAGGTGTGTGTGTGTGTGTGTGTGTGTGTGTGTGTCACATTATAGGAGCCACATTATATCAGCTGTTTTTTGCACAAACAGAAAATATATCACCAAACACACCATCAGCACACAAACCTTAGTCCAGGAGCAAACACGGCTGGTGCTGCTGTAGGAGAGCGTGTCTCTGCTGCAGGTGGTGAAAAGACTCACACCTGAACTCTGATCAGGCCACGCCCCCTCCTGATGAACGACATGTGAGCGAGAGTGGGCTCAGTACTGACCCACATTCTGGTCCCGTTCAAAGACAACAACAGGGTGATCGTGGAAATATGGAGTCAACATGGAGACCAAAGTGTTAGTGTAGTTGTTGTATCACCATAAAATAAAAATAACATCATTTTTTACTTTTTAACTCCATCTTTTACATTTTTTTGTCATAATTTCAACTTTTGATCTCATAAATTTGACTTTAAATCATATTGTTTTTACTTTTTATCTCATCATTTTGATTTTCTTTTAATCTATTATTTTTTTTAGTTACATGATATGTGGTGATATGCAGTACGGTGCCCACTTCACAAGTCTTGCAAAGTAGAACAAGGTTGTTTCTTCAGGAAACACTGATGTAAAATAAAAGCAAATAAATTAACACGTTGAGATCAAATTCACAAAAACTTAACAGAATCAAAAAAATGTGACATCACTCAGCTACAGATCTCTGACGGTCTCAGATATTAAATCTGTTTGTTCAGATATTATTCGAAGCTGTTCACACAACATGCTCTCACACACTGAGACATGATGACACACGAACACAACGCTGTTGTCATGAATGAATGAATGAATGTGCAGTGTGAGATTGTTTTATTGTGAAAGGATGTCTGTAGTTGGTGTACGCAGGTCTGTGTCGCCCTCTGCTGGATACTCAATATGTTTACTTGTCTTTAACTCGTGTCTGACAGACGTGGAGGAATATTCTCAGCAGCAGCTCTGTGAGGTACATTTTATTAAACACACTTCAGCTGTTCAGGACGATTGTGCTCCATCTCCATGATAAAAATAAACTGTTTCCTCTTTATTTCCAGGATTTAATCACATTTATGGACAGAATGGTGAGCTACACACACTTCCCTCAGCCACACACTCTTTAATGAAGATACCTGAGCAGATACAGGAGGTTGTCTCATTCTCTTGTCCAGTCCATCCCTCAGGTCACCCTCATCGGTCACGACTGGGGCGGCTTTCTGGTTTGGACCATGGCTCAGTTTTACCCCGAGAGAGTCAGGTGAACACACACAGACTCAGCGACGCCTCAGATACTTCAAACTGTACTACAATGTGTGTTTGTGTTTTGTTATGAAGGGCGGTGGCGTCTCTGAACACTCCTCTGTTCCCCGCCGACCCGTCTGTTCCTCCTGAAAAGAAACTGAAGGATATTCCCATATTTGACTACCAGCTCTACTTCCAAACACCTGTAAGTCTGCCTGCAGCATGCTAACATGCTAACACAAGGTGATACAACACAGAAAAGTCCAGTCAGTCCTGTGTGTGTGTGTGTGCTGCTGCAGGGCGTGGCCGAGGCCGAGCTGGAGAAGGACCTGGAGAGGACGTTCAAGATTTTCTTCTTCAACAGTGCTGAGGCAGTGAGGACACACACACACACACACACACACACACACAGTAACACACCTGTACAGGCAGGAGAATCACCTTCATGACATAATGATAATGATAATGATCACATGTTTGTATTTCTTCTCTCAGGTGAAGCGTCCTGCAATCAGCACCGCAGGAGTCTGTGCTCGAGGTAACAGTCACAGTCCTGTCTGTGTTACAGGAGGTCTGTCTGTGTTACAGGAGGTCTGTCTGTGTTACAGGAGGTCTGTCTGTGTTACAGGTGGTCTGTTTGTGTTACAGGTGGTCTGTCTGTGTTACAGGAGGTCTGTTTGTGTTACAGGTGGTCTGTTTGTGTTACAGGTGGTCTGTCTGTGTTACAGGAGGTCTGTTTGTGTTACAGGTGGTCTGTCTGTGTTACAGGTGGTCTGTCTGTGTTACAGGTGGTCTGTTTGTGTTACAGGTGGTCTGTCTGTGTTACAGGAGGTCTGTCTGTGTTACAGGAGGTCTGTCTGTGTTACAGGTGGTCTGTTTGTGTTACAGGTGGTCTGTCTGTGTTACAGGTGGTCTGTCTGTGTTACAGGTGGTCTGTCTGTGTTACAGGAGGTCTGTCTGTGTTACAGGTGGTCTGTCTGTGTTACAGGAGGTCTGTCTGTGTTACAGGAGGTCTGTCTGTGTTACAGGTGGTCTGTTTGTGTTACAGGTGGTCTGTCTGTGTTACAGGAGGTCTGTCTGTGTTACAGGTGGTCTGTTTGTGTTACAGGTGGTCTGTCTGTGTTACAGGTGGTCTGTCTGTGTTACAGGAGGTCTGACTGTGTTACAGGTGGTCTGTCTGTGTTACAGGAGGTCTGTCTGTGTTACAGGAGGTCTGTCTGTGTTACAGGTGGTCTGTTTGTGTTACAGGTGGTCTGTCTGTGTTACAGGAGGTCTGTCTGTGTTACAGGTGGTCTGTTTGTGTTACAGGTGGTCTGTCTGTGTTACAGGTGGTCTGTCTGTGTTACAGGAGGTCTGACTGTGTTACAGGTGGTCTGTCTGTGTTACAGGAGGTCTGACTGTGTTACAGGTGGTCTGTCTGTGTTACAGGAGGTCTGTCTGTGTTACAGGTGGTCTGTCTGTGTTACAGGAGGTCTGACTGTGTTACAGGAGGTCTGTTTGTGTTACAGGTGGTCTGTCTGTGTTACAGGAGGTCCGTCTATGTTACAGGTGGTCTGTTTGTGTTACAGGTGGTCTGACTGTGTTACAGGTGGTCTGTCTGTGTTACAGGAGGTCTGTCTGTGTTACAGGTGGTCTGTCTGTGTTACAGGAGGTCTGTCTGTGTTACAGGTGGTCTGTCTGTGTTACAGGTGGTCTGTCTGTGTTACAGGTGGTCTGTCTGTGTTACAGGAGGTCTGACTGTGTTACAGGTGGTCTGTCTGTGTTACAGGAGGTCTGACTGTGTTACAGGTGGTCTGTCTGTGTTACAGGAGGTCTGTCTGTGTTACAGGTGGTCTGTTTGTGTTACAGGTGGTCTGTCTGTGTTACAGGTGGTCTGTCTGTGTTACAGGAGGTCTGACTGTGTTACAGGTGGTCTGTCTGTGTTACAGGAGGTCTGACTGTGTTACAGGTGGTCTGTCTGTGTTACAGGAGGTCTGACTGTGTTACAGGTGGTCTGTCTGTGTTACAGGAGGTCTGTTTGTGTTACAGGAGGTCTATTTGTGTTACAGGTGGTCTGTTTGTGTTACAGGTGGTCTGTTTGTGGGTCTGCCAGATGAGATTCCCCGCAGCTCCATGCTGACGCAGGGCGACCTGCAGTACTACGTCAGCCAGTACAAAGAGCGAGGCTTCAGGTGAGTATATTTACTCACGTACTGAACTTCAGCACAGTTACTTGTACTTGAGTATTTCCATTTCCTCCTAACTGTATACTTTTACTCCACTACATTTATTAGTTACTAGTTACTTTATAGATTACATGCTGCATCGGAGCCGAAGCAGCACATTTTCTTCTGAGAGTCCAAACTTCTTTTATAGTGGTCTGAATCCTCTTCCTGTATTAGACAGTGGGTTTGGGACAGAGTATTTATATGCCAACATATCGTATGGCCTCCGTACCGTTACGATTATTGATATACTGATAACCCTCCAGTGGGTAAGTCATCGTCTCATGTTTCGTGTCACAGGAGGCCGTTGAACTGGTACCGTAACGGGGATGTGAACTGGAGGTGGATGTGTTCTCGTCCCACTGCAAAGGTTTGTTACAGAAAACCTCATGAGAGAAGAAACAGAAACAAAAGTTATAGAAACTTCACATCCTGGAAAAACCTGGAATTCATTAAAACAGGGTTTCCATTGTGTGTGTGTGTGTGTGTGTGTTAGCTTCTGATGCCTGCACTGATGGTGACGGCAGGTAAAGACCAGGTGCTGCTGCCAGCCTTCTCCAAAGGAATGGAGGACATGGTGAGAAAGCCAGCAGCGGCGTGATCGACTGATCAATACAGGTGATTGGAAACAAATCTGATGTGACTGTCTATTGATCGCAGATCCCGAAACTGAGCAGAGGACACATCGAGGAGTGTGGACACTGGACTCAGATGGACAGACCAGAGGAGACAAACAAGATCCTGATATCATGGCTGAAAGACACTCACAACAAGGAGGGAGGAGTTAGTGTGTCCCCCAAACTGTGAGGGAGGAGGGAAGGAAGGAAGGAAGGAGGGGAGGGAGGAGGGAAGGAGGAAGGATGTGTAGTGTAATATAACTATATAACCAACCAAGTAAGTAGTTAGTGCTTAATGACTACTGGTAACAGGTACTGAGATATTAAAGAATCTAATCAAAATGTGAAGGAATCATAAATGAATGGTAAAAACATGTACTGCTCTGCACTAGTTGAAGTTGAACATGCACCTGTTGATTGAACTGATGATTAAACTACTGAATTGTGTTAACTTGGAGTGAAATCATGTAACCAAACATACCACACTTTTATTATTATTATTATTATTATTATTAAAAGAAATGCAGTCAGTAGGGCAGTGGAACACATGATGGAGGAGACCTAGAGTTAGAAAAACAGTCTCACAGCAGCAGCACAGCGGAGGCAAGGCCGCAAAGTGGCAACACAGTAGATAAGACGTGCAGGGGAAGTCCAGGGTACCAGCTGCACAGGGACTTCAAAGTGTATCCCCGGTGTGGAGGCTGTCTCGACCAAATGTTGGCATGGGTGGGCAGAGTCAGCAAAATTTGATACACAAACAAAAGAAAGAGCAAGGATTGGATAAACCACGGCGCCCAGCCCCCGTCTTAGTGAATATAAGGAGTATATTTTGTATTGAGGATTTGGGTTTTATTTGATTAGCTTTTGTCTGTGAGATCTCTTAGCTTTGGAGGACTCCTGGAGATGATTTCATTTTTATTGGTGACTTTTTGAAACTCTGAAAAACCTTTTTGAACAAACAAAGAGTAAGAAATCGAGACACGACAGATGAAGGAAGGATTGAATGAAGGAAGGAAGGAAGGAAAGGAAGGAAGGAGGGATAACTGATGAAACGACCTGATGAAGTTGAGCAGAATTAAAAAATTCATCTTGTGAACTGAAACAAAGACTCGGGTTATTTTTATGTCATCAGACCAAAGACTCACTCACTGTATGTTTCAAATAACTTTATTTATAAAGTGAAGATTTGACAAATGATCTCTGTGACAATGAACTGCTGGTTTATTTAAGTTAAAGCAACCAAACAAATAATGAAACGATCAGAAAAGCCAAACAGCGAGATGATAAAATGATAAACAAAAATGTTATAAAATTAAACATGAAAACTGGAATAAGTGAAGCTGGCAGGAGTTTAGCTGGTAGCTTTTATTTTTTAGCTAAAAACATTTTGATAAACGATGCAGTAAACATGCAAAAAAAACAAAACAATATAAAATATAATCCTTAAATTATGACCTTATTTTGGTAAAATTACTGAAATATTAAATAGTCGTTAGTTGGGTTATTGTTTAAATCCCCTGATTTAAAATATTAGCAAAAGTACTTAAAACCCCCAAACTTGTATTAAATTTTTTGCAGTACATGAAATTTGACATTATCAAACACTAATAAAATATAAAATGTGTTTGTGTCAAATCTGTTAGTCCAAACATAAAATACAACATTTTTATGCAAACTTTATTTTTCAAATTATGACTATATGAGTCGACCTTTTTGCTTCGGGACAACAACACTCCATCGTAATAAAGAGAGTGGACCAGGAGGAATGACGTTGCCCTCCAGTGGCTGAGATGAGAACTGAACATTAAGCAGTTTTTACAGTTTTTTCTCATCAAACAGCTTCTTCCAGGCCGGCATGATGTGCGCATAAATCCTCTCTATCTGTAACACACAGATAATTGTCATTACATGATTAAATATGTGAGAATTCTTGTCATTTATATATAAACTGAAGAGAAGTGGACCGAGGATAGATCCAGGTGGGACTCCTGTGAATCAAAATTGTTTAAAAAGCTCTCGTTTGATTC
Source organism: Pagrus pagrus (assembly GCF_965226575.1). Taxonomy (NCBI): domain Eukaryota; kingdom Metazoa; phylum Chordata; class Actinopteri; order Spariformes; family Sparidae; genus Pagrus; species Pagrus pagrus. The sequence continues at coordinate 1,594,133 of NC_140206.1, forward strand.
GCTGTTGCTCATGTTTTATGTCATAATGTTTATTTCTGACTGTTCTTTGCTGGCCGACCCTCAAACCAATCAAAAATGTGCTTTTGTGTTTTCCATAGTCCACAAAACATTTCTGGAGCTTCACAGTGAAACAGAGTTGCAGCATTCTGCTAAACAACTGAAGCAGCTGGAGATGATTTAAAACGGTGAAACAACCAAAAAAAATGACATCAACAAGAAAATGAGTTGATATCAATGAAACAACATCGTCTGTCAATTTACCTGTTCAGATTTCTTGACTCCGTATCTGAAGAGCGTCGCCTGGTGCTCGCTGTTATGAAACAGGATGTCGAACGTCACCTCGCGGCCCATCATGTCATCGATCGACGGCTTCACCACGTTGTGGAAGTCTCTGGCTGGGAGCGACTCGTCAAACATGTTGTTGACCTGCGACACGTCATCAGTTTGTCATCATTGTTTATCGCGACAATAATTCCTGATTTGATCATATTTCTCTGAGTTACCTTGTACTTTTTCCCCAGCATCTCCAGTGGATCCAGTTTGACCTCTGACCTCAGAGCTCGACCATACAGCGGCAGCTTGGTGTCTGAATCTGACAAACAAACAAAAATTCAGTTTAATAATGGAGAGTGCTGGAAAAGTCTTGGATTTGTAAAATCCTCAAAACCCAAATAACACAAACGATCAAGTCGTTTGTGTTATTTATTTTCTTTAAAATGCGTAAAAAAAATGCAGTAAGAATAACCCTAACCCTAACCCCTAACCCTTCATGATAGAAATAAAAACATAAAATCTGTCGATAAAATGCAGAATAAATACAATTTCCTCTTTTTAATCCCTCTTTCTCACATTATCTCTGCTGAAAATGTAAATAAACAGGACAGTCACAGTCAGAAAATTAAAGAATTAAGATAAGTCTCCCCACATTAACCTAGTCTCCATCTCCTGACCGGAGACATTATAATTAAATATGTAAATAACAGAAAACATGACTAAAGATAAGACACCGACCTCGGCAGGTCAGGTGAGCAACGTAGGGAACGCCGTCCCTCTCTCCGTAGTAGATGGCGAAATGAGAGAAGTATTTGTTCCTGGGATACTCCACGATGTCCCCCGGGAACAACTTGGGGTGGGAATTTTTCTGCAGAGACACGAAGAGATCATCAAGTCACGAGGCAGGAAGTGAGCTCGACGGCCTCCATGTTCGGTTGAAGGTGGTGTTTTAAATTTAACCACAAGAAAAACCTGAAGTTCTCTGAACAGGAAGCCACAACATGAGAAGCATTTGTATAAACATCACATCAGCTTTAAAACATTCCCTTGTATTTCTATTATTTTTAAAGTTGATATCTGCTTTAATTTCTTTTATATTGCTGCAAAAACTGGAAAAACAAAACTAACGATTAATAAGAATACCTGTGGCAGGACACCGAGGGCCTCCTGGGTCATGTCAGGGATTTTCTTTTCACTTTTATTTAAATTCATGAGATGAAGAAGATCCCACAAAGACGTCATGAATGTTTGAAGTTTGGTCTTCTGAGCTAAATTTCTGCACCGATCACTTATTTTTCACTGGATTGGGTTGAAATCTGTGCTGAACATCCAGGAGACCCTGAGGAAACTTGGCAACATGTTTTCATTTAAATAGTTGTTGCTGAATGTTTACAGTCATTAAATTAATAACCGGAAGCCTTTTTTTTTTACTGGAACAAAGAATCTCTCATTTTTAAAAATTCATATTTCCACTAGTCAAACCGAGACGCGCCAAGTTGCTTTACCATCACCGTCTTGAATACTGTATACAAAGAGATACCATCACGACTCCATCCTGGAAAAACTTATTCGCGACTCCCTCCTGACAGGAATCAACCAAAAGTCTCCAACTCACCCAGAATGCAGCAGCTCTTCACTGGCTTACACGTGCATGAACGTTTTAAAATCGCTTGCCAGTTTTTGCCGGCTACTCTTAAAGCTTGTCTGGGTCCTGCCCCGAGTTACATTGTAGACATTAGAATTTCAGGATCGCCAGAAGTGAATTTCATGTCATCGAGGTTTGATTTTCCAATTTAAACCTAAAATATGTAACTTCTGCCACTAGGGGGCTCTCTAACAAAACAAAAGCAATGCTGAGCTCCAGACCTTCTGGATGAACAAACAGCTGAACTCACATCAGCTTCTGCTCTGATCCGACGGGAGGAGAGCTCAGAGATTACTTATTAACTTGTGGGATTAAGTGGATTTATCTTCAGTCCTGTTTATCAACCTGACTGCAGCAGTGATCCGGAGGTGAACGTAACGTTACAGAGGAGAGGGGGGAAGGAGAGAGAACCAGAGTCTCTGCTGAGTGCTGAGTTCAGTCAGAGTCGACCCGAGCTTCACACACTTGAGTTAAACATTTTGGTTCTTTGCTGTTTATCTTTTATTTTTATTTGTAGTCTGTCATGTTGTTTCTTATCGGTTATTATTCTTATGTTCCTATTCTGTTTTATTTGCTCTCTCGACATCACTGGAAATGACGACTTGCCCTCAACGATTTTTTGAGATCTGAATGAAGGTCGACTCTACTCGCTGATGTGCAATTTGACGTTTGCAGTGGATAAACAAGGCGCGAGTCTGACGGGATAATGTTTTGTCGATGTTTCGTCTTGTTCGTTGATTTCTCTTCCCCAGAGGTTGAAGCGACAAGCGACCACATGAAATGCACTGTTACCTTGAGTAAACGTGTTGATGTTATTGTTGGTAATATTTTTGATAATGTAAGAATACAACAAAGCAAAACACATAAAAGAGGTCGAGTTGCTTTTTAGACATTTTGATGAAGAATTATATTATATCTGAAATGAAAACAAAATTTGAGAGGAAGCAGAGGTTGTAAAAGCTGTTAATGTCTGTTTTTAGTGAATTTTTTTGAGTTTTTGAAGAAAAATTGCCACAATGTTGGTGCACTTCAGACAGAAGGTGTCATTTCAGACTGTGTAAGAAGTCACTGTTACTTTTAATTGTTTTGTAGCAGTTAATTATAGTTTCCAAGCATTAAAATCAACAAGTTAATTAATGGAATTTAGTGGCAATACTTCACAACTTTCCTGAAGTGTTCAGCGTCTCTCTGATTCATTTAAGAGCTAAAAAGACGAGGCAAGAGTCCGATTCCTCACGTCGGCAACCCTGAAAGTTGTTTTGATTGATGGTTTATGTTCAGATGATTACACTGAAAACGCTCATTTAAAGGTGGATACTAAACATCTGGACTTTTAAAAGTAAAAACTGTTTTTTCTGTGCGACCATCAGCGACAAAAGCGAAGATAAACATTGAAATAAAAGATGAAATGATGTGAAAGTGTCCATCGTACTCACCAGGCCCATGGGTTTAGGTCTTTACGGGTGCTTTCTTCAGTCGCTTGTGAAATTAAATCCACAACACACACAGGAACCCCATCTGCTTTACATACGGCCCGTACTGATATGAGATTTTCAAGCGCATCAGTCTGTCACAGTCACACAAGACTGAGCTCGACCCAACCCCCCCATCGCCCTTCATCACACTTACACACCATTAAAACTGGTGTGTTTGTGTTTTTGTGTGTTGTTGTGCGTCTTAGCTTCACTTCAGGTGTTTTCTGTGGGTCGGGGAGATTTTTTAGGGACATTTCAGCAGTTTTTTGAGCCTCATGTCTCCCTCGGTGACCTCGTCTCGCCACCTCTGGGTGTGTGTAGCAGGTGTTTCCTAAACACAGAGCCTAAAAGAGGAAGTGGATTCAATTCAGCTTCGATCTGACTCGTTTTATTCAGACGTGAAGGCGCCGAGAACAACAAACCTGGCAACCTCACCGTGACCACCACACTCATTTACACACTTCTTTATAGAATAAAATAAGTATTGTGGTGTCGGTGGTCATCTTTGAAGAAATACTTTCGACCGGGAGAGGCTAGCGGTTTCCCCCTGCTTCCAGTCTTTATGCTAAGCTAAGCTAAGCTAACAACATCCTTAGCATTAGAAAAGTTATGGAAACGGCAAAAAAAAAAAAAAACTTCCTCTAATTCACGAAACAGTTTCATTTAGGAAAGAACACAAATAAGCAGATTTATAGAAACGTTGAATTTTACTGACTTTAATGTGACAAATCCCTCGAGCCAGTTCAAACATTCACATTTTCCATCATATTTCTAGCACAGCCTGAGAAATTCACAGTTCTGACATTTAGATCTGTCACTGAGGCGCAGCTGCTCTCCAACGCTGGATTCACTGCTACTTGATTTGAGAGCTTATTAAAACACACAAGTTTGAATAATAATGCCTGAAAAACTGCGCTTCACATCCCCGACAGAGCTTCTGGTTAAATCTGACCCGACGTCTCACACTTTACTGAAGAATGACTAAAACAAGCTGAAAGAAAGAGCATGTGTCTCAGTGTTTGGTGGAAAATGTCAGGATTTAATAAAATTAGAGTTCATCCATGACGCAGTTCTTTCTGTGTCTTCCCTGATTTGTTGACGTCTGAGAGGTAAAGGCCGACTTTCACAACATCCGGCCTTAAACAAGAGAAACAAGCTATAACATAAAATCTCCTCGTCTGTCTTTGAATTTCAGGATACGGATCTAAAAGATTCTCAGCAAGAGCGACAAAAAAGGCATGAAATCTGATCTCTACTGTCGAGCAGGGCTCCTGTGCATTTCCAACTCAAAACCTCCTTTAAGAATGTCACGATTTAAGGGCACTGAACGTGTTTTGCGTCACTTTGAACAACATGTCCAGTCATTATGTTGATTTAAATCATTTTCTTTTAATGCTCAGTACAGCTACACAGCGATAACTGACATCAACTAGAAGTAGATGTTTTTGAACATCGCTCCAACTGATGTGGACGGCGGACGTATCAACCAATCGAACTTTACAGTCTTTACTGACGTCCCCTTACATATACATTTTCCTGACCTGCTGACACAGCTGGAGCGCTCAGCGAGTGCTTGGCGCTGTTGAACGTTGTCGTTCACATTGTTATCTTTGTAATTATCGTTATAGTTTAGTTTTCGGTGTGGACGGCCCATAATTTTCCACAATAACTGTGGCTGATATATAAATATTGGAATCTTTGACTTCCATCGCAGTGGTCAGGGTCTATAAAATGCATCAGTTAACACCCCGCTTGTGAACTCTGAAGCGTTTACGTGTGTTAAAAACGGTTAGCGGTTGCTAACAAGTGTCTAAATGAGACTACAGAGGTTGTCACGGACATCACAGCAAACACAGAGACTCATCTACTCACTAGTCCGTCTTTAGGTGCAAATATTCAGACTCAAACCTGTAAACTGGTCAGTTTATAGTAAAATGTGTACAGTACAGTGGAGCCGTGATGTGGCCTGCTAACATTAGCTAGAGATGTTATCTGTGTTGATCTGTGAAGATCATCTTACTGAACAAAACGTGTAAGTTTCATAAACTTGTGTTTATTTTCTGTGAAAATCCAAAATCCAATTAAAAAATCCCGTCTGAACCAGTGTGATGCTACAAAAACACAGAGATCAGAGACGTGAGACTGAAGCTGCACAGGAACCCCGCTGAAAAACTGCACGGGTCCGGGTTCAAATCCCCGCCCAGAACTTTAAAGCTTGTGAGATGATGATGATCTGTCCTGCTGCTAAAGAAAAAAAAAAACCATCCACATTTACAAAATATAGATCATCTGTAGAGGAGAAATAAACATTTCAAATTCATCAGGATCAGATCGGCTTCATGACGCACACAGTTAGAAAAGTCACATTCTGACTGAGATCAGCACATCTGAGGCTGTCGACTGCATTTACTGAAGACAAGTGTGTGTGAAGCAGACACACACACACACACACACACACACACACACATATTAATGCCCCGTGATAAAGTCAGTGCAGCGTTACAGTCGTTCAGTCTGTCAAAGGCACCTGAGTCGAGCTCCAACCTGAGCCGGAGGTTCACCAGTGTATACAACACACACACACACACACACACACACACACACACACAGTATCTAGCTGTGCTCCTGGCCCTGATCCTGGCTCTCCTGAGTGTCTCGGCCCCAGCTCAGGCCGTTGATGGGGGCGTGTTTGTCCCAGCTGTCCGTGTTGTGTCCGTGTTTCCTCTGGTGGCGTTTGTAGTTGTCCCAGTGACCCGTGGTGTAGTCGCACTCGGCGCAAGCGTACGGCTTCTCGCCCGTGTGCCGCAGCATGTGCCTCTTCAGGTTCATGCTCTGGTTGCAGGAGTAGCCGCACACGCCGCAGTGGAACGGCTTGGCGCCCGAGTGGATGCGCTCGTGCCGCCGGAGGTTGGCGAGGTTTCCGCAGGCGTAGCTGCAGGACGGGCACTGGTAAGGCTTCTCGCCCGTGTGCACGCGCAGGTGGCGCTTGAGGTTGTCGAGGTGCGAGGAGGTGTAGGGGCAGTGCGGGCAGCGGTGGGGTTTCTCCTCGGAGTGGGTGTGGGCGTGGCGGGCCAGGTGGTTGGGGTAGTGGGACAGGAAGGGGCAGTGAGGGCAGTGGTACAGCTTGGTGCCACGTTGGCCTCGCCGGGATCCACGAGACACGGTCGGGCTGCAGGGAGGCCCGGATCCATCTTTAGACAGCAGGTCCAACGAGCAGCGACGACACACCTGAAAGTCAGACAGAGTGGACGTCAGAGGAGGGAGTCTGCTGACGGACCGACGACTGATGCAACGCAAACAGACACACACAGATTGTAGCTGTTGTTGCTCTCCACGTGTGTGAAGAGCGAGTCAACACCTAGTTGTATGTAATTATATAAATATTTGTATCATTTTATTTTAATCTTTTTCATATTTAGCGTCTGTTGCTGAATGTTTTAAAGCTTTAATCTGTTTTTAAATCATTTTTATCACTCACTCAATAATCAACAGAAAAACAACAGATTCAGAACAGAACCAGAGTTCAGGGAGACACACCTGTCCTCCGTCTCCCTCCCCATCCCCCTCGGCCTTCTCCCCCTCCAGGTCGGCCTCCTCCAGGGTGAGGCCGCACACCCGGCAGCACAGGGGGAAGAGGAGGACGGGCAGCGGGGCGGAGGGAGACCCGAGGCCTCCTAACGTCTGGAGGTAACCCGAGTCCTGGGACACTCGCAGGGTCAGGTCTGACATGACTGCAGGAGGAAGACACAACATTTAAAATGTGTTTTCTTCAAATTAAATTGGGGTTTTTTTTCTGAAAATATCCGATCTGATCTTTCAAACTCTACTTTGCATTTTCTTTCATTTAACCCTGAAAAGCGTTAGAAAACCCCACTAAGAATAGTCCTCGAAGTGACGCGCTGCAGGTTTTTACTGATAATAAGAAACTTATCTCAAACTTCCTCTTTTTACTTATAACATTTGAATAAAAAAACTCCCTGCTGGTTCTGTTTTCTTCAGTTCGACTTCCTTTCTGACTGACACCTTGTTTGTAAATCAGTTTGAGTCTCGATTCACTCAGTTATTCTCGATAATTATGATGTAAATTGTCAGGATTTGATTTAAAAACGCAGGTGGATTCACTGGAGGTTTGTTGCAGATCTGTAAGCACTCGACCAGAGAGAACGTCTCTTCCTCATTTTCAACTTCGTGGTTCCTCTTTTCTGCTCAGCGCTTCCAAAAATAACCTTTTCCCCTGTGGGCTACAAAAAGGAATTGATAAACCCCCCAAGAATCAAGCGTATTTACATTCCCGCTCAGAGATATTTTCATTTATTTCATGGATCTTTCAGTCGAACGCTCGTTTGCTTTTGACCACATCTTAGTTCCCCGCTCCTCACGCACACACAGAGCAGGAATAAACATGTTTCTAACACAAAGAAAGACAGAACTTAATGTAGAACGTTTGCTGAAGTTATAAGAAGTCCTTTCATCGTCGCATTTAAATCTTTTCTATAAATACAAATGTGAGAAGTTTACAGAATTCCTTCATATCCTCAGAAATCAATGCACATCGTCACTTTGTTGACCAGCCGCTCATGTTCACTCTGATTATTTAATTCTTGTGTATTTCAACGGCAGAAGACAAACAAATATGGTGACGGGATTGTTTCATGTCGAATGTTTAAAGATGACGAAACGGAGACCAAACACCAGTTTAAGTTGAGGAAAATCAAGCACTTTTCCAGGACCTAACTCATATTCCAAACCTTGAAAACATTAGGGGGAGGAGCTGATTGTGTTCATGAAGACACTGGAGAAACTCTGATCTAATTTTTAACTTCTTGGGACGACGATGGGAATCTACGGACGAGTTTTTTCTTCAGAAATATGACTAGATGACTTCTCAGAAACAAAGTCAGAAAGTCAAACCTGATAAACATCTGGTCATTATTTTTCACAGAGGTCCCTCACCTCTTCTATAAAACAACACGTCTTTACTTCAGTGCTCTCGTGGTGATAATAAATCTCGTGTGAATTTTTTACCTTCTTCACTTTCAGCGTTCTTTTTCCGCCTCCCTCGTCTCTTCTCCTTCTCCCTCCTCTGCGGCCTCTCCTGCGTGTGCATGCGCTGGTGTCGCCGCAGGTTTCCGAGGGAGCTGCAGGCGTAGCTGCACTGGTGGCAGCGGTACGGCTTCTCCCCGGTGTGGGTGCGGGCGTGGCGCTGCAGGTTGACGAGCTGGGCCGAGGCGTAGGGGCAGACGGGGCAGCGGTACGGCTTCTGGCCGTCGTGGGTCCTCATGTGGCGCTTCAGATGGTTGGAGTAGCGCGAGGTGAAGGCGCACAGCGAGCAGGAGTACAGTTTGGGAGGGAGGTCGCCGGCTCCGTCCGCCTGACTTCTAGGCTTCGTGTCGGAGTCGCTGCCGATGGATCTGTCTGCTAGGTTCAGCTGAGAGGAGTCGATGGAGGCTTCGTGCTGGAAGCCGTCCTCACAGGTCTGACAATAAAGCTCCGCCCCCAGGTCGAGGCCCACACCTGTCACGAAGGAAATCACAAACCACAGCGTCATTAATCCGTCACACCAGCGATCCACTTTAAAGCTCGGTGGAGATCACAAAATGATCAACAAACACTACTAACACACACTAAAATGTTCAGATTTGGAAAGGTGCTGTCTTAAATCTAGGGATGTTCCTAACACGAAATAAATAATAATAAATAAAGTATGTTTTCTAAAGCAAACCAAAGTGAAATGGTGCAGCAGTTACCCAGATCGAACCCCGCCCCCAGAGGCGTGTCTCCCAGGAGCTGACCACATCCTCTGCAGGAGAGGAAGGCGGGGAAGGTGGAGTCTGTCGGTGCCGACGGGTCGTCCTCGACGCTCAGAGAGAAGACCGTCATACCTGCAGAAGAACAGAAGGAGAAAGTCTTTACACATCGTTGCTCTTCTACTCATCTACTTTCACTGTGTGTGTGCCTGTTTTTACCTTATTAGTAATACATGTAGATTGTTGGCGGTGTTTCCTCTTTTTAACCTAAAAATAAACATGACTGTCTGAACATGTTTCACGTCTGAATGTGTCATTTTAATGGGAGTTTTTTGACGTCAGACTTCTGAAAAAAGCAGCTTTATTAACCTCATCTTGTGGATGTTTTTCAGTACGAGCAAAAACAGATTTTTTAACCTCTGCTCAACTGAATTTCATCATAATGACAATATATGATCATAATTTTCCAAAGTGACATCTTTAAATGTCTTCTTTTGTCCGACCAACAGTCCAAAACTCAAAGTCTCTTCATTTACTGTCAAATCACAAAGAAAAGCAGCAAATCCTCACATTTAAGAGGCTGGAAACAGAAAATGTTGATGTCAACCATCAACTATCTTTGTGGTGCGTTCAGGAACAGCTGGGACAAATCCTACTGACTCTACCTTTAACTTTAATAGTCTTTGAGTTATATTAATATGACGTGAGCTTCAGTTAGCTTTGACCACAAATGTCCTTCAGAGGGAGACGTTTTACTCTGATACTCTGAGTACATGTCAGAGCCTGTACTCTATTACTTTTACTGGAGTAAAGAATCAGTAGTGTGTTACTGACCGGCCTCTCTCTCCAGCCCCATGATCTCAGAGTCTCCAAACTCCAGCTCTCCGCTCAGCAGGAAGTCGCTCTCCAGGACGAGGCAGCCCGGCTCACACACCACCGCCCCATCCTCCGACTCCACTGGACACACACACAAACAGTTACTATGATTAAATGTAAAAAAACACATCAAATACACGTCTAAACACGAGACAAACACGGCGAGCAGCTGCTTTACACAACAGTTTTTAATTTCCTTGAAAAGTGGAGGGAGTTCTGTACACATGCACGTGTCACAGAGCAGGATGAAGTATTTATCTTTCTGGTGTAACGTGTGTCTGTAGACACAATTGATAATCGAGATCTGTGCTGAGGAAAAGTAACAGAAGAAGATGGACAGGAGTGACGGAGGCGGAGAGGAAGCGAGAGAGCGAGGCGAGCAGAAGACAAGCAAAGGAAACCAGTGAGGATGAGATAAGTGCAGAGGAGGAAGAAGAGTCGAGGGCTGAGTCAGGAAAAGGAAGAGGAGTGAAAGAAGAGAAACGGCGAGAGAACGTGACACTTTCATGAACTTCAATGGCTGTTTGTGACGGTTAATACAACACAGCAGCAGCAAACGCACCGATATCCACTCATGCTTCATCGAAAGCTCTTTCCCAACACAAAGATGGAGAATTGGGGATATTAAGGATGAAAAACGCCTCCCACTCTCTGTTATTATGTCATATTTTGACTTCTGTAACGTCCTCGGCGCTCAGCTGTCAGCGCCTCTTAAATCAGGCTCAAATCCTGACGTGTGAACTTATCTTATCCATGAGCAGCGTAGAGGTGTGAACATGTGCTGGGATTGATTTTCCTTCTCTTCGTTCTTTCACACAAATTTCGTTATTCTTTTGCTATTAAGAGCTGAATGTGTTTTGAAGAAAGACCGTCAGAGACTGAGCACCGCTCTCCTCGCGATGATTCACCACGTCTGTGATGAAATACTTTGAACGGAGCGATTGAAGAGGCTGCTTCCTGATTTTTTTCCTCCTTGCAGTGCGAATGTCTTTGAATCTTACGGTCACGTGTCATATCGTGACTTACAGAAGCTACCTCGTGTTTGTTTGAGCCGCAGTCAAGACGCTTTCCTTTTAACTGACGTCTCTGTTTCTGCCTGGTGAGACAGAAGCTCTCCTTCAGGAAACTGGTGAGAGGAGACGAGATGTCCAAACGAAGGGAATGAGAGAAAAGGTCAAACAGGAAGCGAGGGGGAGAAAGACGGGAAGAAGAGGAGGGAGCGTGGGGAGGTCAGGTACGGGTCGACGAAGAGGAAGTGGAGACAGGAAGCAGAGAGGAGGAAGAGAGGAAGTGAACACTCAGGATGAGATAACAAACATGTCTCCGGCAGTCTTCCTCTCTCACAGACAATGAGGAAGAGGCCGAGCCTGATGAAGACAACATGTTAGAGCGGTTTTAAACCTAAAACAGGTAAATTACAGTGTTTCATGTGAACAGCGACAAACAAAGAAGCATTTCCTTGAACTGGGCTGCTGCTGAGGTCTGAGGAGCAGCAGCTCGTCAACATCTGGAACAACCCGTTAAACTCACATTTCACCGGCTGAGGGTTGGATTGTTTCCTCCGCGGCATCTTCGCCCCTCGTCCCCGCGGATCCTGCTCTGTTTGCGGGGCGACACCGCACACACCGTGGGCTCGAGTCCGTCCGACCGTCCGTCAGCCAGCCAGGCAGCCAGCTAACTGCATGTCATCATCATCACCTCCTTCCTCTTCCTCTTCCTCCAACGGACAGCAGCGGCGGCGGTGTCATCACGAGCAGCTGATTAACACAGTTTAATTAATTCAATTAAACCGGCTTTGTAAAACACACACACACGTATTTACAGTGTAAAACACACAACTGCCACTTTAAAGTTAGCTAACACTGCGCGAGTCGTTCTTTGTTATTGTTCCGCAGTAAGACGGAGCCATCTTGTTAGCCACCTAGCTAGCTGCTCAACTTCAGCGGGACAAATTAATCCGTTAAAACTACAAACTGAGCGTAAAACCTGCGTGTGTGCGCGTCCCGCCGCTGATGAACCTACCTGCGATACATCCACAAATATAAAGCCGTCGACAACACGTCGCTAGCTGTTTGACAACGAGTCTTTTGTTGCTGAACGCACACACACCGCTGCTGGCTCAGGTTCGCCGGGTCCGGGCTCCGCGTGACGTCACTGACAGGCGCAGAGGGTTGTGGGGATTGTAGTCCTTTGTTTGTCTTTTACTGTTTTTATCTTTAATCAAGGTTTGTTTCACTTTTAAAATGAATCTTATTTTTTTTTTCAGTTTTATAATTTTGATTGAAGAGAACTGTATGGTGTGAACGTGACAAAATAAAAACAAAAAGATTTGTAGTCCTTATACGTGTTTACAGCTTACATAATGTCCTGTAGGCTACATAACAATCTGATTTAGGAGAGATTTAAATACAATGTTTTTTGCAGTAAAATTGTATAATCTCATTTGTATTTTTTTCTTCTCGTTATTTATTTAAATATACACATATACTGTATATAACATAATAGGCACCCATACATTTTTTACTACCGTCCATGCTGATCGTGTAAAAAACAACAAAAAACAAAAATATAATCCTGTGTCTATACAGCGGTACCTGAGAAAAAACTTACACGAAACAAAAATCTGTATGAGGCTCCTTTAATATCATGAAATTCAATTATAAATATACACACATGGTGATTATCAGCCTGTGAAGTTACATTAACTAGAAAATATAGCACTAAAAATATAGCAGTTGTGTTTATTTTCTAGATGATACATTATATTGATACTCATCACAACGTATGGTGTCCCACAAGGCTCTATCCTGGTTCCACTACTTTTCTGTATATCTTACCATGTTAATATGATCTGCAAGCTACTCGAATTTCTATTTTGTGCTTAATCACAAGTTCATCATGGACTCAAACTCGTCAATCCTCAGCCTGGTGTTTCCTCTTCGGATCTTCCTGTAGGACACACTTTTGTACTTGGATGCATCCTTCTTGTCGTCCGCTGCCTCCGCCTTGCCATTCATCTTGTTTGAGTTTTCACCTCCCTCCTCTTTGCCTCCGTTGTCCTCCTTCGCTTCGCTGGTTGAGTTCTGGGTCGGACCGGGCTCGTCGCTTCCTGGTCCGGCCCTTAAAGGCGACTGAGCCGCTGCATCCATCAACGTCGCTTTCTCCTCTGACCTGCAATCTGAGGCTTGTAGATCTGGAGGTGGAAATACCAAGTGTGACTTTTTGTTTCATTGAAATGCTTTCTAAAGGTTATTGGCTCTGTTTAGGTTTTTCCATCATCATTTGCTTCTGATTATTGAGCGAGTGTCATCTTCGTGGAATTTTAATTAGATTTTAATGAATGAATTAACTCCACTGTGGGATAATTGTGTTCCAGCCAATCATCGCTGCAGTTATGTAAGCTCCTCTCTGCACTGCAAACAACTTTCAGAAGGACACTGAAGCTCTTACAGCAACAAATAACTTCAGGAGGTTTTAGAGCTGCAGCAGCTTTTTGCTCTCGTGCATATACGTTAAAGTTATGTGAGAGCCAGAGACAGCTGAGCTCCCATGAAAACAGCAAAATACTCATTTACACATTACCAACAACCATTACTGTAATCACAAATAATGCATTTCTTAATGTTATGAGTATTATTGATGTTAATGATACAAATAAGATGAACGAAACATGTTTAACCTGATCACCACACACTTCAGTTCAGAGGAGGAGGATGTTATGGAAGCTCATTTCTGATAGTTAAAGACCAAAAATTATGAAAACTTTGATTAATTAAAAAAAATTCTCATGGTCAATGTCGTGGCATGAAAACATTTTTAAGTTTTATCTCATAATTTTGACTTTTTCCTCTCATAATTCTAATTTTATACATCATTATAATTACTTACTATTGGAATATTTCTTCATTAAGCTTAGTTATTTTCTTGTTAACTGTCTTTAACATTGAATTGGCTTCCCCCCCATTGTTAAACTCACTAAAAAGTTTGAGGCAGCCTTCTCAGTTATATTTTTTATCTTAAAATAAAACATATATGATTCAAATTAAATCAAACCTCATTTTCAAATCTCATATATCGTCTGCGTTCTGTATTTTCACCTCCATATGACAGCGCACATTGTTAGTGGCAGGGTCCGCCATCCCTTCCTATCTTAAAAGTGCAATATGTAAGAATTTTACCACCACAAAAAGGGTACAGCATATTACTAGTGTAACTGCTAACGGCTGCTAACTGTAGCTGCCGTTAGCTAGTTAGCTCAGTTAGCCGTGCAGCTCATGCTCAGGCTAGCTGGTTAGCATGCTAACATAACACATAGACACAATGACCCAAAACAGTCATTTCTTTATGTTGTGTTGATCATTTGTTCATTTTTTCATGTTTTCATCTAAAATCCTACATATTGCAGCTTTAAAGGAACAGTTCACCCTTTAAGGCTCACAGCTTCAGTTTTTTTACAGTGCAGTATGAGCAAACTTTAGAAACAGACAAACCCAGTAGCACTTTGAGAGTCTGGTTACCTGTCTGTAGATCAGCTGTAATATCTCGACCGTCGTCCTCAGCTGCTTCACCTGGAGCAGGAAGTGATGCCGGCGACGTCTCGGCCTCCAGACGCTGTACCTCCACCTGTGTGTGATCCCTCAGGAGGAGACGAGCGTCCACAGTCTGCAGCTTTGTGTCTGTTGGAGGAGCAGCTTGGGTTGAAGCTGCCTCCGGCTCTTTGTCGCTGCTCGGTGATGTGAGATAAACGTCCTCGTTGTGCTTGTTGGCAGCGGCCGAGTCTTTCTCTTCATCTGCGACGACTCTGAGAGCTTCACTTCCTGTTTCTGCCTCATCATGACTCAGCGGTTCACACACTTCAGACTCCTGTGCACCTGATGAAGGTGCTGATTTCTGGGACTCTGATTGGATGAGCGGATTTATCAGCTCACTGTTTGGTTCACACCTTTCTTCTTCTGCATTTTCTTCTCTGTCTTCTTCTTCAATCTGTTCTTGTTCGTCCTTCTCTCCCTCCTTTTCTTCTTTGTCCTCCGTCTTTTCTGCTTCTCCAATAATATTTTGTTCTTGTTCCTCTCTATCAGCCTCTTTTTTGTCTTTGTCCTCCATCTTTTCTTCATTTTCATTACTCTTTTGTTCTTTGGGCACTGACTCCTTTTCTTCTTTGTCCTCCAGCTTTTCTTTTTCTTCCTCCATCTTTTCCTCAGTCTCCTCTAGCTTGTCTTTTTCCTCTACCTTGTCCTCCACCTTTTCTTCTTTGACCTCCATCTTTTCTTCTTTGACCTCCATCTTTTCTTTTTCCTCTAACTTGTCCTCCATCTTTTCTTTTTCCTCTACCTTGTCCTCCACCTTTTCTTCTTTGTCCTCCATCTTTTCTTCTTTGACCTCCATCTTTTCTTTTTCCTCTAACTTGTCCTCCATCTTTTCTTTTTCCTCTACCTTGTCCTCCACCTTTTCTTCTTTGTCCTCCATCTTTTCTTTTTCTTCCTCCATCTTTTCCTCAGTCTCCTCTAGCTTGTCTTTTTCCTCTACCTTGTCCTCTACCTTTTCTTCTTTGACCTCCATCTTTTCTTTTTCCTCTACCTTGTCCTCCACCTTTTCTTCTTTGTCCTCCATCTTTTCTTTTTCTTCCTCCATCTTTTCTTCCCTCTCCTCTGTACTTTCCTCGTTTTCCTCCAACTTTTCCTCCGTCTCCTCCATCTTTTCTTTTTCCTCTAACTTGTCCTCCATCTTTTCTTCTCTTTCCTCCACCATTTCTTCTTTGACCTCCATCTTTTCTTTTTCTTCCTCCAACATCTGCTCTGTACTTTCCTTGTTTTCCTCCAACTTGTCCTCCATCTTTTCTTCTCTTTCATTACTCTTTTGTTCTTTGGTTGCTGCCTCATTTTCTTCTTCGTCCTCCATCCCTTCTTTTTCTTCCTCCATCTTTTCTTTGTTGTCCTCCATCTTTTCTGCTTCACGCTCACTCTGTTGCTCTCGTTCTTCTTTATCGGCCTCCTTTTCTTCTTTCTTGACGTGACGTTCTTCATCTACCTCTTCCTCCTCCTTTTCTTTCTCTTTTCTTTCATCCTCTCTTCTCTTCCTCACAGTCTCCTTTTCTTCTTCTTCTTCCTTCACCTCTGATTGTTCTTTTCTCTCTTCGTCCTCCTCTTCCTCAGGACTCGTCTCTATAACCTCCTTTTCTTCTTCTTCTTCTTGAGTCTTCAGCTCCTCATCTCTCTCACCATCTTTTGCTTCTTTCTCAGAGTCATCCTCTTCCTCCTTTTCTTCATCGTCACTTCCATCTTTTATAATCTCCTTTTCTTCTTTCCCCACCGCGTCTGTTTCCTCCTTGTTTATTTGTTCTTTATTCTCCATCTCTTCTTCATCCTGTCTTTCAGTCACTTTCTCTTCTTCCTCAGTCTTGTCCTCCTCCCTATGTCCTTTCTCTCGCTCTTCATCCTCTTCTTCCACCTTTTCTTCTTCTATCTTTGCCTCTCCTTGCTCTTCTTCCACCTCCTTTTGCTCCACTTCCTCTTTCTCCACGTCTGCCTTTTCTTCTTTCTCACCTTCAGTCTCCTCCTCTTCATCCTCCACTTCCTCTTTTGTCCTTGTTTTCTCAATTACAACATCTCCATCACTCATACCTTCTTTCTGCACTTCTTCGTCTTCTCCTTGTTGCAGCTCCTCATCCTCTTGCTTTCTGTCTTCCTCCATCGTTTCTTCTTCTACCTTTTTGTCGTCTGCTTCTCGTTTCTCCTCGCCTGATTTAGTCCCTTCAGTGTTTTCAGAGATCATCGGCTCCATCGTGTCCTCTAACGACAGAATATCTCCAAACAGCCCGACTGCCTGAATAACCCGCGACACTATCGAGTTTTCCTCCAGGTCCAGGCTGTCCAACATGTCTTCAGTCGTCCACCAGCTCGCCATGATGTTGGAAATGAGAGAAAACTGTTGTTGAGGAACGTGTTCACAACCGCTCGTCCATGTTATGAAAGCATTCACACTCAGTCAGAAAGGATTTGATTAATGCCGACTGGCAGACACACAGCACACGTCGTTTCCCAATCCACAGTCTGGTGACCTGAAGGCCACGTTTTCAGCCTCGGGTTTGTAATACTTTAATCTGTCATGTGTGAGCTGTCGCCTTCACTCCACTCTTAAAATAAAAGTGCACATTTTTGTTTTGTGGAAGAAATCAGAGTCTCACTGAAAGTAAAAGAAGCAGTATCATGTAAAAAATACTCTGTTGGGAGTGAAAGTCCTTGTTTTAAATGTATACTCATACAATCAGCGAAAGCCACTTCAAGTATTAAAAGTAAAAGTACTCATAATGAGATGATTAGCAGAGTTGGTCCGGCCCAGTAACGGGCCTGAATTATGGTCCAGAGGGGTCCAGAACCATGACACAGGCCTGAGGTCAGCCAACGGTCTGACTACTGCTGGGCAAGTTACTTCCAAACTGTAATGTATTACATACTACTAGTTACTTTCATTTGAGAGTAATGAGAGTCTTTACAATATTACTGTATGTGTACAGTAATCCATTACTGATTACACTACTGCTGTTTACTTTTGCCAAAAAAATACAGTAGTAGTAATGACAACGATAAGCATCAACCTTTAAAAATAAACGTATGAGAACAACAAAACAACCAACAGACAAATAAACTAACCAACCAACCAACCAACCAACCAACCAATGAAACAATCAACTAACCAACCAACCAACCAACCAACCAACCAATGAAACAATCAACTAACCAACCAACCAACCAACCAACCAACCAATGAAACAATCAACTAACCAACCAACCAACCAACCAATGAAACAATCAACTAACCAACCAAACAACCAACAGACAAATAAACTAACTAACCAACCAAACAACCAACCAATG
Organism: Pagrus pagrus; assembly: GCF_965226575.1. Taxonomy (NCBI): domain Eukaryota; kingdom Metazoa; phylum Chordata; class Actinopteri; order Spariformes; family Sparidae; genus Pagrus; species Pagrus pagrus. Next base: position 1,612,023 of record NC_140206.1, read on the forward strand.
AAACAATCAACTAACCAACCAAACAACCAACAGACAAATAAACTAACCAACCAACCAACCAACCAACCAATGAAACAATCAACTAACCAACCAAACAACCAACAGACAAATAAACTAACTAACCAACCAACCAACCAACCAACCAACCAACCAATGAAACAATCAACTAACCAACCAAACAACCAACAGACAAATAAACTAACCAACCAACAAAACAACCAACAGACAAATAAACTAACTAACCAACCAACCAACCAACCAACCAACCAACCAATGAAACAATCAACTAACCAACCAAACAACCAACAGACAAATAAACTAACTAACCAACCAACCAACCAACCAATGAAACAATCAACTAACCAACCAAACAACCAACTTATCAACCAACCAACAGACAAAACAATCAACTATCCAACCAAAATTGTCATTCAGGAACATTGCTCCAGAGGTTGGACTGATCTGCTGGAGTGATAAAAATTGGTGAAAATGTAAATGTTTTTTTAAAAAGTCAGACAGAAACAAGTTAAAATTGTTCTTAAACTGTAATAAAGATATCAGCAACTATTTATTAACTGCTTGTTACAAAATAGCAGAATGTTATTATGAAATAAGTTATTTGTAAAAACATCTTGAGGTCATTATTGTGATCATTTGAGGTTATTTTCATAGAAGTTTGATGAAAATGTTGCCTGATAATTACCAACTACCTCACTCTTCTTTCAGCTGAAGATCAACATTCCCGTAGTGGTTTATCCAGCCGTGGTATGTAAAGCTTCACAATAAGCTGCAGTGAGTGTTAAAGTCTCACATGTATGGGTGTTATGCAAACAGGTACACAGCTATGTTAGTTATATAATTATTAGTTTTCTGAAAATATCCCTCACATCTTCAAATCTCAACATATCAACAGCACTGCTGCCACTGTCCACTAGATGGTGGTGTAAGTTTTTATTAGAGAGACTTGGATTTGCACAAATCAACACAAACGGCCTGTTTCTGAGAACAAAACAGTCTTTCACAACCAAATTTAACAGAATTATGAGACACTTTTCCAGGAAACGCTCTTCTCGGCTTGTTTTACAGGACAAATAAAAGGAACTGTGATTTAAGATCTCTTCAGCTTTCTGCTGCACAAAACAAGTGAACACGAGTTGAACCATGGTTGGATCCAACTCTGCCTGCGTTTGCAATGCAGAAAAGAAGGAACGATCAATTAAAATGTATTCGTAAACATCATATTCCTGCTCATTTCCTACATTACCCTATGATTTTATGTACTTTAGATATAATCTGAGCTGTAGACACACATCACGGGCCTCCTGCCACTAGGGGGCCCCAGACAGATGGGAAAGAACATCAACTGCCTCCATGAATTATTCTTTAAAATAAATATATTAAATTATTTAAAGCATTAAACATCAAATAAAATCTCCGGCTCTGGTGTACAGAAAACAGTATTTCAGTGGTTTCGCTTACTCAAAAGTCAGTTTTCCATTTAAATATTTAAATCTGAACCAGTAAAGACACAAATTAATAAAATGTGTAATAAACATAACTATTATTTTCTTGTAAATATGTCTAATCTATTGCCTCTACAGTCAGTCAATCGATAATATAAAATATATACCTGTTAACTAAATATCAACAAGTATCATTAAAATGGTAGATTTACAATTAATTCACCTTTAGTTAACAGTTATTTCACCGTTTACAAACAATAAAATGCTTTATTTACAATTAATTAAGCAATTTTCAAGTGTCAAGTCAAGTTTATAAACCTTTGTAAATGTTCATAAATACTGTGTAGTTCATCTTTAAACATTATATTTTATTATATATATAATATATAATACTTTATTATATATTATATATGATATTATCTATAAACATTATTTGAATGGTCAATATAAAGGAAATACATTGCAGTTGATGTTCATAAATCTTTACAGTTCCTTAAAAAATGGCTTGTAAAGCATTTTATTTGTTGTTAGCAGTTAAATAATTATTAACATATGTTTATTATAAATCTACCATTTAGAAGTGTTTCCGTCCATAACCTATGACTTTATATAGACACGATTATAAATTGTAATATAATAAAAACAATATAATGTAACATAAATGTAAAAACACATTATTCTCCTGCAACATATTTAGCTTTTGGAGATATTTGCTTAAGTGATTATTTTCTCCATATATATGAAATAAACAAACACATGTCATCATTTTTCAGAACATTTATTGTAATAATAAAATAATATAACAGTACAAATGGGATTTGATTCATTTTTCAGGAGTTTCACGTCATCTTTTATGAAAATAGGCGCTAAATAATGTGTTAAAATGAATATTACATTCAACCATAGTGCAACCAAAGCCTTAAACCTACTTTTATTTAAAGTCTTTGTTAATAACGAGGCTCTAAACAATCATCTGTATAAAGCTTTTGATGCATGATGAGGCAAAAGTGCTTTTTCTCCCTACTGATACTGATATAAACTGGCTTTGTTTCTCGATTATCGACGTCTACGATTTAAAAAACGTGATCTACCTTTACAAAAGATTTGACTTTTCATGAATTCTTCTCAACTCTTATTTTCTGCATCAGTAGTTTCCTCTAAGATTCGCTCCTGCTCTGTGACTTCGCCTCCTGCTGCGCCCTCCACGCCACCAGCACCTCGTCGTCTTCGGCCTCAGCGGCGGCCCGAGCTCTGACCCTCTGCCTGGTTTGGGCGATGAACGTCGCGATGTCATCCTCCTCCTCGTTGGCTTCCTCCCTCCTGCTCCTCCTCCCCTCCGTCTCGCTGCTTTCATATCGTGAATGATAAGCGGACTTTCTCTTCGTAGAGAGGTCGGCGTAGCTCTCAGTTGCCTCGTCGCTGTCGCCGTAAGCGCCGTACGATCTCCCTGCCCGGCTGTGGAACCCGTTGCAGGAATATTCAGCATCTTCGCGCGTTAGATCCTCGCGCAACCTCGATCTGTATCTGGAGGTTACGCCGTAAGACTCCTCCTCTTCTTCATCAACAGCGTACGAGGCCCTGCGGCTTGAAAAGTCGAACTCGGAAGCGGAAGCATCAAGATCGTCGTAGGGATCCTCAGCTTCGGCTCCAGAGGCCGGTTTCCTCGGAGGAGGCCTGACGCTTTTCAGCCAGTCGTCGATGCTGGTGTCCTTCGCTTTCTCCAGGGCAGGGTTGAGGTTCAGGCACCCAGAGAGGCCATAAGTCCTCGCTGGTTTCTCCTTTTTCTTTGTCTCCTCAAGAAACTCCTCCTCTTTCTTCTTCCTCTCCTCCTCCTCATCCTCGTCCTCCTTCGGTTTCTTTTTCTTGTAGAGGGTGCTGCGCTTGTTGTCTTCCAGGATCTTCTTCTTTTCGTAAGTGGCCATCTTGCCCCTCATCTCCGACTTGATCTCCTTGTCCATGGCGTCCAGTTTGCCCATGTCGACCTGGTCTTGGAAGAGGCTGAAAAGAGGCACGCTGGTGGTGGTGATCTTGTTCTTCCTGGAACCAAAGGTGGAGTCAAGAGTGGAGCCCAAAGCCGAGCCTCTTCCAGTGAGACCGGAGATGCTGCTCGACCCGCCGCCTGAGAGGACTGACGCTGCCCTGCCACGACCCTGAGACAGGGCACTGGAATAGCAGGCGCCGCTCATCAAGGACGCTTTGTCGTCATCCATGCCGCGACCTGAAAGCACGCTCGCTGCACCGCCGTAGCTGAGCTCTGATCCAGCACGTGACGGAGGAGGCAGGCTCATCTCGCTTTGCTTCTGTTTGATCGTTTCGGAGACGACGTTAGCGATCCAGTTTTGGATGCTGGAGAGATTTACCATCGGTTCACCTCCGGGGCCCTGGACAGTAGGAACTGGGAGGATGGGAGGAACTGGAGGGTTGACTTGGACTGAGGATTGCGCTGATCTCATGCTGCGAGGCTGTGAAACTGAGGATATGACAGACGACCTGCCGCTCAGCATGGACATGTTGTCATCGTTGGCGACGCTCGGCGCTCCATTCACTCCAGCTCCAGCCCAGAAGGCGGACAGAGGTATCGTCCCTCCGCTGACGCAGCTTTCGTTCTCCCAGCCACACATGGACTGACTCTCCTCTAAATTTTTCTTCGAACGCTCCAGGATCTCCTCGCGTCTTTGCCTCCTTTTGATCGCTGCAGAGTCCTCGCCCCGACTCATCTCCAAAATCTCATCCTTGTTCTCCTCTCCAAAACGCTTCTGCTGCCTGAGCTTCCACGACTGATACGCCGTCAGGTTGACATCTTTGAATGCTGGCGTCTTCGCTTCTCCTTCGCCGTCACCACACTCTCCGTCTCCGACAGAACTTTTCTCTCCGTCTTCTCGATCTTTCTTGTTCCAGCCGAACTGGATCCTCTTGATGCGCCAACGCTCCAGAGGCGTCATCTTCTCCTTGTTCTTCTGGCAGAAGTTGTACATGGAGGTGGTGTCAGAGAGGAGGCTCTCCATCTCATCATCAATATTCTTTTTCTGTCCTTCGCCACCTTCCGTTGCGGTGCTCTCGCTGCCTTCGTCGTCCTGTTTCTTGCGGTAGCGAGTGGCAGCTTGTTCCTCAATTTCTCTCAAGCGCTGCTTCCAAAGATCAGAGTAACTCGTGCAGCTGGAGGTGGACATCGCGTCTGAGGGGGGACGTCTGTTGCGACGCTTCAGTCGCTCTTTCACAGCTCGGACGTCCTCGCTGGTGACACTGTCCACATCGGTGTCTTCCTTCGTCTTCTTTGGTCGACCCTCGGCGAGAGATTCTACATCCTCACCGTCGCTGTTCAGCTGCTTCTCCCACCAGTCATCGTCCTGATATTTCTCGTTCCTCCGCTGCCACTCGCGGATCATGCTGTCGAGACCGTCATCATCCTCGCCATCCTCTCTGCGCTCCCGCTCGAGGAGAATCTCTTCCTGATTGTGGGCCGGTCCCTGGTTGTCCCGTCTGTTCTGCGCTCCGATCGTGCCGCTCTTGAGCGCCGCAGCAGCTGCTGAAGAGGCGATGCTGCTCATCACGCTTTGTCCATCCTCCTCCTCCTCCATCATGATGGACTGTGCTTTCACCCCAATCATACTCTGCTCTTCCTCTTTATCAGTATCATCATCATCATCATCATCATCATCCCCGCCCTCGCCGAAGATGCGAGCACGTGCGCGTGCATCGATAACAGAGCACTGGCTGAGCGTGTCATCATCGTCGTCGCGTTCCTCCATCAGGCTCTCGTTGAGCTCTCGCAGCTGCTTCAGGAAGCCTTCGTTGGGGTTGATGGGGCGCTTTTTCCTCATGGACGTCAGCGCCTCCATGATGCTCATGTGCTGGAAGATCATCAGGTAGGACGCCACCAGGACAGCAGAGCGACTGACGCCCATCATGGAAACCACGAGAACCTTTCCTGCAATGATAAACAAAACAGTGATTTTAGCCCGAGTGAGTCCAATAAAGGGATTTATAGTAATTTCATTAATTTACACAAACACATCAACAAATATTCACGTTATTGTACCACTGATACCACCAGTTAAACCATTTAAACTTTTATCTCATCATTTTTATGACCTTTTTTTCTCATTATTATGACTTTGAATGTCATATCTAGTTTTTATCTCATATTTATGACTTTTAACTTCACAATGTTGTCAAAATGTATTTAAAAAAGCCCTCATTAACTGTGTGTTTACAGCTACTTTAAAGTGTTAAAATCCATTTCTTAAATGTTTATAATCGGACGTTAAATGCTAAATATGGGGGTTTGAAGTTAAATGATTAATTGAAATTGTCCGGCTCTTGTTGCAGTTGAAACATTCTCCGTAGTCAGGAAGCAAAACTCTCAATGAAAGTTAAAAATAAAATTTATGATGTACATTTGATTACATCATTAGTGAAAACATGTGGGAATGACTTAAATCTCATGATCGTCTGTTAGGAAAACAGTAAAAACAGTTGATTTGCGCTGATCAAATATAAATGACATGTGGCTTTAAGAATTTCATTACACAAAGCGATGAGACTCGCTGCTGACGCCCGCTGGCATCGCTTCATGAATCAGCTGCAGTCTGGATGAATGAGAGACGATCAACACTGCGACTGTTACATGATCTTCTTCTTCCAGGAACACAGATTTGCTCTGTGTGTCCGTAAAACTCTTCTCAGAAACTGTGATGTTGTGTAAGTGCGGAGACGTCTTCCCGCGAGGAAGTGCGATGGTGTCTTTCTACCGTGTCACCGTGGACCCCCGGGGGACATGTGGATGAAAAATGTGCTTTCAGCTCCATAATGAAAGAGTTGTCTATTGTGTCTGTTTAGTCAACGGATAAATAACGACAGGGCAGAAACACCACAGGACACCAGAGTACACAAAGAAATCTCTCATTTCATAATTTTATGAGTTTTTTTAGAGATTGGGGTGGAAACTTACATTTGAAGAAATCAAGAATCATAATAATCGAATCGATGATCTAAATGCTTTCATCACGAGCCCAAAGTCAAATAACACAGAAGGTCCGCTGGTCTTTAAATTCAACGAGGAAGTGCCCTCAAAAACTTTCATCGAACACTTTTAGCTCAGCAGCTACAGTGAAGCTTCTCTGGGCTTCTGAAACTTAACTGAACTCACTCACGAGACCGACAAAACAAAACGCTTCTCACCCTTGTGCGTCAGCAGAGCCTCGTCCAAGAATTCGGCGGTGGAACGAAAGTGAGCGGAGATGTCAGCGTCGGGGAAGTCGTCCACCTCGATGCCCATGTACTGGATGTTCATGCCGGTGTAGAAAGACTCGCCCGTGTAGACCCCCGTGCCGTGGGCGGTGTTGAGGATGTGGGTGATGCCCATTCGCTTCAGGCGAGCCTTGTTGACCGCCACAGATCTGAAGAAGAGACTCAGACGTAAACTGACAAGGAAGAGAAAACCTGTATAAACATCTTCACACATCGATGTCCAGACTCACTTCTCGGCTATGAAGATGTTGGGCCACACCTCGTCCACAGGGTTGATGGGAGCCTCCAGCCGGTCCTGCACCATGGCCCTCTGGATGTCCAGCACACAGGGGGTGTTGTAGGGGCTGCGGTCATCGATCATGTCCCTGACCCGGTTGTAGAGGTCTTCAACCATCAGCTGCTCGGCGGTTTCCAGCATGGACTCCGGGACGGACTCGGCACGCACGCTGCGAGGCGGCAGCTCTGAGGGGGGAAGCAGATCAACGATTATGACCGACTTGGAAAGATTTAGTTGTTGCTATCCGAGCTAGCGACCTTCACGCTGAAAATGGCATGTTTTACATTTTAAATCAAGTCTCCAGCTGCTTCAATTGTTTTACTGTGAAGGTCCAGAAATGTTTGGTGGACTACGAGACTTCACCTGACTTTATATCAACATGGAGGGAGGAGATGATGACTGACTCTGACTTTTTGGGTGAGCTGCTCCTTCAAACCCCACAAAGAAGAGCTCATCTTCCCTGGGTTACTCTCTGAGACACGCATGTTAAAGCGAAATCGCTCTCTGAATGCTGTGAAGCTTCACAGATCACCAGACTTTACAACAATCACTTCATTAATGCGGCTGTCACGGCCGCATCGTCCGCCCTGCAGATGAAACATACATCGTCCATTAAGCTGCTGTTAATGTAATGTGGGAGGAGAAGTGGGATACAGGAGCAGATCTTTGTCATACCAGCTCATTTCCTCAATCAGCACGACTCAAGAGCATCTCTGTCTGCGGTAATGAGCCGAGGGAATGAAATGCCGACTCTCAGTAATTGGAGATTATTCTGCCAAATTAGAGCCGTTGAATGTGGACTTAGAGCTCATTATTCCAAATGCTGAAGCGCCGAAGAGAAGTCAGATCTCCGCTGAGTCGTCCATCAGGAGAGATGAAGCCTCGATATTCTCAATTTCAGACAAAACTTATGTGACTTTAGAAAATTCAGTTTTCTTGCATCTGTTCGTCGGTAGAGAGAGAATGAGCCGGTGAAGGGTTGACCCATCTATTCCTCAGCAAAACAAAACCTTCACAGCTTCTCCAGTGAGAGATCTGCTTCTTGATCTGACAATCAGTCAAACAAAACAGTCTGAGGACGGATCTGATGGATATCTGACATTATATAGAGAATTATTAACTAATTGCTAATAAAAATAACAGTTGCAGATCTAAAATTTAGTCCAATTTCATTTTAAAGATCTCAAAATGGTTCAAGCCCGTCAACTAATGTCATTTAGCGGCTTAAAATCAGTCTGATAACAGTCCAGACTCTCTCAGGAGAGTCTTTGACATCATTTTGTCCTTTTTTTCGTTTTGGGAGTCGCTGACAGTCGATCCAGTCAGCTGCTGAGGAACGAGGACGCGAGTCAGACAACAATTTTTCATAGGAATAAACACACAAAACAAACAGACCTCGAGGCTGACGGACGGGGTCACAAGATGAAGACGTATCGCAGGAAATGCAACTAAACTCATGTGCTACTTAAGTGCAAATTGTATAATGAGTTACAATTAAGAAGCAGTGACCAAGGGGGGATTTTAGACTCCGTGCACACAAACACATCTCAGTGGTGTTTAAGTCCTTCCAGTTGAAGAATGTGGCCACAAAACGACCTATTAGACACAGCCTGATTAAATTAAAAGTATCTGAGGACAGCTACTTTCTCACAATGAACACAAAGACAAACATCTCAGCAGCAACGTTAAGGACATGAAGCTTCGAGAAAGCTGCCACCAACACAGGATCCTCTTCACCTGTCTCACCCTCATTGATGATCTTCTTCGCGGCGATGGCCGACGAGAGGTGGATGGGCTCCATGAAGATGCTCGCAGCGTCCGAGCCTGAGATCATGGAGAACCTGGACTCCGACGCCATGGAGAAACTGAAAGAGAGAAGGAAGAACAGAGGAAAGAGAGACTTATCAGTTTTAAGCGAGAGACCACTGCTCGAGAAACCAGATATTGCTGCTCAGTAATACCTTACGAAGCGGCATTTCAATATTTGTAAGTGCCAAACCACTCAATATTTTTAACAAGATGGCCGCCAAGTGAGAGACCACTGTTCGAGAAAGCTTTATAACAAATATTTAGAGTGAAACCATTTAATTTTTTTAATGAGACAGCTGCCAAGTGAGAGACCACTGCTCAGGCTGCGTGCCAACATTTTTAAGTTTGAAACCCCAGGATTTTTGAACAAGATGGCTGCCAAGTGAGAGACCGCTGTTAGAGGCAGCTTGTAAACATTTGCAAGAGTGAAACCACTGGATAGATTTAACAAGATGGCTGCCAAGCTAGATACTATTGCTCAAGACAATATGTCAACACTCTTAAGTGTGAAACCACTGGACATTTTTAATAAGATGGCTGCCAACTGAGAGACCACTATCTGAGACAGCTTTTTATATACAATTTTAAGAATGAAACCACTGGATAGTTTTAACGAGACAGCTGCCAAGTGAGAGTGAGATACCATTACTCAAGACAATGTGTTACTGCTCTTAAGTTTGAAACCACTGGATATTTGTAACAAAATGGCTGCCAAGTGAGAGACCACTGTTTTAGGGAGCTTTTCAACATTAGTAAGTATGAAGCCGCTGGACATTTTAACAAGATGGCTGCGAAGCGTGAGGCCGCTGTTTGAGATGTCTGTAGTTGTGAAACCACTGGATATTTCTATCGAGACGTCGGGACATTTGAACATGAATCTGGAGCGTTTGTGTCCGAAGCCTGTTCAGGTGGTCTCTTACCTGGGGGACGGACAGCGGAGGTAACGAGACTGGATTCCTTGGACGCTCCTCTCGTCCTCCTCGTCTCCGACAGGAACTGTCTGATCACCAGGCTCCCCGCTCTCATTGGTCGACGCCATGGCTACCAAAGTCCTGCCTTCCTGCTGAGAGAAAGAAAATCACTTTGATTTATATTAACTACAACAAAGCTCAATCTTATCTTAAAGTTTACATGAGTTTTATACTGAGCTGGAAAAATGCACCATTCACATGACTGCTGCCTATAATTATTATAATTTACACAGCAGGATATTAAAAATGAGACTGAAGACAAAGAATCCAACAAGAGAATGAAACACATTCACCACGTGTGACAGTTAATCTGACTTCATGAGAAATAAGTTTAAAAATCTATCAAATTGTAGCTTTAGGAGACAAAGAAGTGACAGGAAGTACAAAACAAACAAGTAAAGAACGGGTCTTACAGCAGAAATCTGGGATGTAACAGTTTAGAAATACGACCACGAGAGAGGAGAGAAATGCGTCACAGCTCGGTGAGTCGCACTCAGAGACAGGACAGCTTCCAGAGTCTAAAGGTGATATCTAGAAAATCAATGTGATCTAATAACCTGATGACGAGAGGAGGATTTAATGAAACAATGAGCTCCACACACTCTCACAGTGATCTTTTTATCCGAGAGGCTCAATTCTTTGAGCAAAATGCGACAAAACGACAAGAAGTCGGTCCAAAAACAAGTCGATAGTTTACAGTTTGATGTTCTGGCAGTACAGTCCTCTGCTTTCTCTCTGAGCGTTAGCTGACAAGATATGCTAGCATGCTCATGCGTCGTTTGCTGAGTCTGTAGAAAACCAACCACTTAAACATCTGATCCTCAGAAATACTCCGACACATAAAACATCTTCACACTTAGAGATCCAACAAGCTTTAGAGAAGCTGGATGGCAAACGTCCAGCTGTTTATCAGGTTTTGAGCTAAGCTAACCTGCTGTGAGGGTGGTGTCAAACAGAGTAAACTCAGATACAAACAAGTGACTGTGGCTCCCCGAGTGTCTTCAGAGAAACCTTGAAGAAACAAGTTCAACTTGGAGAAATCTGTTTGTCCGCTCGTGTTGTTTGTTCCCAAAATCTAAAGTTAAAGTGTTAAAAAATCTGACCAGTGTTGCTGTAAATCTGTGTGTGTGTGTGTGTGTGTGTGTGTGTGTGTGTGTGATCTGAGGCCTTCCAGCTCCTCTATATTTAACCCGGGCGACAGCTGCGTCAGAGCCTGTCAGGCCTGAGATCAGCGGCACTGACGGCCTCACAGCTCCGAGCTTTAAAACACACAAACATCAACACTCATCAGAAGTGAGAAAACTCACCGAAACAGGAGAGCGTTATATAAAACTGTGTGTGTGTGTGTGTGTGTGTGTGTGTGTGTGTGTGTGCTCTTACCTCGGTGTCGAGGCCGTCGGTCGCAGTCTGGCGCTGACGGTGGACACACTGACACTAAAGTTAGAGAGAGTCCCTCACCCACCTCCCCCCACCAGGCCTGTGGAGACACCCGACACCAGGGCTGCAGGTAACTGAGTACTTCTACTCGAGTAGAGTACTTCTGAAGTTATCTGCTTCTGCACTTCCCTTTTTCTATCTTCCATGTTGGATTTTATCTTCATCTTGTATCTCTTTTTCTTTCTTCGTCCTGTTTTAAAACATTTTGCATCAAATCAAATCTGATTTTCTCCCTTTTTCCTTCATTATTAAAGTGTATTTGCTTCTTTCCTTCCTTCATCCCATCTGTCCATCCTTCCTTCTCCTTATTTCTTCACCTTTCCTTGTTTCCTTTTCCTGTTTTAGTTTTTTACTCTTCTTTTTGTCCTTTTTTCACTTTTTTGACTCATTTTTCCTGCATGAAACATTAAAAAACTGCATTTTTAGAAGCAAAGTAAGTCTTATGTTTTCTCTGTGTCGTACGCAGCCTTCCTGATTTTTGTAGTTAACTGAACTGAGACATTTAAGATATAATTTGCAACATTTCTGCATTAAAACGTTTGACCTGTGTGACCTTTGTTCTTACATGTTGTTGACTTGTGTACTGACATTATCCTAAATTTCAAACCAGAGAAATCCACAACTTACGTTGCGTTTCAAAGAATGAGGAGGAAAACAAAACATGACGGGAATAAAAGTTTTAAAGGTGCTTTTTGTAAGAAAAGTTGATTTTTGAGTCTCATTACCAGCTCTCAGTGTTATTGCACCTTTAAATATTACCTCTACAGTGAACGTTCTCCTTCATCAGTATTGATCGTAGTCCAACAATCAAGACCACAGCTCCCATGATGCCACGTCACTGACATCGAGTCTCCGGGTGGCAGAAATTACACACCGTGCATTTCAGGACACATTTGATTTATAAAATAAACGGTAGCGGTTACGCAGTCACTTCACTTTTAGTTACGTTTCTGCCTTTTCAAAGCTGATCTTGTCAGACGGCCACAGAGACGACTTTGTCTCCTGAGCTTGAACGCAGCTCGTGTGTTTATCTACGGTCAGCTGACAATCGTCTCGGCTATTTATAACCTCAGAATGCAGCTAATTTAAGTCACACACTCACCGATGTGAGGTCACTTGGCGTTTTGTTTATTTGTAATAGATGACTACAAAATGAAGTCCAGTGAGGGTGGACTGATGAGCTTCTTCAAGTCTACACATACTTTGAGGTGCCATTTAAACATCCACAAGTAGCAACATTAGCCACTGACGCTAGTATTCTCTCTCTCCCAAAGCCAAATAATATTAATTATCCCTCTTTTGAGCATCCTACATGTAAGATGAGTTAGCTTTACATATTATTAAAAAGCCTTTTGATATTTAAACCACATCTATAAATTTCATGTGTACAAGCAAAACCATAACATGATTTTTAGTTTGTTGTGTACGTTATATCGTCATACTGTGGTAAATATGATATACATTTAGTGCAACATACAACAAATTTGACATTTCTTTGTGGCAAGCTTGTAACATGTGGCTTAACATAATGCTAGCTAATCAAGATAAAGGTGCTATCAATGCTAACAAGCCTTTTTTGTGGATCACAAACATGCTAACAGATAAATAACTTTTAGCCAGTTATCCTTTTTGGCTATTTTTCCATGATAGTATTGACTTCAAACAAGGCGGTTAGCCACAAGCTAACAAGCAAAAATCAAACTTCTTGATCGGTTTTACTGTCTTGGTCTCGTCTTTAAACGTCTAACTCACACTGTTCACTTTAAGCTGCGAGTATGTTAAAATAAACGTGGATAATCACAGCAACTAAGTTGAGATAAAAAATGCTAACAATGCTAACAGACATTTTTGGGGAGACCAGACTGACCTTTAAGCCAAAGGGGACAGTTAGCCACAAGCTAACGAGCAATAATACAGATTTTTCATCAGTTATACCTTCTTGATCTACTCAAATTGTTTACACGATGTGGTGCGTATGTAATAAATGATAAACACGACACTTTTAGCTGCCTTTTCACGTTTTATTGCATATAATCCAAAGTGCTTTTTTCCGACAGTCCCAAAGTTTCACGTTGAAATGAAACCTCGCTTAGTGGTTTTGCCACAATAAAAGGTGAAAATTTAACAAACACTGAGCTGGTCTTAGACATTTAAACTCTTTACTCTTCCTCACATGAAGGTGTGTAGGAGTTGCATGTCGGCTGGTCGAGGCCATCTGCTGAGAACACAACAGAGCATGAATGGCAAACAATTACTGCTCTGTAAAAGAAAAAAGGCACGTACAGGCACAAAAATAGATAACAGGACGACATCTAACTGCAACAACAATGAGGAAAATACAGTGACGGCACAACAACAGCTGTCTTCCCAGTTACAGAGGTGAGGGAAGGAAGTGCTGTGGGCGTACATCAGCATAAGATGACAAGTGTTTTACAGTTAGTGGTCCACTTCTTTCAATATTGCTTTTATAACAATCCACCTCTGAGCGATTTGATAAACAGGTCACATGGTACAGCTACACACAGCATCATGACACTTAAAGAATGACAGTCATATTAAGAATACTTCAAGGGAGTGAATACATTGAAGGTACGTCAACACTGTGGTTACAACACCCCAAAATGATTGTGATGCACACATGCTAATGGTGAACAGAAAGCACCCAACTGGTCAAATGCTAGTGGCTCGTCTTTGGTGCTCGGAGATACCACCATTTGTAAGTCTTCTTTTAGGAAGGAAGATGAACTATAACTGTCCACTTCTGAGAGGTAGGGGATGTGAAGAGTGTCACTGTTAGGCCACCAGAGGACACTGGGGAAGCTGGATGTGCATAGGGTTGGGGTAAAGGTCCCAGTTAGACCAAACGTTATGGATTGTTCACTTCAGGTGGGAAGCAACTTGGTACCTTAGGCAAAGAGGTTCTAGTTTTTGAGGGTCTGCGGTTACAGTCTTTCTCAAGAGACCAAAATTATTGTGATGCCCAACTGCTAATGTTCCAAAAGAAGTACCCAACAGGTCAACTGCCAATGGCTCGTCTTTGGTGCTTGGAGATACCACCGTTTCTACAAGATATACCGAGGCTGTCAAGATTTCCAGTTTCCCGTACAAGTTGAGAAACGGGGAACAAGAAACCACCATGTTAAAAGACTTCAGGCCACCAGAGTACGTTGGGTTGGGAGGGGTTGGGATCAGTGTTAGGATCTCAGGAAAGTCTGAGACCAAAAATGGTGGATTACACCCTTCAGGTTGGGAGGAAGTTGGAGAAAGAGGTTGAAGAATCTGTCCGTTTTGTTTCAGAGTCCCGTCCCATCTGTCCAGGACGAGCTGGAGGATGTGGCTGGACTGAGGGATGTCTTGGCTACCTTTCTCAGCCACCATGACCTGGATCCAGCAGAAAATGGATGGCACCAAAGACTAGCCACTGGCAGACGTCCAGTTAATGTCATTACATTAATGTTGGTGTGAGTTACCCTTAAAAATCTTATCCTGCCACCTCCTTCTCATGAACACCTCAGAGATCCAAGTACAGGGACAGATCTTCTCACATAAGTTGTACAGATATTGAGTTTGTTGGCTGAATGTTATATTTTGAGTGCTGGTTCTTTAATCCAAAATGCATACCTTCTATTTTCAAAATAAACACCCTCTGAGGTCATTTAGGGTCTCTAAAATATACACAATATATACGTTTCGTAATCATGGTCAATTTGTTAAACAGGACTACAACTTTTTAAATATTGGTCCTTGTTTTGAAGCTCTTCTTATTTTTCTGGAACAAACGATGTCTTTCAGAAAGCCACACTGTGCCCGACATGTGAGATATATTGGGAGCGATGGTAGAGATTAAACCTCCTGAGTATGACGGACAGAAATCCACAGATATTCTGAAACGGGAGCTTAAATTCACAGTTTACATCTTCCTGAGGGTGCGAGAGTTACTTCTACTTGTACGAGTTACTACTTCTGAAGCTCCTCGGTCAAACATCGCTCGGACTGTACTGAAGGGTGAGACGGAGATAATGAGACAGATTCAGATTCAGTGCCTTTACATGCAGATTAATATTCCACTCATGTTCAGGATAATCAAATATTACCTTAATGAGTTGGCACAAATATATATATTGTTGGATGTATAATAATGACATTAGCCCGTTTAATAAATATGAAAGTCGTGTAGAAACTCGAACATCGACAAGAAAAGGAAAACTGCAGAATGTGCAAATAAGCTTTAGGTCTCGTGTGAAACGCTTTATCTCAACAAGAACGAGGTAAGGCTAATATCTGGAGTATTAGTGCATGTAAACACACAAACAGATGGTCCGAATGCTAAGTAAAAACAGCAGTTAATCTTTCTCTTGCAGACCCGTCGACATCAAATGGCATTGTCCTGAGAAAGACGTCCTGAATGTGAAGCTTTGCGGAGGAGCAGCATGTGGTAATGTGGTATTTATGTTGCAGTTTGTTCTTGTTCGTTGTATTTAAAGCTGCACAAAGCACCTGCGCACTCCTTCCTTCATCACTTCCTTGCCCATAAATCATGTGGTGCTTAATTGCAGAAATGTTGGCCCTATCCTCACATAAACGTGCATTTCTAAAAGCAAAGTGTTTTGGCTCTTCATTCACACATATAGTGTTACAGGTCGCTGAAAACAGAGATTGCAGGTGATCTAACGTGTTGTTGTTGCCACAAATATTCATTTTTTGTCTACAAGAACATGACTTACAGGTGGTCGGACTTCATGTTTGAAATGTCCAATTTTTTTTGTCATACACATTTTTGTTGGCACAAAAAATGGACTTCCCGTCGAAGATATGCACGTTTTTTTGTAGACAAAAACGCGGCTTGTAGGGGGCCTGACTTCCTGTCAAAAATATCAGCTTTTTGTGGGCACGAAAACCAAAGTCAAATAAAAAACATCTGTTTCCTGTCAATCAAAACACGGCTTGCGTGCGGCCTGACTTCTTTTTTTGTCGGCACAAAAAGAGTTCCCGTCAAAATGATTTCTTTTCTCCACAACGCAACGGTAATGCAAATATGTCTACTGCTAACGTTCCTGGCAGCTGGGCTGTATTTTCTGTAATTAAGCAACCAATCACAAAGTTTACAATCTGCATCCATGCACAGTGCACGTGAAGAGATATGCGTTTCAGGTGTGTTAATATGGATGAAGATTATCAGTGAAAAGGTGCTAAAACGCTGGTCTGGACAGAGAACTGCTTCCATGAACACCGGCGTACGTGTGGACCTGCTTTTCTTCAGGTTATTTCATATCGTGTTTTTTAAAATCAGATCTCGTCACCTGCAGCTTTAACAACAACAACAACAACCGGTTTGGTTCCCTAAAGTACACAACAGTTCCTGGGCAGGTTACCAAACACAGAAAGAAGTCGACGTCCAGAGGAACATTTACACATACGAAAGAAGAGTTTGTCACAGAAACACAATGCTGTGTACTGCACCAGGAATTGTGTTTCATAGAGTCTGAATAGTTTTTTTGTTTGTCCACAAAAAACAGCATCCGTTTGTGACGTGTTTGCAGTGTGAGGTTCGTACTTTTGCTTCTTTTCAAAGCTGACGTCCTGCAGGTTCAACTCCTGTTTTCCAGGAAGTCAGTTTCTCACGGCGTCAGCCTCCGTGTTTCAGCACATTCAGCTTTCACAGTATTTGTGTGTTTGTGGATGTCTCTTCTGCTCAGCCTTGGTTGTCGACAGCAGCCAGCAGCAGAGGGTCCGCCGCCTCGTTCCTCTCAGCCTCGGCGCTATCTTTCGTCCGCTTCATCCCGTTCTTCCTGGCGTGGTAGTCGGCCAGCTTCTTCTTCTTCTCCTCTGCGTCTAAGTCGACCCTCGGCAGAGGCGGGAACTCCCGGCAGTACGCCGGCGGCAGGCACGGCACCAGATGCACCTCGCCGCTTTCATTCATGAGCTGGACGCAGGTGTAGAAATCCTGTGGCGAGCGGTTGGCGTCAGGAACGGGGACGCCGTTGGAGAGGCCGGGATGTCCCATCACGCTGTACTCCGTCCCCGGCAGCGACACGATCTCTGGCCTCGGCCACGGGGACTGCATGTCCTGCGCCAGGCCGAAGCCTTCAGGAGTCGAGGAGCAGTAGGGCGACAGGCTCTGCATGTACGACGTTGGGTTTTGGGTCGTGAACTGATGATGGGCGGCCACGGGCGTCAGGACGCACGGAACCATCAAGGCGTCCTTATCTCTGTCCGTCGGGCCGGCCGGGACGCCGCAGGCCCTCGGCGTGGTGAGATAGACGGCGTCCGCGTTGACCTGATCCCAAACCTCCTCGGTGTAGCTCGGAGGTCTGTAGCTGTGGAAGTTACTGAAGTGATGGTTGATCTCGTCCAAGTTCCCCTTCTGAAGGTGGAAGGAAGGGAACAGACAGAAGGACAAACAAAAAGATAAATCAGGACGGTGCAAGAAAAAGGCAACCGAAGGTCGAAGAGAGAAAGAAACCAGTGCAAGGTGTAAAAAGACGGGAAGGAGTAGGAAGAGAGAAGAAAATGAGTGCAAGCAAACGAGGAGAAAAGATGAGGAAGAGAAATCAACAGAGGAGGAAGGAGGGAAGAGAAAGTCGAGATCACAGAGGAGAAGGAAGAGAGAAAACAACAGAGAGGAAATGAGAGTTACCTTCAGGAGCAGCGGGTCGATGCCGATGATCCGCGGCTTTGGAATGGGCGGCAGGAAGTAGTCTTTTATTCTGAAAGTACGAACATAAACGCATTGAAGGTCACTGCAGTAAAATGTCCCCTGTGACTGTTACACTGTTACACATCATTAGATCATTTTTTTGTGGTTTGAGGTTTAAAAATAATCCATATTTCAAACTAAAGTAACGAGCCTGTTTTGAAAATGCGAGGAGGAGAAAGTTGAGATATTAACGAGCCGACTGTTTTCTCACCTCTTGCTCTGTGGCAGGACACCGAAGGCGATAATCAGCAGCGCCACGACGCCGACTCCCGACACCAGAATCCTCACCAGCAGTTTACCTGCACGCGTTCAACCACAGACATTTCATCAGTCGTCAGTCGACAGGAGCTTTTTGTGGAAAAGAAAACAGAGCAGCAACAACCGCGAGCTGCGTACCTGCAGGCGGCCTGGCGGGGATGCTCATCTGCAGCGTGTTGCTCCACTCGCTCCACAGGCCGTAGTTGTGCGAGCGGCAGCGAACTCGCACCACGTAGTCGCCGACAGGGAGGCCGAGCAGCTCCACGTGGGGCTCCCGGAGAGGAAGCTTCACCTGAGGACAGCCAATCATTTATATTCATAATGAGCCGGTGTTTGATCGCTTCACTGTTCTCTGAGGAGTTTCATGGAAGTATTATTTACTTTCATAGTGAGGTGACAATTAAAATGAACCACTTCTGTGGCGTCCATCTGAATTCCTGCGTTCAAATCTTTACTCTGACCAAAGTAAAAAGAATAAACATCCCAACAATCCTGAAGTATTCAAAGTGAACAACATCTTTCTGCAGAACGGCTCATTTCAGCAGTGAACAAACGTATTTTCTGGATTTCCGTGCGTTTACCTTCCAGTTGTCGGGCTCGTTGACCCGTCTGTACTGCAGCTCGTACAGCAGCGTGATCCAGCCGTACTGCAGGTCCGAGGGCACCGGGTACGACCAGGACAGCAGCACGTTGTGACCCATCTCGTCCCCGCCGGCGTCCGTCAGCCTGTGGGTCAGGTTCACCGGGGCTTCGGTCTGAACTGTGGACCACACACACAGAAACATGACGAGAAATGTTCCAGATCAAAAGACACCTTTAAATGTTCCTGCCTCGGGCTCGGCACTCTCAACGTCTTCCGGCCCACAATGCACTGGGGCTAATCACCTGCTCGCAATAAATCAGTTGTGAACTTGAGTCGCATGTTTTATGATTATTAATTCATACATGTTAATCAGAACGGTTCAAACACAGCAGGACTCTGCTTGTTAACACGAGATAACGTCCTGTATTATTCATGCAGCACGAACTTCATTTATTATTCATCTTACACAGATTTTTATACACGTCCACATTTTTAATTTTAATCTGTGTATAATCTGATGCATACTCGTGGTGCCACTGTGAAGCTGATACTAATCATCCTTACACAGATCCGCTCTCTGAGCGATCAGACGAAGTGACATCGAAATGATATTTAAGCACGTTTAAAGAGGATCTTTGAACTGATCATAAGAAAAGACAAAAACTTGTTACAATTAAAGAAATTTGCACCAAACTTCATAAAAAAAATGCATTTTTTTCTTATTCTTATTTCTAAAACTGTAGTTGCAGCTCTGCAGTCGTTTCATATGAACACATGAGGAATGTGTCGCAGCGACGTCACATTCGAGTGTAAACGGTCTCTGTCAATGAGCTCATGACCTTCTGTCACGCAGCAGCGTGTTTAATGGCGAGGCCTCCGCCCTGCGCCGCGCTGTGTCTGCACTCCCTGCAGGGGCGAGATAACAGCGACGTCCCTGACATCTGAGGCCGACGAAGATTGCTACACAAGTCACATGGACCCACACACAAGGCTTTTTTACACACATGTTAGCTCTGATACATCACACACACGCCTGTGCTCCTTCACATGACACACACACACACACAAAAACACACACAGCAGCTCAGGAAGTAGAGTCCAGATCTGCAGCGTCTGGTTAATAACACACACTGTGTCCCTAATAAATGAGATAAAGGAGCAGGAGACTCGCAGAATCACCGCCAAAATAAGAGCATAGTTCAAGTGCTTTTATACAATCTCCAACATTTAATTATTTACAGGTCATAACGAGTGCTTCTACAGAGGACTCAAACTGCCAAGATCAAATTATATATAATAATAAAAAATTATAAATAATAACTTTGAAAAAAAACAGCAACCTCCCCAAAAAATTGACGACCAATTTTTTTTAAATCAACCCCCCACACAAATATGCATAATTCAAACAAATGTACAACCAAAAAAAACAAACAACAAAGCCAGCTCCCCCCGAAAAAAAAAACAAAAATAGATCAAATCAACCAAACAAATAAAATACAAAAAACCCATAAGTTTGACTGCCCCACTAACATTTGACCTTCAAAAAATATAAATAGAATAAAAACTGACAAACAATAACAATATCAAAAAAACAAACAAAAAAAGAAACCAACCGACTCCTGACCCGTAAAACAAAACAAAACATAAACAAATAAAATGTAGCTGTGTCCAACCCTCCAAAAAAATCACCTGACCAAATAAACAAAGGTAATAAGTTCGCAAAAAATACAAAAGGAAAAAAATCTATATGTAAATTAATAATAAATACATTTTTCCCACCTTCATTTATTTTTTAACATAACTAATTTTTGATTTTGGCAGTTTCGGTCCTCCGGATGTTTCAAGTGTTCAAGTGAAAATCAGATTCTGGTATCTTCCATAAAGTGGTGGCTCGTCGGGATGAATTACTTTTTACTGTTCATACAGTTTTATTACTGTTTGGTACTCGAGTGTTTAACAGTCGCTGTATTAGTAACTCGCCCACGTGGACTTACATAAAACACAACAAAGAACTTCTTGTCTTCGGCCACAAGCAGAGGCAGGTGATCTGCTGGGCTCCATGAAACCATATATTACATTTTAGTGTTTACAGATTTTTAAAGATCATTTCTCCAAACAGATCTGTCTTTATTTGGTTTGGTAAAAATACAGATTAATCATTTATAACAAGAAAAGAGGAAACCTGTGGCATTAGAAGATTTGCATGAGAACACTGCTGTTTAATTTTGCGCCAAACTTCATTGAAAAAAGTGACGATTTTAGGATCAGAGCAAATCGGTGCTTATGATGTTGCAGCTGTGGGGAAAAGAAGAAACCTCTGATATTAAAAGAAACCTGCACCAAACCTTGGTTTCATTTTGAACCAAACTTCATTGAAAAAAGTGACGTTTTTGGGATTGGTGCCAAATGTGTGGGTGAAAAAAATCAGATAATAAACTTAATAAATATAATAATCAATCTCCTTTTAGCAGATCTGCTGATATCTTACCGATATCTGCCACATCCAGGCACTTCTCCTGCGAGGTGTAGTTCGCGTGGGAGGTGACGGCGGTCACGTTCATGCAGTAGATCTTCCACACGGTCGTGTGGCTGATGTCGAAGAAGCAGCTGTTGGAGCCGGCAGTCACGTAGTCTGGACATTCGTGTTTGGGCCCTTTACTGTGAACATGAGAGAGAAGTTAGAGAGGATTTATTATCGTTTTACATCTAATCTCTCGGATGTAAACTCTCTTTTCAACAACTCTTTCATTCCAGGTTGTTGTTGTCATTTTTACCACACGATCCCAGATTTACATAAGTGGTCCTCCAACAATCGATGGAGCTGTGGTCGGGTCAAAAGCACAATCCAATTTGTTCTGATTACTGCGGGCAGATTCCCTCCGTGTGTGCAGCCTGGCATCGGCCCGAGGACACGTCAGGCTGCGTTCAGGACTTCATATCGACACGTTGAAAGCTTTACGCCCGAGTGGAGCGCGACAAATCAAACCGGATTATTCACACCATCCAGAAACTTTAGTGGACCTTTAATCTGGGGCTGTTTCTCCTGATAAAGGGGAACTTTAAGACTTTTAACCAACAGTGTTCAACTTTGTGCCGTTCTTCTTTCAACGTGTGTGTGTGTGTGTGTGTGTGTGTGTGTGTGTGCGTGTGTGTGTGTGTGTGCGTGTGTGTGTTGTGTATACACACTCTTTGGAGTAGGTGAGGACGTAGGTGACCGGCTCGTCGTCCGTCAGGTTGTCGAGCGGATGCCACCAGCAGGTGAAGACCTCCATGTTGGGCGAGCGGCAGTTATAGATGTGGGGCCTCGTCGTCACGGCAACCTCTTCTGTGAAAAGAAAAAAAAAACCAAACAAAACAACTCAGTCAAGGCAGTGTGAGCCCGTCACCATGACAACAGCGCTGAATAGTAACGCGATTTCATGCATGTGCAGGTTCACACGCACACACACACAGGTGGACTTAAAGGTGAGAGACTCACGTTTGTGCTGCTGACACACACACACACACACACACACACACACACACACACACACACACACTTTATTCCTCACTCTTAAGTTTATCACGAGGTGTACATGACATTTTTTTGGGCTCTGCACATGAGATTTGTTTGTTTTGAATTAGCAAAGAAATAATTAAACGTTTCCGACTAAACCCCTGGATATCCATCCATCCTAAAGAGACAACAGCTGTATTTTTAAACTCAACACATGTAATGCAATCCTGCAATAACAGACTTAAGTAGAAAGACTGCAGGTGAACACAAAGAGTAAACAAACCAACCGTAAAGAGACACTTAGCGCCGGGAAAGAGACACTTAGTGGCCAAAAAGAGACACTTAGTAGCCGTAAAGAGACACTTAGCACTGGGAAAGAGACACTTAGCGCTGGGAAAGAGACACTTAGCAGCCGTAAAGAGACACTTAGTGGCCAAAAAGAGACACTTAGTAGCCGTAAAGAGACACTTAGCACTGGGAAAGAGACACTTAGTGGCCATAAAGAGACAATTAACAGCCGTAAAGAGACACTTAGTTGCCGTAAAGAGACACTAAGTAGCCGTAAAGAGACACTAAGAGACTGTAACAAGACAGTTAAGTGATTGCAGACACTTAACGACCGTAAAAAGCCACTTAAGTGATACTTAACAACCCTAAAAAGACAGAAAAACAAAAAAACACAAAAAACAAACGACCACAAAGAGATGGAAAAGACTCACAAGGTGCAAAACAGAGACACAAAAATGACCTCAAAGAGATGCAAAAGTTCAGTGCACACTGGCTAACACAGCGTTAACGTGAACACGCGTGATGGAAGGAAAATCAAATCCCACCGACAAGAAAACGATTAATGAGGACGGACTGAATAATGGAGAGATAACGAAATGGCCATTCAGTCAGAATGTTAGGCCACATACATACACACACACACACACACACACACACACACACACACACACACACACAGGAACTACAGGTAAAACAATCGATTCTCAGCAGTCATCTCTCCTCTCACTCACCTCCACAAAATCCATTTTCTAATTTGATTTGCCTCAAACGCACAAACACACACAAACGCACACAAACGCACACAAACACACTACTGACTACAGAGATCTAGACCAGCGGTGGAAAATTGATCAGCGTCCCTACACGGCAGGAGGTCAGAAGAGTCCTGACCACCAGACCAACACAAAAACAAAAACACGTGGTTCGAGGCAGAGAAGTGGGAGTGACACCGACCTCTGAACATTTCTGTACAGAAGATTATTCAGTTTGTGCGAATGGACCGAAACGTCACCCCGCGACACAGTGCACATTGCAAAACTCCCTCTTCTCTGTGAGATCTGCGGCGACATCTGTGTCAATGCAGAGACCCTCTCCAGATCATGCAAGAGAAGAAACCCTCAGTGAAGCAGAGACATCATGTGCCCTCCACAGATCACAGCAGTGGGAGGTGAGCACTAATCCATGAGAGAATGCATGGAGCCGCAGTCTGAGGGCAGCAGGGGAACAAAGGCCCGTTGTGTATGTTCTAAGGAGATCAGAGAGCCACGCTGCAGGAACTTTCTCGTCAACAACCTCCACTTCTCAGAAATAAAGCAAGAAAAGGCGCACGCTGCGCGCTAATAAAGCTCGACTAATTCGTACCTGCGGCAAACGAGACTGGCCTGAGTGTAATTACTGCAGACGCTGCACAGAGTCTGTAGAGCTGCTGAGCTTGTTTTCACAGAGAGTCAAGTCAGGGTTTAATTGCATCAAGGCGCCAAGTGGACACAGTTTAACAGGAGGGAGGGAAGTTCTCATGTTTATCTCAATCATTAAACTCCAGACTGACTAAAAAGTGGGTATTTAGTCGTCTTTATCAGGAGAAAATGGCACCCTCCATGGATTGATTACTGAATGGGCCTGCCATGTGCAGGTCCAGGGGGCCTCTGAAGTGAACAGTCGATCCAAAGACTTCAAACAAACAGACCTAAAACAGCCACGAAGGGATGCAAAGATACGCAAACTCACCACAAACAGAAGCAAAACATCTACAAAGAGACACAAAACAACTACAAAAGGGACGCAAAACTACTACAGAGAGATTCAAACCACTTCAAAGAGACGCTAACACTACAATGACATGCAGACTACAAAGAGACGCAAACAGACGACAAAGAGATGAAAAGCGACTACAAAAGACGTTCTGAGCAAATAGAAAGACGCTTACGGCTTCAAAAACACCACAATAAGATGCAAAACGACCAGAAAGAGATACAAAAAACACAGAGACACAAACCAACTGCAAAGAGACGCAAAGACGTACAAAACAACCACAGAGATACAAAACAATGACGAGGAAGCTGCAAAATGACAACAGAGAGAGAAACAACTATAAAAAAGACATGAACAGATATAAAACTGGACCGCTGTGTGTTTTTTTATGCGTTGCTTATCAGCAAAGGCCGAGTGAGGTTGACATCTGGAAGTGGTTTTGACCACGATGGCGACTGCAGATTTAATTTCCTCAGCTTCAAAATAAATCTGTGTATTTTCTGTCCCTTTAGAGGCCACGTGGATCCAGTCTTCCCCTCGACACTAAACATTTTCTGACAAAATAATACAGGATGTTTATTAAGTTTAAAAATCTGTGACGGTTCTGTCGTTTGTCTTGTCCACTTTTTTGTTTCACAAATAGGATGATGATGGAAATCACCGATAGAAGAGACCAAAACAAAGACTAAAGGCAGATATGAAGTCATGTGACGCTGCTGCTCTTTGTCAGACGACGTTGGCGTGAACAAACTCTGACGTGTCGCATTTATGATTCAGCAAATCCTGCTGTGTGGTTCAGGTTGTTGTATCTTTGCAGTTTGTGGAGCTGGAGGGACGACAGACGCTTCAAATCAAGACAGACAAACAGAAATTATGTGTCAAGCAATTACAAACTCCGAGCACATCGTATAATTGGATGCAGATTAAACAAACACACAGAGACAGAGAGCAACAAACACATGTTCACTGTGACATCTGTCAGAATTACTGTCATTGCCAAAAGCATTAATTACCTTTTATGTGGAACAAAACCAGATAAGTCTCATTAAGATCCAGATTCATCAGAACATTGATGAAAACATCAGAAGAATGGATCATCATCTTCGAATGTTCCCTTAAAAACATTAATCAAAAGGCCGAACAGGGCTGATACAGAGCAGGTCTGAACTGGTTGTAATGAACTGATATTGAAAAAGGAAATCAAAGTGATCAATGAATCATCTCTGAAACGAGAGAAGCAGCGTTGTGAGCTCAGCAGGGAGGCATCGACGAGCTGCCGACACGTCCAGCTGAGCGGAAATCAAACAGCCGACACAGCTGGCTGCTGTCTGCCTGCACCCGATTCTGTCAGACAGTTCACAGCTGCAACGCAACTCATTTATTTGTAAATGGTCGCAAAACTCTCTGAAAGGACAATTTCTAGTCCTTGCTCAATTTACATGTATTATTTCAGAGTTTAAAAACTTCCATCATTTTTCTGTCTTTGTGAATTCTGGGTGAGTTGTCACCGATCGATCCTGATGTATAGATAAGGTGTCGAACACGTAGGCCGTGGAAGACCTGATGACTTACAACCACAGCTCGTTGTGCTTCTGATAAAAACAAAGCAAAGCATCTACAAAAAGATGCAACAAGACTACAGGAACAAACAACTTAAAAAAGAAATGCTAACCAACTACAAAGAGACAAAAAAACAGATTACAAAAAGGTGCAAAAAGACTACAAGCGACTACAAAGAGACGCACAAAAGTAGAAGTGCAAACAACTTCAAAAAGATCCAAAAAGACTACAAGACGCAAAATGACTACAAATAGCTTGATACAGATGCAAAGCGACTACAAAACATGCAAAACAACGACTACAAAGAGATGTAAAGAGACACAAAACAATTAAGAGATGCAAAACAACCACAAAGAGACATGAAACAACCACAAAGAGACATGAAACAACCACAAAGAGACATGAAACTAAAACTGAAAGATTCAAATTGGGTGAAAGACAACCACATGCATTCCTGATAATCATTCAACAGCGAGAACTCGATTATGGACGAAGAGCTTTGGAAGTAAAAGAGACGAGAGAGAAAGCAGAAGCTCGTCTAGACTCAGCCGAGCATGGAGGAGGATCAGTGCCGGCTCAGCAGCAACATCTGGAGCTGGTGTTTTGGTTTTGATTTAAAGCATCAGGAGAACTGAATTAACGTGTTGATTCACTCTCAGCTCAGAAGATCAAGTCACTGTGAACAAATGAATCAACAGTCACACCCTCTGACTCACCGTGGCCGTGTGCTCCTTTATAAACGACGTCCTGGCTGACGAGTCTGCTGCCGCTCACCTGAGGAAGCAGACACACCAGCAGCAGCCTCCACAGCATCCTGCCGCCTTCTGTCGACCTGCCAACGCAGAACAAGCAGCGTAAAACACACGTCAAGACGCCACAGCGCTCTGCTAACTGTGGGGAAGTTTCTGTGTCCAAGTCCAGCAGCAGGAACATGTGACCCGAAGACAACTGGACGTTTATATTTTAAAGGGCAGCAGGATGATCGCAGTCGCCCTGCGGCTCTTTGAGTCCAAACACTGAGCAGCAGCGGTGAAGCGTCACATCCTCCAGTCATGAGACGACATCACGTAATCATTCCTCTGCTGCAGCACAACACAATTCCTCGAAAGAGCGACTGCATTTCATAAAAATGATAACATCAATTTTCTAAGAAACAAGTGGATAATAGAAGTTTACTGCTGGGACGTCGTTCCACTTGATTCTCGGGGTCTCAAGATTTCAAGATTTTGGTTTTTCAGTTGGAAAAATATCTTGTTTTTCAGTTTTTATCTAAAAGTGGAAAATCTAATAAACTTAAAAATGCAAAATTTCACCATTTCCATTTTATTTCATCAGAAGCTTTTCGCAGTATCATGGTTTAGGATACACTGTAACTGTTTGTCGACAAAGTTTGATTTGTGTTCGATTCATCGCTTTCAGTCTGAAAGCATTTAAAACAAAACCTCGGAGATTTCTAGGAGCTGTTTTGCAGGAATCAAAATGATAAATTATGTTGTGTTTTTATGTTTTATCTTCAAGGGGATGATCTCATGAACACAAAACTCGACCAGATAAACACTGTGGAGATTATTTCAGCATTTCTCACAGTTACGCAGCATTTTAACAGCCAATCACGCAGACACACAACACACATCTTATTTAAACAGTTGTAGATCTTTGGGCTTTTCAGGTTCTGCTGAAAGCTCATTAGTCTGATCAGCTTAGTGCGGTGACCCGCTCTGACCAAGACGATTGAGCATGTGAGTCTGGACGGTCATGAAAAGAAACGCCATTAAAGCACACGGTAAACGACGTGGGTTAATGGGTGGTGTTTAGTTTTTTGCCTTGACTTTGCCTGGTTTCCTTCTTAAGAAGAAACAATTCGCTACCTTCTGAACTTGAACTTGAACTTGTCCTTGTCGTCCTATTGGTAGAAAGAAAATAAAAAAGGTTTGTAAGGTTTGTTTGTTAAATGACTGCAGGAAACATAAATTAGCTCGGGAACCTTTCAAGGAAGAACCTGACGAGCCCTTCAAGGAACCTCTGTCTAAATTTACTTCAACCAGTCTCTACGTCAGCTGAGGGCTTTGTGACAGCATCAGACATCAGGAAACTACCTGACAAATATAAATAGATCAATTCCACCACAGGATCTAGCCGAGTCCTGGTCTAAATGTAGTCCCTGAGCTGTAAGATGTCTCTGCTCCTGGTGTAGGTCAAATTTTCTTGGGGTTTGGATCCTTAAATCACAAAGAGACTTTAACTGTGCATCCTCACTCACTGAAAAGCCCCGGCCTCCAAATTGCCCAGATCCCAATCCAATCAAGCATCCGTGGAACGAGCCAGAACAAGTCTGATCCAGGGAGGCCCCACTGTGGCTCGGATCTGACACATCGACCTCTGGGGATGTTGTGTGATGTCTGGCACCAGAGCGTTGGATCCTTTCAGTCCTGTTGGTTACAAGGTGTGGCCTCCATGGATTGGACTTCCGGTACATCCCATAGATGCTTGACCGGACGGGGATCAGGGGTGTGCAGGTCGACACGTTGAGCTCTTGAGTTTCACGTTTCTCGGGCCCTTCCTGAGCAGTTTTTGTGGTGTTGTATGGTGCGTTTTCCTGCTGAGGAACCACTGCCATCAGGAAGTAGTGGTGTGCAGATCGATTTTCAGATTAAAAGACTGATATCTAAACTCAGTTTTAACATTTTTAACATTTTGGGTTAATGTGTGTTATATCACCAACAGCCCCAATATCAAACATTGATGTGAGTTACGTGGGAAAGACGTAGTATGGGGAGCGTTTGCTAATCGGGAAGACGATGGCGAGATGTCAACAATTGCCAACGTTTTCCCAATTAGCAAACGCTGTAGTACATCTTTCCATCTATCACTAGTTTCTTGGTCTTGGATCGTTTGATTTGAAGGACTTTCAGAGACCTGAAGACGTGGAAAAAAAAACAATAAACGAGTCAGGAAGCTTACAGAAATAAAGTTTTCCTTTCTTTTGTGTTTCTTAATCACCATTGTCTTCGTTCTTAAGACTATTTAGTTGAAAAGAACGTACACTACACTGAAGTTTGCAACATTGTCGGTGTCAAATGATGATGAAGTTTGTCGTCCAAGGTCAAGAACACCAGAAATAAAAAAAACATGACAAAAAAAAACACACGTCATCCTTGTATGCAAACAACAAGATTCTGCAAACTGAACATTAATGAAGTCACATGGGAGCTTAGAGGTTTAAAAGTCTGCTCTCATGAGGGGAAGGACAACAGAGCTGACATACAAACAGCAGCAGCAGGCGAGCGCGAGCGCTAAGACAACAATCAGAGTGAATAATCTCCTGCCTTGATCTTGCAGGAGGATTACAAAAAAGGTCTTGTTGGGCTTTATCCTGAAGCCTCAGTTCACCCTGACGCAGCACAGGCCACGAGCAACGATGATACAAGATGAAAAGTGCAGGAAAAAAAGCTGCTCATCCTACAAACTGAGCACAACATGAGAGATCATAGTCTAAACCAACAGCAGTGACTCAACCACATCACCTGACACACGCAGACAAGGTCCACGTCTTTAATCCTTCAACATCTGCTGTCCCGCCCTCCTCAGTCCAGAACCAACACATCTGACCTACAGCCAAGCGTTAAGTTATGGGTGAAGGTCAAAACTAGAGCTTAGATTGAACCTTAACAGATTGTATAACCAATATCATGATCCTTGAGTATTTAAATCACCACTTTAATCACAACATGATCTGCCACGATTTGATTTTGATCGATCCCCTAAAAGAAGAAGAGGAAAAGCATAAATAACAGTGAATATCCTAAACGTCTGTCCCAGTCTAGTCTAAAGTAAATTAAAGCTGATGTTGAACCAAATGCAAAAATCAGCCTGCAGATGGCCTGTAAGGACCTCTGTCAGCTGGAAAACACAATGGGCCCACATCTTATCGTCTTACATGGTCCAAAGCTCAAATTTAATAACAATATCACTGAGAATGAACACTTTGTGACCTCAAAATCCCCGTCTGACAGTAACAGGCGCAAAAACTCTCTGTGCTGATAAAATAATCAAAAACAAGTGATTAGGTGGGAAAAAAACGTCAATTCAAAGAGCATAAAACTACATGAACTTGCATTATTTCCAAGTTTAGGGCTTTAAAAACTGCTTTAAACTATATATTACTGGATCTGAAATCTCATTGGCTACATGATGAATCAATCATCCGGACGCTGGCGTGTAAGTGGCTCAGGAGAGAGGAGGAAGAGGAGAGAGTGGGTTTCCTGTCTACACGATCACTCATTGGCCGCTGTAGGCTCTAGGGCGGGCATTCGTCACCATTTAATGATGGAGAACTGTGTTCTGGATGAAATATGTTACTGAGATGGATCTAATGGACATTTGCGAATAAGAGTTTGATGCTCGACTGAAACACACAAACACTTCAGTAGTGAATTGGCGAAACATTGTACACGCTAGTTTGTTAGCTTGATTGTTTGTTGAGTGTACTTTGCTGATTTGTTTCTATCTTGAGATGGTTTGCATGAATATAATCAAGACAATTTAAGCTTTCTAGCGATGTGTGGCATGACTATACACTCGATTAACTTTACATTAAGTTAGGAAACAAATTGTATTTGCGAAGCAGAGAGGACACATCTTATTTGTTAGTGAAAAACAAAGAAAGGATAAATAAATGGTGGCAGCCTCATCTCGCTGTCGTCGTTTCTCCTCGTGTCAGCTCATGTGTTTTACTGAGGACACGAGGGGGATGAGCTGTTAGATCCCCTTCAGTCTTCACACTTCGCCCCCCGGTTATCGGCTTCATCACAACTTCCTGTCTGAAGAAAACGATCTCACTCGAGGGTAAAGTCTTGTGCATGTGACTCCTCTGACCATGAGAAAACATCTCTTTATTTTGGTCACACTGAACAGCCTCCAACAGCCCAGAGGGACGACATAAACTGAGGAATGTCTACTGCCGTTTATTCATGCTGCAGAAATACCAAAAAAAGGCATCTGATGCAGCAGCTGGAGTCAGACTTTTACTCCAGCAATGTACTGCCCCAGTAAAGCTCGATGTAACTTCACTTACATCCAGCTGGATTATGACTGTTTACACTGGTGATTACTTATTGACAGACTGCACAGTGCACGTGGTAAACTATCACCTACTAACACCTGATGGCTTTCAAAGATAGGCAGGTGACTGTGTGCTCTTTATTAAGTCATCTAAGCAACTTTTTATCACAAGCACATCTCAAAGTCCTTTAGGTAAGAACACAATGTAATACTGAGACAGAAATGATTCAGGACTGGAGCAGAAATGTGTTCAGAGTGAAACTGTATAATTAGTTTGGCTGAAGACAACCTGCAGATCCTTGGCTGAAGATTTCTGCATTAAAATGTCCAAAAATGACACTGTTGACTTGTGTTCTTACATTATCCCAAATGTTTACAACAATGTTCAAACGGGAGAAATCTGTAATGTTACTCAAGTTAACGATGCACCTTAATATGCCAGATTGTTAACATCATGATCCATTATTCTCTGAGAAATGAACAACAATGGGGGAAAAGGCCTCTATCACAATGTTAAAGAAAGTAAGAAAAAAATCCTGGATTTATCTGGATCTGCACCCAAAGTTAATGAGGTCTATTCTGGGCTGAGACCCATCCTCCATCCAAGTTTGGTGGAAATCAACCAACAAACCAACCAACCAACGCACCAACCAACCAACCAACAACCAACCAACCAATAAACAAACCGACCAACCAACCAACCAACCAATAAACCAACCAATAAACAAACCAACCAACCAACCAACCAACGCACCAACCAACCAACCAACCAACCAACCAACTGACCAACCAGTGGAAAATAATACTAAAACAACTGAAATGAAGAATAAATTAAATGGAAAAGTAAATTAATATGTGAAATAACACAGAGGTAAATAAATAAAAAAAGTAAAATAAAACAGAAACATCAGTTGATTTCACATTTTATAAAATAATTAATACCTACATCTATTTTCATGTTATTTTGGTGCTTTTAATGGCACCCATTTATTTATTTATTGATCTGATTTTGGCAGTTCCAGTCCTCCATACTACCTTCTACCTAATACCTTGAATTTCAAGAGCTTTACGGCCTTTCTGTGACCGGCTGACACTCTTGACACTCTGACAACTTTCCAGAATTGATAAACAGTGTTTTGGAAACTATTTTTGGCAGCATTAACTCAGGCTAAATCCAGCTTAGCACAACAAAGGCCGGCCTGTTGTCTCTCTCAGGGAGTCATGGAAAGGCCTTATATCACATCTCACAGATTATTCATCATACCAACAGTTAATCTCATTCAATCGAGCCCCGTCTGACCCTGCATGGCTTCCTGATCGTAAATGTAGATAATTTCTCCAACAAAAATTAGATCAAGTAGCTTCACATGATGTTTCATCAACATTCAGGAGGAAATACCTCCTGTCTGTAATTAGATCCAAACATGCAGAGTCCGGTCAAAAGTAATTTCATTTCATTTTTCTGAGGTCAGCGGCGAATTTAATATATATATAATATATATATATATATATATATATACATTTACACATACATATACACATACATAGACGTATATATATTATTTTGCATTTTATATTTAATGTAATGTAAAAAATGTGACATGAAATCGATTGAAGTTATGTTAGTATGGTAATGCTTCATCCAAGTTTGGTAGAAATCTGTTCAGTAGTTTCACTGAAATCCTGCCGACAAACCAACCAACTACCAGCCACTCGTCCGACTGACCGACCGACCACGAACCAACCAGCTGACGGATCGACTAACCAACCGACCAGCCAACAAAAAAACCCACAAACTAACCAAAAGCATCCGTCACAGAGAAAGAAAACGCGCCGCAGCTGACAAATGCCAAACGGAAATGCCATCACAAACCCAACGGCAGCTCTAATAATAATCACTCGGCAAAGGTTAATCTGATACATGAATGCAGCATCCCTCCTGTCAGATCCTCACAGCCAATCACAACATGTGATTCACCTGTTGCCGTGACGACCGGCTTCCTACTAATACAGCTGATCAATGACAGTGCGCTACAGGTTTGTGACGGTCCAGAGGCTGACAGGTTAATCTATACCGACACACATCAACGACCAAATATCACAAATAATCATTGATTAACCAGTTTGTTGACCCACAGCGGGAAGGACAGATAATTGGCACCGCCTTCGATGGCTTACTTCATAATTTGCAGATGTAGAAGATAATCTAAGTCATTATGAGAGCACTCAACGGGGTATGTCTACTCATTGATCTGTTAAGTGCCAATCAAAACGGCCATTTCATGTGGAGATGTTCAAAGTGTGTGTTGAAGCAGAGGAGCAGAGGGACAGGTAGGAAAACCAATGCAGAACTTGCCTGAGAAACATCCAGTTTTTAGGTTTTCTGAAGTATCAAAGTAATCCAGTGATAGCTTTCTATGCATTCATGTTTACACTGGAAACAGGAAGTGCTAACATCTAATTCAGCTAACTTTTAATGCAGATTTTGCCAACATGTTCAGCCAGTTGGCAGCTAGCAGGTGGTAGCAGAGCGTAAACAGTAGAGTTGTAACTAATGATTATTTTCCTGATGAATTGATGTCTGAAACATTATGAGAAAAAATCATCAAAACATCCCAGAATCCACTTAGAATCCATAATAAAAAGACGCTCCTCATACATGCAGAACTTGCCTTAGAATCTTCACGTTTTTAAGTTTTCTTCAGTATCACAGTAACCCAGTGACAGTTGTCTGTACAACCATGAGTATACTGCAAACAGGAAGTGCTAACAGCTCATTCTGCTAACTTTTAATGCTGCTAAAATGTAAATAAATATCTCAGGGCTCAAGCTGTAGCCCACATGGCGTCATTATGCTTCCTGTTTATGTCCCTTAAAGGTCAGCAAATTGTGGGAGCTGTAATTGACTAAATAGAAATTAAACCCTCGCAGTGCTGACGTTAAATCTACACCTACACACAGTCGATCAGATCTCAGTTGAGCCACAAGTGAGACCTCTTAAGCAGCTTCCCTGTCAGCTGGCACTTAGAGATATTGAGCGTTCCCTGTCAGTTCCCTCTGTGTCCACTCAGACCTGACGTATTTCTGTAAATGTTGTTATTAAATGCTCATCTTGGTTTACTCTAAAAACAACCAGATTTGTATATGGAGTTCTGTCCCAGGCGACGCGTCTGCAAAACTCATCTATTTAGCTATTTAAAATAAGAGATAAGGCTTATTTAAAGAGCGCTGTCCCCGCAGGCGAGTCCCTGACCTTTAACGACAAAGACTCTAATTAAACCCCGACACGCAAACAGGAAGAAGAGGCTTAATAGGAACGCAGTCACTTAAAAAACAGGAGGAAGATGACATTCAGTTGAATTCATTACTGCATTCAGTCTGACAAAACAAAACACGTTTTATAATGAATCAAAATATCACTGTGTCACTGTAATAACTGGTCCACAACGTGCAGCGTCGTGGTCGTAGTCTCGTAGAAACAATCCAGAATCTCATGTACAAGTTAAAACCAGACACTGGTTTAAAAACACGAGAAGATTTAGAGACTGAAAGGAACATTTTCCACTTGGTTTGTCAGGTGATGATCAATTATATCATTTTAATTAATGTTCTGGTTTAGACTTCAACAAAATCTGTATTTATCTGCTTTTATCTGCTTTATATCCATATAAAGTGAATGTATTTCTGGTTCTGGACTGTTTATCGAACCATTTTGTGGCTTTTATAGAGAAAACTGTTGATGATGAATGAAATAAAATGATGTTGGTTTCTTTGTCTTTTCAGTCAATGATCTTCTTCGCTTAATTTCAAACAAGTTAAATTCAGACTGATATGTTAAGTTTATTACTATATCGACCAACTTCTACGTGTTACCAATGTCAGAAAATGTTAAGAAACGTCAAGAAGACGTCCTCAGATGTCTTGTTTTGACCACAACACAAAGATATTTAGTTTACTGTCACAGAGGAGGAAAGAAACCAGAGAATATTCACATTTCACCAACTGACATCAGAGAATTATTATTAATTATTATTAATCAATTAATCGTTGCAGCTCGAATAAGATCCCGAACAATGAGTTGACAAAATTGTGCATTACAAGGAAATACTGTAATTAGGGTACAGCACCATGATTGGGCAATAAAATATTGTAGTTTTACAACAAGGTACACATGCTAACATGCTAAAAGGCAAACAACATGCTAAGAGGCTAACATGCTAACAACAAACTAACAGGCATACAAGTGGTCCAACAAGGTACAGATGCTAACAGGTAACAAGCAATATGTTCGGGTTAACATACAATAACTGTATACTGCTGTAAAATTACAGTAAATCTGCTATAAATCTGTATATTTACAGCAACTACAGATTCTTATGACAGTATTGTAATCTCTTTTTACATGATCATACTGTAGGCTGCTGTGGAAACACAATTTATTACTGTGATTTAGTATCTTTACTTTTGTAAAATAATTACAGTACTACTGTGAATTTACTGCAGTTATTAACCAGTAATGTTCTGTATAATTACAGTAATTAAGTTTTTATAGTTCAGGAACAGCTGGGAGAAATCCTACTGACTCTACCTTTAACTTTAATAGTCTGTGAACTATATTAATATGAGCTTCAGTTAGCTTCGACCACAAATGCGCCACAAGTGTCTGTAATCTGATCTAATCTCTAATGGGCTGAATATGTGACTAACAAAATAGAAAATCTGACTTTATCGTATTTCTTTTCTTTCTTAAATGTTACAGTTTTCATGTGACGGTGAGAAAAACATTCCCGTCAGACAAACTGTTGGACTGAGCGGCCTCGTCTTCAACCGTCATGTGCAGATGGAGCAGAGATAAGTCTCATCTGAAGGATGTGCTGCTGCTGCCCAGTCGCTCCATTCCAGCACTGGTCAGAGCATCCAGCCATCACAGCTCACACACCGCCTCGGGCAACACACACACACACACACACACACACACACACGCACAGATGGAAACACAGATCTGAACAGACAGCAGCATTCGATCCACAGGGAGTCACATGCACCGCTGCATGCAAACCCAATCACACACGCAGTCACAGACTGACGCCAGCTTGGAGTTAACACAGCAGTCTTATATAATCCAGCAGATATGTTACTAATTAACAGACAGCAATCATATCGAGAACATGCCGACACTCAGAAACATAACGGACACTGTGTTAATTTAACAACCGTCGCTGAAGTTACTGACTTTAAGACTTTATTTCCAAGATTTTAAAGCTTTTTATCGTCATTCAGTGTCTCTTTGGACAACAACATCCTCCAAATGTCCCGCAATCACCCTCTTCAACACGCACCTGCAGTTACCACCAGTAACCACAGGTGTCGCCACTCGACCAGCACTGATATCTGAAGGATAGACGCTTTAAAGACCTCTGGACGTGCAGCCACACAAGAACAGCTTTCATCTTCTCCGTCTCGCCCTTCAACGTGTAATTAATTAAATCATCTCTGCCTGTAAAGAGACAACATTTGGCCCGAAGCCTTCTGCTCAGATAATGAACATGTTAAAGGTCGTGTGACACACGATCAGCCGTACTGTACTCCGTGTATATGCTTAAATAAATGATCCACTCCAGCGTACAGCAGACAGGAAATACTCTACCACGCTGATAGTGTTAAACACTGCAGCACAGAGAAACACCCTGCAGCTCCTCCTGTCCGCTCGACCCTGATGTATTACTTACTTCATAAAACAGGGTTCATAAGTGACGTAAAGCAGTTTTTTAAGATAACGAGAGGCAACGAACTAACAAGAACTGAGCTGATTTAACCAGGATCAGGTCTGTTTCACCACATGGTTCACCCAAAAATAAGCATCCAGTCCTCGTCTCCTCCCTCCACGCTGATGGAAAGTCAGGTGAAGTTTCTTAGTCCACAAAACACTTCTGGAGCTTCACAGTAAAACAGCATTTTAACCCGGTTGTTACATGTTTTGGTCCGTCTGTCTGTGTGGCCTAAATAAAAAGGACAGGATGCGCATGCTGCACTAAATAAGCCATTTTCTCTATGAAGATTTGTATTGCGAGGTCAACGGTTGTAGTTTGGTTACATGAGATCAGCTGATTGTTATGTACACTTGCTGTTAAAATGTCTGCATCATAAGTTAATCAGTCATCAGTTTATTGAATCTGTCTGGCCCAAAAAAAGGACAAGTGTTGCTCTCTGTGTTAAATTAGCCATTTTCTCTATGAAGATTTGCATTGGGAGGTTCAAGTTTGTCCGTACCCAGTTACCTATACGAGTAAAGTTTTCTACTTGTGCTCTGACTGCTGAAAGTAAACCTACTGCTGTCAGTCCGTCTGTCTCCTTCATGAAAGCAGAATTTCTGTTCCCTAAACCAACTAATTTACCTGTGACTGGACTCTATAACAAGGTTAAACAATCTGATCGGCAGCAGTCACACTTCTTGTTTTCATGCTGGAGCTCTGACTGTAAAGGTTCTGAAACACTTTGCATGTTGTTAGCCTGCAGACGACGAGGAGAGAGAAACCCACCGGCGGGATAATGATTTATCTGCTTCACCAGACTCAAACGCACCAACTGTGCTGTGAAAGTGCTGCTGCTGCACGTCGCTCGGAGAGAAAAACAAGAAAACCTTCAAAGTCCGGCAGCGGCAGGGACCGAGGGTGCGCTCACGTTTCTTTGCACCCAACACTCCTCCAGCTGTACCTCGCTGCCATCGGCTTCATCTCGTCGACAGTTAATGACGGAGGCATTTGAGAGAAACAGCCACTGAGGACGTGTCGTCTGTCCTATTTCTGTCCTAGGTGTGGTTTCATTTACACGACTCGCCGTTCTTATCTGTCACAACACATGTGGGCATTGTGGGGTTACCGCTGACAAAGGACGAGGACGGTTAGAGTACAGACTAACCATGACATGCAACTTATTATCACAGACATGTTCAAGGACAGACAACAGCACTACTTTACTTTCCAAGACATCTGAAAGTCCTCACTACAGGCTCCATGTGTTGGGCCCCATTAGCAGAGGCTGTGTCCTCGGCACAGCAGCGCAGGGTTAAACCACTTTCTCTCTCAGAAACTGGCCCCAAAACATAAAAAAGAAGTGTTTCTCTGCAGCCCTGCACCGTGAACCACAGATCACAATCACATTTCACTGTTTCCTATCGCAATCTTTATTTAGATGACATTTTAATGATTAGATTTTCAGCGTGTAGCGGATTATAAAAGAGCGTTAGCATCACTGAGTCTAGTCATAATGAGCCTCTATGAACATCGAGCGAAGGAAAGTAACTCACTCGCGTACATACTTGTACTTTACTCGAGTACTTCCATTTTATTTCCAATTTTAAGCAATTCCTAGAGTTGATTGCCTTAATTATTTTAACCACTGACATGATTAATGTTTGATGCTTAATCAGAGGAGGCTGAAGAACAGATGAAGTAAACATCAAGTTACATGATGTTAATAAGTCCGACTCACACTGAGGCTTTAATATGATCCCAGTCTGTATCTTTGAGTTACAAATCACATTTTTGTAATTAAATTAAAATTAAGTTACAGTTTTTGTTGTTGCTGTTTTTAAACATGTATTCATAATTTATAACAAGACACTTTTTAATGTCTTTGCTGCTCGTCTGATTGCTGGTTTGCACATTTTTAATTCCCTATTTCTGATGTAAACGGTTCAGTTTACTCCACTACACTGACTTCACACTATATTAGAACACAAGGCATGTAAATATATACTTTATACTGACAAACTGTGACATTAAATGTTCTGTTAGTGATGAAAATAGAACAACACAGCTCAATACTCAAGAATCGAGGGGTTTTACTTGTAATAGAGTATTTTTAAACGATGGTAATGAGTCCTTGTTGTGTCCTCAGGGTGTGGAATAACTTTATTTTTGTCTGTTTACGTCTTTGAGCAGATGTGCTGACAAACTGAGCACTTGTCCTTTGATTCAGGTTCAGTAAAGTTAATAAAGTCAACAACCTGAAGGTGCACAGGTGACTGTACAAGCCACACGGAGACAGACTCAGGTTAGTCAACAATTAATTTGTTTTAATCGTCCCGTTAAGCCCTTTAGTCTCTGGAGATAGGCCTCTTTAAAGTTCCCAGATTTGCTTTCATTGATCCTTGATCAGACAAAACAGCAGATTAAAGATTAAGTTTGTTCTCAGGAGACTTCACTTCACTCCAAATCATAAATCTGCAGTCCAAATAAACAACAACAACAACAACAACAACTGAATGAGCATTATTATTATCATTATTATTATTATTATTATCATTATTATTATTATTATTATTATTATTGTAGTCGCTGACTTGTTCTTAATGAGCAGTTTGGTTAATTGAGGCGCAGCTGCGCACGAGCGCTCCGTCAGGTGAGGTTATACAACATGAATCTTACCTGTGAAGTCAACGAACCGCTCTGACATCCACCTGCAGACGAGCTAACGCTTCCTGAAGGCAGACCCACCGACAGTAGACCCACACCGGGACCAGGACCGGCCGGGAGCCGGTGGATGCAGCCGGTAGTCCGGGTGAACTCCCCGAGAAGGAGACGGAGCTGCTGGTAGAGCCGCTGCCAGCGCAGTGTTGCGTTCACGGCCGCCGCTGAAGCCTATTTCTATGCACCTCCTCCTCCTCCTCTTCCTCCTCCTCCTCCTCCTCTGTAAGGAGATTTCCCTCCACCTGGTCCCGCGTCATCACCAGCTGGAGCCCCGGGCCAACCTCCTCCTCTGCTGGAGGAGGAATGTATGGAAGATCAACACTGAAGAAAAACAAAATGTAAAACATGATGTAAGTCCAAAAATAAATATTCTCATCCTGCTTTTAAACTATTGGCTTTGGTTACAAAATCTTTTTTTTTAATTGAAAAAACTTAAATTATGACCTTTAAAGGTCCAGTGTGTAGGATTTATTTTAGGGGAATCCAATGGCAGAAATTAAATATATTATAATAATTGTGTTTTCATGAGCGTAAAATCACCAAGAATCATTTTCCTCACCTCAGATTGAACCTTTTATATCTACAGAGGGAGCAGGGCCTGTGCCACGTCCTACGGTAGCCCAGAAGGGACAAGAAGAAGAGCCTGTTGTGTTTTTCATGTTTCCACCACAGTGGAAGGTGAGATGTTCAGTATCTACACCACAAGATGACACTAAATTAATATTAAAATAAACTAGGTCGACATTATCTCAAAATATTGTCTCTAAGTCAAAATAATAGTAGTGATGAAATTAAAATGTTGGGGAAAAAACTTATATAATAATAATAATTAGAATTGTGTCATTATGAATTAGTGAATCAATCTTAATATTATATCTCATAATTTAGTGTTTGCATCTATATTTTTCTAACCTCTGTTTGTTTGTAATTGGGGTCATGTTGTCTCCACTTCGTTTCCAATTAAAGAACCTGGGGAAATCCGGTCCGTCCGGTTTTCTAAGAAAGATTTAACAACTACTGTGGTGCCTTATTCATCAGCTGCAGTTCCTAGAAAGCTGAATGTTTTCCTTTTCTTAAAATCTTGTGTTCACATGTTGTTGTCTAATACAGTCACAGTCATTTCACCTAGAATATGGAACATCGAAGTGGCCAATATTCAAAATAAATGAATGAATGAATACTATTAAATAAATAATCCAAAGTGCTTCGATATACAAAATACATTTGTAGAGAATGATTAAAAAACAAGTTTAAGGGTTTTACAACATGAAGCAAAATGAGTAAAATAAGCAAAATAAAATAATTTCTTACACAATATTAGATACTAGAATGGCACTCAGTAGCACGCACACCTCTCCCAAGGCCCTACAGTCCACTCAATCAAGCCTAACCAACCAACCAACCAATCAACCAACCAACACATCAACCAATGAGCCAACCAACCAACCAACCAACCAACCAACCAACACATCAACCAACCAACCAACCAACCAACCAACACATCAACCAATGAGCCAACCAACCAACCAACCAACCAACCAACACATCAACCAACCAACCAACCAACCAACCAACTAACCAACCAACCAACCAACACATCAACCAATGAGCCAACCAACCAACCAACCGACGCACCAACCAACCAACCAACCAACCAACCAACACATCAACCAACCAACCAACCAACCAACCAACACATCAACTAATGAACCAACCAACCAACCAACACATCAACTAATGAACCAACCAACCAACCAACATATCAACCAACCAACCGACCAAACGGACACAGGTGAAAACATAAACTCCTTGGCGGAGGTAATAACTGACCTAATAACCTTACACACACACTGATACACACACACTGATACACACACTGATACACACACACTGATACAAATATGTTTTAAAGAGGGATTCAGGAGAGGTTTTGGTGCCTGCCAGTCTGATCTCCTCAGGGAGGCCTGGGCACCACTGGTTACTAATAATAGACCGATTGTGGTGAGACTTCTTCCTCAGGTGTCAGTGTTTTCAAGGTCAAAATAAACTCAGGAAATAACAATTGTTGCTTTAAAATACCCTTTTTTAAATATATATTGTTTTTCAATGATGGCATTTCTCATTAAAGAATCTTTCGGCCAATCACATGACCCAAGAAAACTGGCAAATGAATGTCATATATACGGCTATTTTTAAACCTTAATGGGGTTAGAAACTTGTAATGACGTATAATGGCCCAAGTCAGACACATTAAAAGTTGTTTCAAGATGAATCACTATGTGTTGCTGGTGGTTTTTAGGAAAACCTGGACCCTGCAGCAGCACCGTCAGCCTTATACAACGTGTGAAAGAGCAGTCAGCTCACATCAGTATTAGCTTTGCCCCACAGAGACGAAAATAATCAGATTATTCTCCAGAGCAGCTTGTTTGGTTCATGCTGGGAGGCCTCGACTCTATGTCGCTCTGTTGGTTCACCGTCTCCTCACTGATGTTTAACCAATGAGAACAGCATGACTGCCTGCTGCCCCGGAGCCAAGAGGCATGACTCAAATTAGCTGGAGTGCATCCTCCCTCTGAATGATTCATCGAACAGATCCAGATCCCTGGATGCAGCCTCAGAGGCGACAGGGCAGCTAAATGTTGATGTGAAGGAGGGAGGAGCGGCGGGTTTTGTTTAAAAGCATTTTTCTACCAGCTGAAACGTGAAGGAGCTATATATTAAAGAGCCTGTGGTTGAACTTTAAACCTCTCGTACATCAACCAAGACCGCACATGGATGACAGACTTTGGTCAACATGGGTGAACAACTCACACAGAAAATGGCATATTAACA
This sequence comes from Pagrus pagrus, assembly GCF_965226575.1. Lineage (NCBI taxonomy): Eukaryota > Metazoa > Chordata > Actinopteri > Spariformes > Sparidae > Pagrus > Pagrus pagrus. Next base: position 1,654,228 of record NC_140206.1, read on the forward strand.
GACAGAGGCAGGGTGGACGAAATAAAGTATACAGCTAACAGACTCTGCTAGCTGCTCCGGGAGACTCAGAAAATGGTGCTTGATTTAACAAACAACCCGACCACCTAACCAACCAACTGACCAACCAACCAACCAACTGACCAACCAACCAACCAACCGACCAACCGACCGACCGACCAACCAACCAACCAACCAACCAATATGAGAATATGAGAACACAATATCATCAAGTGTGGAGAAAATTGCTCTGACAGACAACTTGATTCTGCTTTATTGATTGCAACAGCAGAGGCTACAGTAACCTCTGCAGCCTGTCTGTTACCATCCCTACTGATAAAGATTCACTTCTTACAATCATATTACAAATGGCCTGCTGTCATGCAGGAAGGAGCTCATGCATCATTGACACGTTGAGCAGCGCTACATGCATAGACAGTGCAGTGAAGGATCTCCATTGATGACATGTGGAGGGAGAAACTCATGAGATACAGAATGAAACAGGACAGACGACTATCATACTGAAGAAAACTTAGAAACACGATGTTTCTCAAGCAAGTTCTGCACATATAAGGAGCATGAAGCGCGACTCCACCTGAAGTGGGTGCACGAGCTTGACCACGCATCGAGGGTGTAAATAAATCGAGGGTGCGAATCAATTTGGGATTGTGGGGCTTCTGAGTAATGGGTTACCTTACATGTGCAGAACTTGCCTTAGAAATCTCACGTTTTTAAGTTTTCTTCAGTGTCAAAGTAATCCAGTGTTAGTTGTCTGTACATCTACGAGCACACTGCGAACAGGAAGTGCTAACAGCTAATTCGGCGACATTTTAATGAGTTTTGTAGTTTGTTTTTTTGGGGTCATTATTTTTTCACCATAGCCTCCATGGTGTCCATGGTGTTTTATATCTATGGAGGGCTGTTTGAGACTGTGTTCATGGAAGGTCAGGCCATTTTATCTTGTGCTGCAGCTTATTAACTCTCCGCTGCTGCACTGATATTGTCTTTATCTTTAACACGGCAGTCACCTCCGGCCTGTTAAATGTCAACAGTCGACACAGGGTGAAGCCCTGCAGCATACGTTGACGGTGAAGGTTAAAGCAACGCTCCCATGGTGTGTAATTTAGACGAAAGCCTTCCAGTGATTTTCCCTCCTAATCTGAGGGAAGGGGATTAGATTAAATCCGTTGCATAGTGACTGTGACATCACCACCGACCCATTTCACAATGCATAATCACAGAGTGGCCTGCCGGGCGATGGTTTCTCCTTTATGTGTCTGAGCCACAGAAAACGCTGCAGCCCAGAGACCTCCGGCAGACTCCTTCTCCACCAGGAGTCCTACTGATCGGCGCTGAGAGCTCCTCGCTGACAGCTGCATCTCTTGACTTATTTACAAAGCTGTTAGTAACGTTTACTGAGAAATGTACAGACATACTGAGCTAAATTTGTGTCACGACAAGTGAACGCTAAGAGTTTGTAGCCGTGCCAGAGGTGGGAAGTGACAAAGTACAAATACTTTACATTAGTAGATTTTTCGGGTATCTGTACTTTGTTTTACAAAACTAATAAATTCATTGATGAAACAATGTGGACATTATTTCATGATGAAATTAGTCTTTTCAGTCATTGTTCTTCTTCAGTTCACGTCACCTGTGATGCTCTGTCGGTTTCCTCTGGGGACCATGAATGTCTGTAAAAGATTTATAGGATTTTCAGCACCTTAAAACACCAAAAGGTCCACGTGTCTGAGTATGTTACAGTCTCCAACCTGAAGTTTTCATCATCAGCAGAGCTTCGACTGAGGACAACCTTCATCTGTATTGTTTGAGTTCACGTCATCGCTTATCATCTGTCTTTGTATCGCGACTCAAGGATGCACAAACCTTCAGCGTATGTACGCTGCGAGGTCGAGGCAGCGTTTCTCGTTTCTTATGGCGACCAGATGGAGAGGCCGTCATAACATAACATGGGAAAGAAATAATAGAGACTCGGGGCGAAGAGAGCCGAGGGAGGAAATGACAGCCTTGGAAATGAAGCTGAGAGCCCTCGTACATAAAGGGAAACGTATAATAAATAATAACATATCAGATAAAAATAACAGATATTTTATCTGTGAAGCTCCAGAAACGTCACCTGACTTCTGGTGAACTGTTCCTTTAATCGTGCTGTGTGTGTGTGTGTGTGTGTGTGTGTGTGTGTGTGTGTGTGTGTGTGTGTGTGTGTGCGTGTGTGTGTGTGTGTGTGTGGTATTGGACTCATTCTGTCACTTCGCCTGTTTGTCACTCTGCAATTAAACTTCAACATTGTTCGCTCTGAATTATGTATCTGCTGCTGCAACCACACACACACACACACACACACACACACACACACACACACACACACCATACTGTATCTGTTGATGAATCTGGAGAGTAAAAGTACAATAGTTACTTTGGATCTTTGGGGGAACAGTAGTTGAGTATAAGTACTCAGTTACCTGTCAGGCTCGGCCTCCTGCTGCCAGGTGGCAGCAGCGCACCAACACAGTTTCAGGCGGCAGATTTAATCTTTATTCATTTATCAGTTTGTTTATGACTCGTTCAAATCGTTCAAACTTTATCAGTAACACGCCCGCAGACACTAACGGCCCGAGCAGAGTTAAAACAAACGCACGCTGTCGATGAGGCAGCCATTTTCTTCTCCGCTCATCATGGCGTTCAGCTCCATGGCGCCTAATGCTCGCCATTTTAACTCAATTGGTGTGATGTAAGCGCCGACTTTTAATCCCTGTGCACATCCAGCGGTGATCTGATGGACAATAATCCAGAGCGAGCGCCGCAAATCGCGCTGAAAGCTTCATCGTGTGAATCGTTCTTTATCACAGCATTACAAAAAGATTACATTCAAGCTGGACGCGTCATTTAATGTTCCTGTGACGTGTTTATTAATAAACATGAAGCCTGCAGCTGTGATGTGATGGAAACAAACAACAAACAAACAAACAAACAAACAAACAAACACATGAGATTTGCCTCAAGTAAAGTACAAGTACACAAAAAAGTTCAGTACTTGAGTAAATGTACTTCACTTCCATCACTGTCTGCTGCCTTCATTAAACTTCCTGCTTATGAGAAACAAAGTATCAGTACTCAGTAATCAGCTGATATTACCAGTGATGGAATGTAACTAAGTACTGTACTTAAGTGCAATTTCAAGGTACTTGTACTTTACTTGGGTATTTCTATTTTCTGCTACTTTATACTTTCACTCCACAACATTTATTTACTTATTTTTTTACAATATTGTAGTTTTTACTCAACTGCATTTATTGTAGTTGAGTAAAAAGTAAAAGTAACTTGTAACTACAGTTATTAAATAAATGTAGTGGAATAAAAAGTACAAAATGTGCCTCTAATATGAAGCCGAGTGGAAGTGTAAAGTAGCAGAAAATGGAAATACTCAAGTAAAGTACAAGTACCTCATATCTGTACTTGAGTAAATGTACTTCACTTCCATCACTATCTGCTGCATTCATTAAACTTCCTGCTGATAAGAAACAAAGTATCAGTACTCAGTAATCAGCTGATATTACAAGTGGTGTAATATAAGTATATTTACTCAAGTACTGTACTTCAGAGCAATTTTTAGGTACTTGTACTTTAGTTGAGTATTTATATTTTCTGCTACTTAATACTTCCACTCCACTACATTTATTTGATAACGTTAGTTACTAGTTACTTTACAGATTACATGCTGCATCAGAGTAATAGTAGTTTTAAATCATTTTTATTTGTGTCATTTTATTTTGGTCAACCCCAAAGTATTCAGTACAAATAAACAATAAGTATAAATACATTTAAACGAGCTGCTTTGGCTCTGACCGACATGTAATCTGTAAAGTAACTAGTAACTTTAGGATCTTCTCAAGAATCACTTGATGCTTTCAGCACACGATGATGAAACACGTCACTTTGCTCTGATTTAAACCCAACAGGTGAAACAGGAAGCGTGTGGAAACTGCTCTTCTGTTTTACTTCACGTTTAGAAATCGGCCACTTCCTCACAACGCTTCCACCGAGCATCAACTTCCTCCTCAGCGGTCACCTGGACCCACGGCAGCAGGGCGACGCCACTCCGGACTCAGACTCCGCCTCACGTCTCTGACGCCAGAAACATGTTGACTTTGGTATTTAACGGTCCTGGTCTGAATCCACTCTGTGCAGGAGACCACATGGACACCGGTCCTGCTGAAACACTGCAGAAGATAATCTGTTAATCGTTTGAGTCAGTGGTTCTGATCCACTGTGACGATGTGCTGGCCTGAAACTGCCAGAATCAAACATAAATAAATAAAATAAAACGACAATAAAAGAACCAAAAACAAATATTTGAAATATTAATGCACGTTAATCAAACGTGACATCAATCGATATGTCTGTTTTTATTTGCTTCTGTATTAATCCACCAGTTTAGTTATTTTACCGCCGTATTTGCTGTGATTGGCTCTGATTTGTGTAAAGACGCAGAAATGTATAAAGAATATCCAGAATATAAATACGTAAATACATTTTAAAATGAATAAATCGATAAATGAAAGAGAAGATTAAATGAGAAAGTGGTTAAAAACAGAGGCATATTAAAACAGAAATATCAATTTATATCAATTTATAGATTATGTATATTATTTTGGGAGCATTTAAGGGCATATTAATTGATTTATTGTCGACTCTGGCAGTTTAAGTTCTCCAGACGACCGTTTTAAACTGAAACCTTGTGTATTTGGACGGCTGGTCGACATTGGAAGGACTGTGGGATCTTGAACAGACATTTTTATAAACTAAACAATTAATTTATCATAAAAACATCAAGTCAGTAAGTTGCTGCAGGTAACTGGCTGCTTGTGATATAAAGTCTGAATCCTCCTTCATAAACTGCTCCTCAGGCTCTCTGTTGATCTTTCTCTGACCTCTGACCTTCCTCTGTTTGCACCCACTCTGATTTGAGGCCTCAGCAGTGAGATTAGACGCTCGGACTCGATAAGGATCCTTTCAGACTCAACAGCTTCAGGACTGAAGGAGTCGTTGAGCAGAAACCCGGCTGCAAAACTTCCTTCTGAAAAATAATGAGAGCGTCACTTCCTTATTTGCTCCTGAGGAAAGTAATAAAGTGAGTCACCGCTCGCCGCCCTCTTTACTCTCCTCCTTCACTGCTTCCTGCTTCCTCGTCTGTTATCACGGTAACACACTCTCCCTCACACACACCTTCTCAGAGCACTTTACGCTTCACACCATGGGGAACTTTGCTGCCAACGAGGGACTCTCCATCTTCGTTATTGTGAGTGTGATCTGAATTTATTTACCGTTAAATCGACTCTTCTCTCTGTGAACAGACTGGATGCTAAACTTTACTCATCTAGACTCTGCTGTGTTCAGTTGGACTCTGATTTTATCTTAACGGTTAGAAAAAGTGGTGTAAAGATGACACTTTAATTCCGCCAGCGCTTTATTGCAGCTACATTTAAAGCGTCTGGTGCATCATTTCAAACATTTTCCCACAGTTCATCCAACAATGTGGAGATCTTTATAAGACTTTAAAATAGTTTTGCTCGATGTCCTGCAGCTGAAATGATGGATCCGTCAGATCCACAGGGTTTAAAGACTCCAGCCGGACTGTAAGTCCGACCCAATCACCAGAATAAATGTAGATTCTTTGAGCTGCAACTTCTCTTGTCACCACGCTGTGATTACGCTCTGGTTTGGGTTAGAAGACGTCAGCGTCTGGGCTGAAACATCTCAGCTGTGCTCATTAAAAACAGTGATGTGTAAATGTTCCTCGACATCAGTGGTTCACAACTTGGAGGTCGAACTGGAGCCCTGAGGTAAAGCTGAGGGGCTGCAGGATGGTCGACATGCAGAGAAGTTACAGTCTTTTCTTCCAATCTTTGCTTTTTTGAGGATGACAGGGTAAATTTGGGCTTTTTAAAAATGATTCAAAGAAAACAGAAATGGTGGAGAAACACGTCTAAACATGCAAGTTAGACCAGTTAACTTTAAATTTGAAAAGCCAAACTGGACTCGGGGTGAAGGAGCGTGACCGCTGTGTGTTTTAAACATGTTTATTTCCACCAGTTGTGAAACTCTCGTGTTGTATCTGCACAATTTGAACCTCTGATCTCTGAACAGTGAAACGTTTCTTGGTTGGATGTATTTTGACTCACTGGAGCGAAACCTTTCGACTGAACATGAAACGTGTCTGCTTGTGTTACAGCTGGTGTGGCTCGGGCTCAACGCCTTCCTGTTTGTCCATTTCTACATGAGATTCCTCGGGGAGACATGGTTTTACACCAGAGTCCTGCTCGGGGTGAGTCTGACCGGCCACAGACTCTTTCATCATTTACACTTCATGAAAAACTTTAAATAAATCGAAAACTTTGACTAATGTAGGGCACAAAGTGACGCTGTGCCTTTCCTCGGCTCGGTCCTGTTCCTTAAATTCAAATCATCACACACATTTCATATCTGATAAGATATAAACGACAAATCAAACCATTCATGAAAGGTGTAGGAAAGTATGAACAGTCAGCGGGCTTTCTCAGTTCCTCTAAATAGACGAGGAAGTTCCCCACATTAACATCAAATTTAACTAATAATGCAGCTGCCCCCCCACTCCTCTTCTTCTTCTTCTCCTTTTTTAAAACTGTATGTCATGCAGCCGCAACTATTCAGGTCACTTTTTAGGCAAAAACACTAAAAGTTCTCGTGTTACGGCCTCTGAAAGGTCAAAACTCTACTTCTACGACATCAAACGGAGTATATTTGAATTTCGGACACGTGCACCTTGAACACTTTGGCCTCTTGGAAACTGACATGTTACAGACTCGAGTCGCAAAAGGACAAAGAAATAATTCGTAAGCTAAGCAAGTCTACTTCAGTAATTCAATGAAGTCACACTGAATGTAAAAAAATGTATATCATGTGTGTTATGACTCTGAAGAAGACAGTGATTTAAGAAACAGAAACGCTCCTTACATGTGCAGAACTTGCCTTAGAAACGTTGTGTTTTAAAGTTTTCTTCAGTATCACAGTGATCCAGTGATAGTTGTCTGTACATACATGAGTACGCTGCGAACAGGAAGTGCTAACAGCTCATTCGGCTCCCTCTTCATGGAGTTTTTGAGCATTTTTCATTGTTTTAAGTTGTAAAAAAAGTCCCCAGCTGCTTCAGTTGTTTAGCAGAACGCTGCAACCCTGTTTTATTGTGAAGCTCCAGAAATGTTTTGTGAGACTTCACCGGACTTTCCATCAACATGAGGGAGGAGATGATGACTGAATGTTCATTTTTGGGTGTAATGTTCCTTTAAGTCCTTGATAGATAACAAAAACAATACCGTTATCACAGCTGACACATCGTTAGGTACAAATTAACACGCATTTCCAGAGAAACACTAAATAATATATTCCCGCAAACACCTCCACACCCACAGTAATCACACCTGCTTTATCTGCACTGCCTGCTGTTTATAATTAAACTGCACCGTAGTGAAGGGAAGCAGGTCTGACGTGAGGTTAAAGATCGCTCTGTGGTCACAGCTGGCTGCAGTGAGAAGTGAAACACAGGCTGCTTGAGCACTTTCTTATGTTTCTTCTCTATTTAAATATCATCACAGATGCAGAGAGATGAGTAACACCTTCTTAAGTTGCTGCTTTGTACTTTTTATAGATAAAAAAGCTCAAATATTAAGAGAACCTGTAAGGTTTTATAAGGTAAAGGTTGAGGTTTCGATGATACATATAAATCCAGAAAGTATGTAAAGTATGTACACGTCAGTGTGAAGTTTGTCTGTGAAGTCATTAATTTACAGCGGTGAGGATGAGTTGAGTGTTAATGAACAACAGAAACATAAAGATTTATTAATGAAGACATGGTGGTGCCGCCTGAGACAGTGTGGGTGGATTACCAGTGTTAAAGTTTAAATGAAAAGTGTGTCAACTCCTGTGGAAGCATAAAGCTGCCAACATTAAAGTTAAATCAATTTCTTTATACAATTTAAATCAACTCCTGCCCAAATTAAAACTGAAACTCAATTCAACAAATGACACAAACAAAAGTAAAACATTTATCGTCGTGAAAATTCAAATGACAAACTGGAATATTGTGTTTGATTTTCATTAAAGGTGCGTTATGTAAATCCTGCTGATTAACTGCTGATACATGTCACTGCTATTAGCTCGTTAGCCGTGCAGCTAGTGGGTCCAAATACAGGCTCAGAGCAACAAAAGTTATTTATTCACGTCATAACAATGTTTTTAAGGACAAGAGACACTTTTACTCTGCTCCTTTCTACAGATCTGTAGACGAGTTATTAATATCTGCAGATAATAACCAGGAAACCTCAGATGCAGACAACGACCTCGCTGCCTGCTTTGACTCAAACTCATTTCCATGTAGTTTTAGTTCTTCTTTGTGTTCATGTCAGTTTGTGGTTAGCCAGACAAACTCCACCAATTAACATCTGGACTTTTATTTAACTCCTTTCTCCATTAAAAAAACCCTCTTAAGTTCAAAATGAGTATTTCATCGTAAGCTCGTCACATTTTGAAGTAACCCTGCTCTTCTTTAACCCGTCAGCACGCTCTGTCGTGGGCCAGAGCTCCTGCTGCCTGCCTCAACTTCAACTGTATGCTCATCCTGCTGCCAGTCTGTCGAAACCTCCTTTCCTTCCTACGTGGCTCCATCCAGGTATCCACACTGAGACGCTTACTCCTAACCATTAACATTAAGTTGTATAGCGTTCTGTCTTTAATCGCTCATCGTTCGTTATCGTTCTTGTCTGTACTCAGTGCTGCAGCCGCACAGCCGCTCGCCAGCTAGATCGAAACATCACCTTCCACAAACTGGTGGCCTACATGATCGCCTTCCATACAGGTACTGTTTTCACCGAAGACGTTCACAGTGTTACAACAACTTTCCACAAGTCAGAGAAGACTGATACCTCGTAACAAAGTAAGACTGCTGTTAGAGGCACAGGAAATCACGCCTCCCTGGTGCCATCAGTCTATCTAGAGAAGAGTCTTAAATTTCTATCCCATTTTCCTCCAGAGTTGTCAGATGCCCAGTATTTGCAGCAGATAAGCAGCATTTTGCAGCTTCTGCGGTCTCATGTGACCTGCGTGGTTTTGTTGGAGAAGTTTTGACGAATTAAAGTCACTTAATATAACTTCTTTCTCACAGCCGTGCACATCGTTGCACACTTGTTTAACTTCGAGTATTTCATGGACGCCCAGCTGAACCGCAACAGCAGCCTTCTCCCCTTCGTCCTGTCTGAAATCGGCAACGGGGACAACGCCTCCTTCCTGAACCCCATCAGGAGTAACGAGACGGTGAGTTGTGGTTGACTGAATACAAGTTCAGTGTTGCAGCTTCTTTTTTTTTACTTGTAGTTTGATGCCTACTGTCTTGCTAAAAATGTGAAATCCCCTCTGTTTAATTGCAAAATTTGGTTTCCATGAGTAAAAAAGAAAATAGTATTTCTTCATCCAACAAACTTCCTCATTGGAGGCATTCGTCCCTCGATATTTGGTAATTCCTCTCCTCCTTCCTCTTTGCTAACACAGATTCTCTTCAGATGCAGTAACAGAAACAAAAGAGATCTTTTGTGTCATCGAAACATAAAATAAGCAGATTCCTCGTGGCGTCCAACAGTTTTCAGATCTACGTTGGTTTTTCACTCAAAATCAGAAATATTCTGAATCTGAAAAAAAATCCTCCTCTTTGTCCTTCACTGTTAACAAAGATTTTAAATGTGACGTTAGGTTTAATGGCAGTTTACTTGCCGTTACATTTAATAATCTTATTTTATTGTCAAAGAAAAACATCTGATCAAAGTATTAATGTCTTACTCTTGACCCGACTTGTAAAAACAGACTGATTTCAGTTCCTTTTGTCTGGCACTCACCAAAGAAACAAGTCCAACCCAAACCCTACAGGGGATGTCCCAACAGGGAGAGGAACTATGGCAAAACACATTTGGTACATGAGGGAAGTTAGCCAACAAACATGACCTGCAGAAGTCATTCAAGAGGAAACAAGTGAGGAAATGTTTGAGGTGACACGACCCACGCCGTGACTGATGAGCTGTGTGGTGTGAACTGAGGGTAAAGAGTTTAAAAAGTGACAATCAGTGAATATCTGACTGTGTTTTGGTGCAGAATCCTACCGTCGTCATGTTCACCACCATCGCCGGGCTGACGGGCGTGGCCATCACGCTGGCCCTCATCCTCATCATCACGTCATCCATGGAGGTGATCCGCAGGTCGTACTTCGAGGTGTTCTGGTACACCCACCATCTGTTTGTCATCTTCTTCATCGGACTGGTGCTCCACGGCTTTGGGTAAGAGGCCACAAAACAAAGTCAATCCCTTTCCGAGAAGCACCTGCCTGTCAGGGACTCTGATTTACGGACACTTTATCTGAGACTTATCTGCTCGACCGTGACCCTGCTTCAACTTGGCCGTGACTTAAACTTGACTACAATCAGTGTCTACTATGACTCTGTTTGGACTCTGTCTTGGCTCTAACGTGACTCAGACTTGACTCAACTTGACCGAACCGTGACCCTGTTTTGAGACTCGGACTTACCTCATCATTTTCTATGGTTCTGCTTTGGACATCAACAACTTTACCTTAAATATTAAACTACGTGCAGCATAAAATTTAATAAAGTAAACAAATGTGCAACTTTAAGTAATTACAGCCAATATTAATATTCTTCGAGTCCTGAAACACTAAAACACTTGGTTCAGATTCCCTCAGTTTCACTAACGTTAATAGTAATAATGCTCATTACTAAATATCTCCTCTGTGTTTTGTTCATTGGCTGCAGGCGGATCGTGCGAGGACAGACGAAGGATAGCCTGAAAGACAGTAAGCCGGTGGATTGTGCTGATCGGTTTGAAGACTGGGGAAAAAACGGCTCCTTCTGTCCTGTACCGGAGTTTGCTGGAAACCCACCGATGGTGAGCTGTTAGACATGTTTCTGATTTTCCAAGTGATTAACGTTGATCGGTCTACTTCAATCACTGGTCTGAGCATGTGACGTCGTCTTTCTAGCTGTTGATATTAATATAAATGCTCCTTCTCTCCAGACATGGAAGTACGTTGTGGGCCCCATGATCCTCTACGTGTGCGAGAGGCTCGTCCGCCTCTATCGATCCCACCAGAAAGTGGTCGTCACCAAGGTGTGTGTGTGCTAAAATAAAGGACGTGTATGCTGTTGCGGCCTGTCGAGGCTACAACAGCATTTCAGCATTGATCTTGAGTCATTGGGTCACGTGACATGCTGTTCGCACCTGTCCCTCAGGTGGTGATGCACCCCTCCAAGACGCTGGAGCTGCAGATGAAGAAGAAAGGCTTCCACATGGAGGTGGGGCAGTACGTCTTCATCCAGTGTCCGTCCGTCTCCCGGCTGGAGTGGCACCCCTTCACCCTGACCTCCGCCCCCGAGGAGGACCACTTCAGCGCCCACATCCGTATCGTTGGAGACTGGACTCAGGGGCTGTACGAGGCCTGCGGAGGAGACAAAACGGAGCCTCAGGAGGCCTGGCAGCTACCCAAGTAAGGCACCAGGAAACTGCGGCTGAAATTGCCTGTGATTACATTTGATTGCACCCTCCACCTCCTCCATGCCGCTCTCCTTTGAAACTCCAGCAGTCGGGGTCACATTTACAGCCCAGAGGCTTTTATTGTACATCTTTGTAATTCTTTCTCCCTTCAGCGTTGAGAGGCAGAGAAATTGTTGAAATTATACAATATTACTATCATACCAACGTCAAAGTAGTTGTCCTGGTGAGCAAGCTGGAACATTTTTCTGCTTCCCGCAGACCAAACCATGAAAAGCAGAGGCAGTTATTCAGAGCTGCTACCTTCAGGGACACATTTTGACTCAGAAGACAGACCGATGGACTCGTGGACATGAGACATTGTCATCAGGAAATATTTGTTGTTTAGATCCGATCGATATCTGTCTAATCAGTCTCTCTCTGTGTTCCCAGGCTGGCCATCGACGGCCCGTTCGGTACAGCCAGCGAGGACGTGTTTCGTTACGAGGTCGTGATGCTGGTCGGCGCTGGAATCGGCGTGACTCCGTTCGCCTCCATCCTCAAGTCGGTGTGGTACAAACGCATCCAGAACAACCAGGAGGTCTTCACCAAGAAGGTGAGGCAGGTTGTCACACCAGCAAACTGGTGAAGTAAAGATGTGTTTACTTAAAAACACAGTAAATAAAGAGACGTTTGTGTGTTGCTGTTGTCCACAGATCTACTTCTACTGGCTGTGCCCGGAGACGCAGGCCTTTGAGTGGTTTGCAGACCTGCTGCAGTCTCTGGAGGGTCAGATGGCGGAGAAGGAAATGACCGACTTCCTCAGCTACAACATCTACCTCACCCGCTGGAAGGAGACCGAGGTACGACCGGCTCATGCGACGACCTTTTTCATTCAATCTAATGAACCGTTTCCCTGAGAACAAACGTGGTCTTTTCTTTGTCAGGCGGCGCACTTCCGTGTTCACCACGAGGCGGAGAACGACCCGATCACAGGGCTCAAACAGAAGACTTTTTACGGGAAACCCAACTGGGACAACGAGTTCACCAACATTGCGACGAAGCACCCGGGGTGAGGCCCTAACACACAGAGTAGTTACTCAGTGGACCCATAACTACTGATTACTTAATCATTAGTTACTGTTTTATTTCACCTCACTTGAAACTTTAGTCCTTGTTGTCCCTGCTGCTGCTCGCATGCTTCCTGCCATCACTGCTACTAATAATTGCATTGTTGGTCTCCTGCAGCACTAAAGTGGGCGTCTTCCTGTGTGGTCCACCTCGGCTGGGCAAATCTCTGGAGAAACAGTGTCTGTCCCACTCTGAGGCCGACGTCAAGTTCATCTTCAACACAGAGAACTTCTAGAAGAAACTCCTGAAGGACGACCAGAAAACAGCGCGAGGAAACGTCCCAAGTATCAGTGAGACTGACGGTTAGATTTTGAATCACGTGCATGAAAATCTGTCTTTACTTCTCACCGCAGACGTTTTGTAAAGACGCCGTTGTTGCTCAAAGATGGAAGAAATAACTCCGCTGTGTTTTCCACATTACCTTGTTCTCCTTTTTCTGCTACATCGATCAGTGAAACTGCTGGTTTCTAAACTTTTCTTCCTATTTTTTTTATCTTTATTTAGTTTTTTCTATTTGTCAGGATTTCTGAAAAGCAGTTTTGGTTTTATTTTCCAACCTTAGAGAGGCAAGAAACAGGAAATAAACTTCCTGTCCACTTTCATCTGATTTACTGAACATCAGTCGACCTTTGCCAGCATTTATAAACACTGTACGCGAATCCTGGATGTGGTTTTAATAGGTTTTTTAAATGTTTTTTTACCTTTTCTGTTCAGCTTTACTGTCCTTGTTTTAGCTTTGCTGCTACTCCTGTGTAAATAGTTTTGGGAGATGAATTCTTTGTACGTGTGCCAATAAAGCTGATTCTGACTAATTCTGATTGTTTCTGGTTTAGTTTGGCTACAAACCTGCAGGCTTCTGGTCCACGAAGTCACTCTGTGAATAGTACTTGAGTTAAAGTCTTAAAGTGTCAGATATGACATGTACTTCTAGCAATAAATGTAGTTAATAAGTCCAAGTAAAAGTAAATTAAGCATAGATTTACATGTGTGTATAAACTGTTTATTTAGCGTTGTGTGATGTAAATAAATGTATTATTTTATATGTATTTTTAAAGTTTAAGAACACAGAAGTGGATCCAAGACAATTCAAACCAAGGGGGGAAATAATACAACTTTTCTCAGCTTCAGGTACAAAATAAACAGAATCAACACAAATAAATCTCTTCATGTTTATTTTCCTGCAGCTCCGAGTACAAAAACCCTCCTCTTCCTGTCGTTGACACGATGACAAACATCAGAAAACACAGAAGAATCAAACTGAATGTGTTGATCTCAGCTGCTTCATGCTGTCAGTGATAAATATCAGCTAAATGAAACTATTAAAGCACTGCAGTGACATGAGAAGATAAATACAATAAGACGATGATGTTTTCATGCATCTGAAGGCCGAAACACGAGAAAATAATACAGCTGGTTTCTTTTCTGCAGCTTTAACCGAGCGGAGACGACACACAGCTGTGTGGAGGTGGACTCTGTGGCACTTTGTGGCCCCCTGCTGGTCACATGAACACGGTGCACTCCTCCTCTGGCGGTAGTGATGGTCATCTATGAGTGTGTGTGTGTGTGTGTGTGTGTGTGTGTGTGTGTGTGTCCTATGCGATAGCCACAGCGAACACACTGACCACACAGTACATGGTGCGGTTCTCCCATCTGACGGTGCAGCTTCCTGCAGAGAGGAAACAACACACAGGTGAGAAAATGGAGGAACAATGAACAGAAATAAAAGAAGAGGAAGTAAAGAAAACCGAACTTCACTGAATAAAACACCAGAAAGTAACTGAACGTATAACAATAGAACATAAAGCTCTGTTTTATTAGGTTAAAATGTGGGTTTAAAACGCTTTTTATAAGAAATAATCGGCTTTAAAGAGGCTGCGTGTCAACGTAACTGGACGAGACTTCTGCCTCACAACAATCACTGATCACGTCGGCCATTTTCACCTGAAGCTAACGTCTGCAGCCATAAATAATAAGTGTTACAGCAGCGCAGCTGATCAGCCGAGATCTGAGGAGGTGCTGTCAACTCTGCTGTCCAACTCTGAGAGAGGTGTGTGCAGCAGAGTCGGTAAATGCTTCATCTTCAAGCTGCCATGTGAAAACTATATTATTGTAGACACACGTGAAAGACGCTGCAGATGGAGACATGTTTTGTTTGATTACTGAAAAGATGCAGCTTTTATTTTGTAGCCCGCTGTAAGTCTGAGGACTGGAAGGACTTTCAGAATAAAAGGGGGATTTAAATGATGAAAAGTCGCCGTGTGCAGTGATATAGATCATCGAGGATGACGAACACTGAGATGCATCGAGAATCGTCGACAGCTGAATCGTAATCGAATCGTGAGGCCGGTGAAGATTCACACTTGTCTCTCTGACACGTTCGGCTCTGTAGGCTACACTGTGTGGCTCCTCATGGTCTTCTTCTTCTATGTGTTTATTGGTGGATCAAAGTGTTGCGCTCGTTAAGTCAATTTAAAACCATCTGGCATCATTAGTATCACGTTTCTCTGTGACTTTACACTCTGCTTACCGTCCATGGCCGTGTCCCAGTAGCAGGAGTTAGCTGTGTGGAGGCCCGCTCCTGTTTTCTGCATCACAGCACACGTCACTGCACGGACAAACAGTCACAATAAACACTTCTGGATGCAATCACACGTCAGGAGCACATATTTAGGAACATGGACGTGTGCAGGCCTGATGAAGTTCACTCGAACACACCGATGTATTTGTAAGGTTTCCCCACTTTGACCATCTGTGTGAGGCAGCGCTCCACGATGCTGGCCGTCCATTTGTTCACCAGACTCTGGCTGTAGTCGTCACTCCCGACGACGCTCTCGATGCACTGACATTAACACACACACACACACAGATAACAAGTCAGTGTTTACAGTCATGTGGGAGTCACTGGGTGCTGGTTCACCCCGAGGAGACTGAATCACAGAGCACACACTGTTTCCTGTTTCAGCACAAACGCATCATTCCTGACCATTAACGTGTTTTCTCTTTGATAAGTTCGTCACCACACGTAGGAGCTGAGACGTAACGGGACAAAGAATATCATCTAAATTTAACCTGTCAGGAGGTTTCGGCCTCATGTGACAAAGACAGACTTTGAAAACAGCCTGAAGCTAAAGTTATTAACTCTCACCTTAAAAAACTTTCCTTAATAATAAAAACTGAACCTCTGCAGGATCACAGCAGTTTGTTTCTCTACTGGAGCAAAAATGGGGCTGATAACATTTAACTAACAAACATTTAGAGAAATTTAAAGACAATTTACACGTAAAACTTCTGCAGTACAGCCCATAGTTTACACAATCATATATGTTGGTTTTTTACTTATTTGCATTTAATTTCATACATTCACCAACAAACGTCTGCGTGTTTCATTGGTCTGACAGGATAATAATGATGATAACAACCTTTAAAGTGAGAGACAGAGCTGGACTCGATGTTAAATGGTTGTGATTACCTCTTTCACGATGTTATCAGCCTCCTCAGAGTTGAAGGAGCCCTGAAAGTGTGAAACAACACACACATTTTACATACAACAACGTTAGAAGACTGTTAAAACCAGCTACAGACACATTAAAACCTGGTTATTAAGCACATAAATCACAGTTTAGCGTTAAATCCCTGTAGGATTAATGCAAGAAACACACAATAACTCATATATAAACAGATAACAAGCTAGTTCTGGTATAAAACGCAGTGTTGCATCGTGATTTTACACTGAAAAATAAAGAATTAGCATCAAAAATCAGCTTGGACGTGACGCTAGGAGCGGCTAGCTTGGGCAGCTAGCCAGCTGTTAGCTCGCTGGTTTCTAGCGTCACATATTAAAGACACGTCGCGTCACAGACAGACCTCGTTGCCGTTGTGATATTCCTCCATTCCTCTCATCGATCGCTGCGGTGAGGAGCTGGAAGTCACTGTGCGGAGTCAAAACAGGAGAAAACGCGGAGATGTTGTGACTTCCTGTGAGCTGTCAACAGAGCCGACGAAGAAGAAGAGCGACAACAAACCCCCGAAGAAGAAAAGGCGCGATAGCGAGCTAGCTGCTGACACCTGCTGGAGTGTTACCGCTAATTCAGTGAAAACAACTTCAGTGAAGTTAGTTTTACATTTAAAATGTAAAAACAAGAGGCGTATCTCATGCAGCCAGTGTAGTCACATGATCCCACATGATTTTGAGTCAGTTGATCACATGACCTGGAAGCTATTGAGCTAAAATGCTAATATTTACATATAAAAATGAGTCAGAGCAGGTCTCTGTGTCCTCTCCCTCCATCATGCTGTGACTGTCCCTCTGTCCCTCTGTGCTGCCTGCACTGTGACCAGATACCATCATTGTACAGCCATATATATATATATATATATATATATATATATATATATATATATATATAGTGAACAAAGACTGACCCTGATGATCATTTTCATTTGATGCATTGAATATTCTGCTTTTATTGCTGCTAGTGTTATTTGCTTTAACCTTACCAGGCCTGTTTAAGTGCAACATCTCCTGAAACCTGTGACGTGCTGCTCAGATGTGCCGATGACGCTGGTGTTGTTGAGGAGGGAGTTGACACAGGTGGTCCAAGACCAGAATTTTTAACTCTGCTGATGAAACACGTGAAAGACCGGCCCATTTGTGATGGACCAGGAGGTTCTTGGTCTACAGTGCAGATGGTATATAGAAGGTTCATTCAAATCAACAGTTAATTTAATAACTGATGAAGAAACGGGGAAAGAGGTGAGAATAGCATGAAGCTAGAGTGTGGTAGGACCGAGTTTTACATAGTTCCTGTCGTGTTTTAAGACAGTTTTTACTTCCTGTATCTCATACGCAGAACTGGCTTCATTCATTAGTTTCTGATAGGGTAGGGTTACACCGTGCTGTGTACGTCACTGAGTAAAGCTAGCTAACAGTGCCTCTGCTCTACACCTAGCTAACAGTTTCTCTACTCCACACCTAGCTAGCAGTGCTTCTGCTCTACACCTAGCTAACAATGTTGCCACTCTACACCTAGCTAACAATGTTGCCACTCTACACCTAGCTAACAGTGTCTCTGCTATAAACCTAGCTAACAGTTTCTCTACTCTACACCTAGCTAACATTGTTGCCACTCCACACCTAGCTAACAATGTTGCCACTCTACACCTAGCTAACAGTGTCTCTGCTCTACACCTAGCTAACAATGTTGCCACTCTACACCTAGCTAACAGTTTCTCTACTCCACACCTAGCTAACAATGTTGCCACTCTACACCTAGCTAACAGTGTCTCTGCTCTACACCTAGCTAACAATGTTGCCACTCTACACCTAGCTAACAGTTTCTCTACTCCACACCTAGCTAACAATGTTGCCACTCTACACCTAGCTAACAGTGTCTCTGCTCTACACCTAGCTAACAATGTTGCCACTCTACACCTAGCTAACAGTTTCTCTACTCCACACCTAGCTAACAATGTTGCCACTCTACACCTAGCTAACAGTGTCTCTGCTCTACACCTAGCTAACAGTGCCTCTGCTCTACACCTAGCTAACAGTTTCTCTACTCTACACCTAGCTAACAATGTTACCACTCTACACCTAGCTAACAGTGCCTCTGCTCTACACCTAGCTAACAGTTTCTCTACTCTACACCTAGCTAACATTGTTGCCACTCTACACCTAGCTAACAGTGTCTCTGCTGTACACCTAGCTAACAGTTTCCTACACCTAGCTAACATTGTTGCCACTCTACACCTAGCTAACAGTTTCTCTACTCTACACCTAGCTAACATTGTTGCCACTCTACACCTAGCTAACAGTGTCTCTGCTGTACACCTAGCTAACAGTGCCTCTGCTCTACACCTAGCTAACAGTGCCTCTGCACTACACCTAGCTAACAGTGCCTCTACTCCACACCTAGCTAACAATGTTGCCACTCTACACCTAGCTAACAGTGTCTCTGCTGTACACCTAGCTAACAGTGCCTCTGCTCTACACCTAGCTAGCAGTGCCTCTGCACTACACCTAGCTAAAAGTGCCTCTGCTCTACACCTAGCTAACAGTGCCTCTGCTCTACACCTAGCTAACAATTTCTCTACTCCACACCTAGCTAACAATATTGCCACTCTACACCTAGCTAACAATGTTGCCACTCTACCCCAAACCTAGCTAACAATGTTGCCACTCTACACCTAGCTAACAGTGTCTCTACTCTACACCTAGCTAACAATGTTGCCACTCTACACCTAGCTAACAGTGCCTCTGCTCTACACCTAGCTAACAATGTTGTCACTCTACACCTAGCTAACAGTGCCTCTGCGCTACACCTAGCTAACAGTGTTTCTACTCTACACCTAGCTAACAGTGCCTCTGCGCTACACCTAGCTAACAGTGTTTCTACTCTACACCTAGCTAACAGTGCTTCTGCTCTACACCTAGCTAACAGTTTCTCTACCCTACACCTAGCTAACAATGTTGCCACTCTTCACCTAGCTAACAATGTTGCCACTCTTCACCTAGCTAACAATGTTGCCACTCTTCACCTAGCTAACAGTGCCTCTGCGCTACACCTAGCTAACAGTGTTGCCACTCTACACCTAGCTAGCAGTGCCTCTGCGCTACACCTAGCTACCAGTGTTTCTACTCTACACCTAGCTAACAGTGCCTCTGCGCTACACCTAGCTAACAGTGCCTCTGCTCTATACCTAGCTAACAGTTTCTCTACTCCACACCTAGCTAACAATGTTGCCACTCTACACCTAGCTAACAATGTTGCCACTCTTCACCTAGCTAACAGTGCCTCTGCTCTACACCTAGCTAACAGTTTCTCTACTCTACACCTAGCTAACAATGTTGCCACACTACACCTAGCTAACAGTGCCTCTGCGCTACACCTAGCTAACAGTTTCTCTACTCCACACCTAGCTAACAGTGCCTCTGCTCTACACCTAGCTAACCGTTTCTCTACTCCACACCTAGCTAACAATGTTGCCACTCTACACCTAGCTAACAGTGCCTCTGCTCTACACCTAGCTAACAGTGTTGCCACTCTACTCCTAGCTAACAGTGCCTCTGCTCTACACCTAGCTAACAGTTTCTCTACTCCACACCTAGCTAGCAGTGCTTCTGCTCTACACCTAGCTAACCGTGCCTCTGGTCTACACCTAGCTAACAGTTTCTCTACTCTACACCTAGCTAACAATGTTGTCACTCTACACCTAGCTAACAGTGCCTCTGCGCTACACCTAGCTAACAGTGTTTCTACTCTACACCTAGCTAACAGTGCCTCTGCGCTACACCTAGCTAACAGTGTTTCTACTCTACACCTAGCTAACAGTGCTTCTGCTCTACACCTAGCTAACAGTTTCTCTACCCTACACCTAGCTAACAATGTTGCCACTCTTCACCTAGCTAACAATGTTGCCACTCTTCACCTAGCTAACAGTTTCTCTACTCTACACCTAGCTAACAATGTTGCCACTCTAAACCTAGCTAACAGTGCCTCTGCGCTACACCTAGCTAACAGTTTCTCTACTCCACACCTAGCTAACAGTGCCTCTGCTCTACACCTAGCTAACCGTTTCTCTACTCGACACCTAGCTAACAATGTTGCCACACTACACCTAGCTAACAGTGCCTCTGCGCTACACCTAGCTAACAGTTTCTCTACTCCACACCTAGCTAACAGTGCCTCTGCTCTACACCTAGCTAACCGTTTCTCTACTCCACACCTAGCTAACAATGTTGCCACACTACACCTAGCTAACAGTGCCTCTGCGCTACACCTAGCTAACAGTTTCTCTACTCCACACCTAGCTAACAGTGCCTCTGCTCTACACCTAGCTAACCGTTTCTCTACTCCACACCTAGCTAACAGTGCCTCTGCTCTACACCTAGCTAACAGTGCCTCTGCTCCACACCTAGCTAACAGTGCCTCTGCTCTACACCTAGCTAACAGTGCCTCTGCTCTACACCTAGCTAACAGTGTTGCCACTCTACACCTAGCTAACAGTGCCTCTGCTCTACACCTAGCTAACAGTTTCTCTACTCCACACCTAGCTAACAATGTTGCCACTCTACACCTAGCTAACAGTGCCTCTGCTCTACACCTAGCTAACAGTTTCTCTACTCTACACCTAGCTAACAATGTTGCCACACTACACCTAGCTAACAGTGCCTCTGCGCTACACCTAGCTAACAGTTTCTCTACTCCACACCTAGCTAACAGTGCCTCTGCTCTACACCTAGCTAACCGTTTCTCTACTCCACACCTAGCTAACAATGTTGCCACTCTACACCTAGCTAACAGTGCCTCTGCTCTACACCTAGCTAACAGTGTTGCCACTCTACTCCTAGCTAACAGTGCCTCTGCTCTACACCTAGCTAACAGTTTCTCTACTCCACACCTAGCTAGCAGTGCTTCTGCTCTACACCTAGCTAACCGTGCCTCTGGTCTACACCTAGCTAACAGTTTCTCTACTCTACACCTAGCTAACAATGTTGTGACTCTACACCTAGCTAACAGTGCCTCTGCGCTACACCTAGCTAACAGTGTTTCTACTCTACACCTAGCTAACAGTGCCTCTGCGCTACACCTAGCTAACAGTGTTTCTACTCTACACCTAGCTAACAGTGCTTCTGCTCTACACCTAGCTAACAGTTTCTCTACCCTACACCTAGCTAACAATGTTGCCACTCTTCACCTAGCTAACAATGTTGCCACTCTTCACCTAGCTAACAGTTTCTCTACTCTACACCTAGCTAACAATGTTGCCACTCTAAACCTAGCTAACAGTGCCTCTGCGCTACACCTAGCTAACAGTTTCTCTACTCCACACCTAGCTAACAGTGCCTCTGCTCTACACCTAGCTAACCGTTTCTCTACTCGACACCTAGCTAACAATGTTGCCACACTACACCTAGCTAACAGTGCCTCTGCGCTACACCTAGCTAACAGTTTCTCTACTCCACACCTAGCTAACAGTGCCTCTGCTCTACACCTAGCTAACCGTTTCTCTACTCCACACCTAGCTAACAATGTTGCCACACTACACCTAGCTAACAGTGCCTCTGCGCTACACCTAGCTAACAGTTTCTCTACTCCACACCTAGCTAACAGTGCCTCTGCTCTACACCTAGCTAACCGTTTCTCTACTCCACACCTAGCTAACAGTGCCTCTGCTCTACACCTAGCTAACAGTGCCTCTGCTCCACACCTAGCTAACAGTGCCTCTGCTCTACACCTAGCTAACAGTGCCTCTGCTCTACACCTAGCTAACAGTGCCTCTGCTCTACACCTAGCTAACAGTTTCTCTACTCCACACCTAGCTAACAGTGCCTCTGCTCTACACCTAGCTAACAGTTTCTCTACTCCACACCTAGCTAACAATGTTGCCACTCTACACCTAGCTAACAATGTTGCCACTCTTCACCTAGCTAACAGTGCCTCTGCGCTACACCTAGCTAACAGTGCCTCTGCTCTACACCTAGCTAGCAGTTTCTCTACTCCACACCTAGCTAACAATGTTGCCACTCTACACCTAGCTAACAGTGCCTCTGCTCTACACCTAGCTAACAGTTTCTCTACTCTAGACCTAGCTAGCAATGTTGCCACACTACACCTAGCTAACAGTGCCTCTGCGCTACACCTAGCTAACAGTTTCTCTACTCCACACCTAGCTAACAGTGCCTCTGCTCTACACCTAGCTAACCGTTTCTCTACTCCACACCTAGCTAACAATGTTGCCACTCTACACCTAGCTAACAGTGCCTCTGCTCTACACCTAGCTAACAGTGTTGCCACTCTACACCTAGCTAACAGTGCCTCTGCTCTACACCTAGCTAACAGTTTCTCTACTCCACACCTAGCTAGCAGTGCTTCTGCTCTACACCTAGCTAACCGTGCCTCTGGTCTACACCTAGCTAACAGTTTCTCTACTCTACACCTAGCTAACAATGTTGTCACTCTACACCTAGCTAACAGTGCCTCTGCGCTACACCTAGCTAACAGTGTTTCTACTCTACACCTAGCTAACAGTGCCTCTGCGCTACACCTAGCTAACAGTGTTTCTACTCTACACCTAGCTAACAGTGCTTCTGCTCTACACCTAGCTAACAGTTTCTCTACCCTACACCTAGCTAACAATGTTGCCACTCTTCACCTAGCTAACAATGTTGCCACTCTTCACCTAGCTAACAGTTTCTCTACTCTACACCTAGCTAACAATGTTGCCACTCTAAACCTAGCTAACAGTGCCTCTGCGCTACACCTAGCTAACAGTTTCTCTACTCCACACCTAGCTAACAGTGCCTCTGCTCTACACCTAGCTAACCGTTTCTCTACTCGACACCTAGCTAACAATGTTGCCACACTACACCTAGCTAACAGTGCCTCTGCGCTACACCTAGCTAACAGTTTCTCTACTCCACACCTAGCTAACAGTGCCTCTGCTCTACACCTAGCTAACCGTTTCTCTACTCCACACCTAGCTAACAGTGCCTCTGCTCTACACCTAGCTAACAGTGCCTCTGCTCTACACCTAGCTAACAGTGCCTCTGCGCTACACCTAGCTAACAGTTTCTCTACTCCACACCTAGCTAACACTCTACACCTAGCTAACAGTGCCTCTGCTCTACACCTAGCTAACAGTTTCTCTACTCCACACCTAGCTAACAATGTTGCCACTCTACACCTAGCTAACAATGTTGCCACTCTTCACCTACCTAACAGTGCCTCTGATTTACACCTAGCTAACAGTGTTGCCACTCTACACCTAGCTAACAGTGCCTCTGCGCTACACCTAGCTAACAGTGCCTCTGCTCTACACCTAGCTAACAGTTTCTCTACTCCACACCTAGCTAACAATGTTGCCACTCTACACCTAGCTAACAGTGCCTCTGCTCTACACCTAGCTAACAGTTTCTCTACTCTACACCTAGCTAACAATGTTGCCACTCTACACCTAGCTAACAGTGCCTCTGCTCTACACCTAGCTAACAGTGTTGCCACTCTACACCTAGCTAACAGTTTCTCTACTCCACACCTAGCTAGCAGTGCTTCTGCTCTACACCTAGCTAACCGTGCCTCTGGTCTACACCTAGCTAACAGTTTCTCTACTCTACACCTAGCTAACAATGTTGTCACTCTACACCTAGCTAACAGTGCCTCTGCTCTACACCTAGCTAACAGTGCCTCTGCTCTACACCTAGCTAACAGTGCCTCTGCTCTACACCTAGCTAACAGTTTCTCTACTCTACACCTAGCTAACAATGTTGTCACTCTACACCTAGCTAACAGTGCCTCTGCTCTACACCTAGCTAACAGTTTCTCTACTCCACACCTAGCTAACAATGTTGCCACTCTACACCTAGCTAACAGCGTCTCTGCTCTACACCTAGCTAACAGTGCCTCTGCTCTACACCTAGCTAACAGTGCCTCTGCTCCACACCTAGCTAACAGTGTCTCTGCTCTACACCTAGCTTACAATATGTAGCTAGCCAACATTCAGTGTGTAGCTAGCTAACATTAGCTGCAGTCTGTAGCTAGCTAACACGTAGCACTCACACAGAAACATGATGAAAGCAGCTAATTCAACATCCTGCTGCACGACTGCTGACTCAGACCAGAAGGAGACGCACGTTACGCCTGTTTTAAAGTCTTTACAGCGGCTGCCTGTTAAAGTCCTTCTGTGAGTCACCAGCTTCATGCTGACGGCTGTCAAATACAACAAGTGCAGAACAAAGTGAAGTGATGTCTCAGTTTTAATGTGCAGATCAGAATCATTGATGACGAGGAAACCATCAATCTTTACAATCAGTTTGAATCATTTTGTACAAAGTTCACTGATGAATTTATTACAAGAAGCTGAAAGATTGATGTGACTGTGATCCTGTACAGACTCAACTGTTCAGCACTGACAATGTTTCTGTGACAGGAGGAGACTCTGCAGACTAAACACCACACAGACACACTGAGGAACCAGAACCGGACCAGAGCCCAAATCCAGGATAAAGAGGTTCAGTGAATGTGGTGCTGAAGGTGTGGAGGTGGATCAGTGAGTCAGAGGAGACTCTGTAGAAGGACAGAGTGCCAGCAGGACAGTCCACATACACTGCTACTCTACCAGAGGAGGAG
The DNA here is from genome assembly GCF_965226575.1 of Pagrus pagrus. Lineage (NCBI taxonomy): Eukaryota > Metazoa > Chordata > Actinopteri > Spariformes > Sparidae > Pagrus > Pagrus pagrus. The sequence goes on from NC_140206.1 coordinate 1,679,064, forward strand.
GAGGAGGAGGAGGAGGAGGAGGAGATGTCTGTTCTTCTGTTATTGTGCCAGACAGAGTAAGAACCACCATTAAAGCACCACAGACTCCAGGACTGATCATTCCATCCAAACACACAGTCTTCACTGCCTCCTCTCCTTCTGATTCTTCTGTAACTCACTGATATAGAAACTCCTCCTCTCCACTCGACCTCCCAGTAACAGCGACCAGTCAGACCAGTTCTACACAGCAGCTGAGGCCAGTAGGTCTCAAACCTCTCTGGATGATCAGGATATGACTGATCCTCCTCCACATGTGTCATCTTCCTGTTGTTGTCAGACAGTTTGATCTCTCTGCTGACTGTGTTTGTGTCGACTGTGAGCTCACAGGAATCTGATGGAGAGAAAAAGACACAACACAGCTGCAGTTATTAATGTATCATCAGTGTGGTGATGACATCACAGATGTGACTGAGTGATGTCACAGTGTGAAGCTGAATCAAAGTAAAAACACACTCACACTTCCTCAGACCTGGTGTCAACCATCGGACTCCAGCAGGCTCCACCCTGAAAGGAGGAGGGGGGTCAGAGCAGCACACCCTCTTTCAGCATGCAGACATGGACATGACATGACTCATACACAGAAACACAATATGTCCATCAGGCCTGCTTCTCCCTGTTCTCCTGAACCTCTTCACCTCTGCCACTCTCCTCACACACTGAGAGCCACAGGATGTTGGTGTGTGTGAAAGAGGACGACAACATGTGAGGACACACACAAACCTCTTTTTGGATTCATGACTTCATCTTTATGTTATTGGATGTTGCTGCTGTTTCCTGTGGGCGACCTTACGCTTGCTGTCTGATCCAATGTCAGCTCGTGCTCATGTTTGTATATTACAGGACTTTTGGATTTGGACGTCAGAACTTTTGAGGTCAGATTCCTGTTTGAAGCTTCCCGGGCTTTTCTGAATCTCACCTGCACAGTCTGCTTTTTGTTCTCGCTGTGTTTCTGCTGCTTTATTAAGGGACAACAAGCCCAAGACAACATGAGGAGAACTCTACATGTTATTAACCATATTCTACAAAAGAAGAAATGTGCAGCCTTAATAAGCCTCGATGCAGAAAAGGCTTCTGATAGCGTAAGTTGGACTTTTCTATATCAGGTACTTGAAAAACTCGGACTTAATGACAAAGCTGTCAGACGTATTAAAACACTTTACCAAAACCCGACCGCAAGGACAAGAATAAACGGCAGTCTGACTGAGAGCACAGCTTCAGGACCATCTACTAGACAGGGCTGCTGTCTCTCTCCAACCTTGTTTGCAGTCTTCATAGAGCCCCTGAGATCTTAAAGGAGTAGAGGTCGGGGGAGAGGAACACACCATTGGACTTTTTGCTGATGATGTGGTCTGTTTTTTAGAGGACCCAGACACATGCATCCCCATACTAATCAACCAACCAGAGATGTTTGGCTTTTGTTCTGGATACAAGCTTAAATTGACCAAAACACAGATCCTAACATTCAACTACTCCCCATCCAAAATCATACAACAAAAACATAATCTGAACTGGAGAGCAACAACAATGAAATATCTTGGGGTCACTTTAACACAAAACACTGATGATTTATTTGAAGCTAATTACGTCAAACTGGAGAAGGAAATTAAGAGCAACTTGGACAGGTGGGCTATCCTTCCATCAGACATCGGTTCACGAATAGAGACCATAAAAATGAGCGTTCTACCCCGACTTCTTTACCTGTTTCAGTCACTACCCATTGAGATACCCGAAAAACCATTCAGACTGTGGGACAAAACCATTTCCAGGTTTATATGGAATGGTCACAGACCGAGAATCAAATCTGAAACATTACAGATTGGAAAGGATAAGGGGGGTTTGGCACTGCCAAACCTTCAGGGATATTTTCATGCTGCACAAGTTAGACATGTAATCTGTTGGTGTGACAAAGATTATGTAGCCAAATGGAAGAATTTAGAAAAATCAGCCGTGTTGGAGAAGCTGTGGAGATGTAAATGTGAACCATTCACACGTGTTCTGGCCTAAGATCGCAAAATTTTGGGAAGATGTTCATTTAGTTATGGGCAGAGTTTTGGGTTATGGTGTATCCAAGTCTTGTACATTATTATATCTTGGCGTCATTACGGGAAACGTTGTGTTGAAAGATGATAGATACATATTGAAAATTATGTGAGTAGCCTGTAAAAAGGCAATTACAAGAAAATGGTACAAGACAGACCCCGTCACAGGAAGACTGGATGGAAGTTATGGACGAAATACATATTATGGAACAACTGACTTATAAAATAAGGACTCAAGAGGATCAATGCTGCCGGAAGTGGGAGAAATGGACTGAATACATAAAAACGACAGGACCAGGACCGTCACACTGACATTAAAAAAGGATCAAACTGTAGAAGCATGGTGATCCATCATGTTCTTTTTCAGATCTTTGTTTTTTATTTGTCCCCCCCACCCCCCGTTAGTTATTTGAAAGCTTTTATTTTGAAGCAGCAAAATCAGGAAACACTGGATTTCCACCAGCAGAACCTGAACACGACTCCAGAACAGCTGAAAGTGAAGCTGAGTCAGCAGCTACGAGCCGGGCTGAAGTACATTACAACAGCATTAAACCAGAGGTCCACCAGCTACTGTAGAGAGCTGCAGCTCTGCACAGGTCACATATCATGTTAATCAATGGAGCAGATGATTGATCACTGAATGTTTTCTTTTCTTTTGTCATTTGATTTTGGTGACGTGCAAAACACCGAGGCTTTCCTGCCCCTGCAGGCTGTTATAATGAGAACTACCCAAAACAGCCCAAACTCAGCTGGAGCAGCAGTTTCCTCATGACAGGAGCCAAGACGGCACCACTGACCCATCTTAAATTCATCTATGCACTGCTGCTGTTATGGTGATGTGACGGGAATGTTCCACCTTGTGTCATCTAGGGGTTTCACCGAATAATCGAATATTCGAATATTCGACTATCAAAACCACTATTCGACGCTGTGCCTGATAGTCGAGTATTCGTCTTTTCCTTGTTTTTCTTTTTTTCAAAAGCCCGGTGCTGTAATAAAGCGGTACCGCAGATATGCAGCTGGGGGCATGTGAGACTAGTGCAGTGTGTGTGTGTGCGTGCGTGTGCGTGTGCGTGTGCGTGCGTGTGAGTGATGTCAACACGCCAAGGAAAATGGCGCCAAGCAGCAGACAGGAGACGAAAAAAAAGAGAAAGGAGACTGAAAGTAAAATGGCTGAGGCGGCTCTCAATACTCGCCTGCAAGTGTCCAAGGTCTGGAAATACTTTACCAAAACAGATAAACCGTTAGCTGCAATATATGTAAGGCTACTCTAAAGTACCATGGCAGTACGTCTACAATGCATAACCATTTGAAGCTACACCCGGCCGGGGCTAGCGGCAGCAGCGGCAACGTTAGCGGAGAGAAGCACCAACAACAGACAACAATGAGAGACTTCTCCACACGCCAGATATCCGACCAAAGAAAAAGGAAAATAACTGGTCTGTTGGTGAATTTCATCGTGAAGGATATGCGACCGCTTGCTGCGGTGTCTGGAAATGGCTTTAAGGACATTATCCATTTTTTCGAGCCGGGTTACGTTATCCCGTCCCATAGGACACTGTGGAGCAACATCACACACCAGTATGATGAATTGCAGGCGAAATTAGCAACTGAAATGAAAGATCAGAGTGTTTCACTCACTACGGACCTATGGACATCTCCAACCATGGAGGCATACATCACGGTGACAGCGCATTATCTCACCGACACCTGGGAGCTGAAGGCAAAAGTCCTCCGCACCTGCGCAATGCCAGAGCGGCACACCGCTGTTAACATTGCTCAGGGACTGACGGACACAATCAGTCAGTGGGGCCTGACGGTGTTCTGCGTTATACATGACAATGCTAGCAGCATGACACTGGCGATGAGTCTGTGTGAAGATTTCAACCACGACCTCGGCTGCACTGGACACACATTACAGTTGGCGATAAAGGCGGGGCTGGATTTAGCTGAAGTGGCAAAAACCACAGATGCGGCGAGGCGTGTGGTCAGCCACTTTCGCCACTCGGCTGTGGCAACGAGTGCTCTGACGCAGCGACAGGCCCAGCTTAATATGAAAGAGAAAAGGCTCCAGAACGACGCTGGAATTCTACCTTTACAATGCTGGAGCGACTTAACGAGCAGCGCATCCCTGTCCAAGCCGTACTCGAAGATGAGACTGTCACTAAATCCACCGCCAGAAAAGCCCCGTCAATGAGAGCCTCGCAATGGGAACTAATCCAGCAGCTACTGCCTGTGCTGAGACCGCTGGCAAAGGCAACTACGATCATGTGTGGGGAAATGCACGTCGGGCTCTCATTTATCTACCCCGTTATCCTCAAACTGGTGAATGTGGTGCTTAAAGTTGAAGAGTCGGATGTAACAGCAACTCGAAACTTTAAGAACACGGTACTAAAACAGCTGAACACCAGGTTCAAGTTGGACACTGAGGACGACTTGGCGGGATCGGTTCCTATCACTGCCTGCATCCTGGATCCCAGATTTAAAGATCTCTGATTCCTTCCAGAGAACACCAGAGCGGAGGTTAAAAGCCACCTGATTCAGCTACTGTGAGATGTACCTGTAGCTACAGGTAAATATTATTTATTAATTTGAGAGAGAGAGAGATACTGTGGTGTGCGTGCGTATGTGAGGTCACGTCTGTGCTTTAATATATTTGCAAAATTGAAAATAGCTAAACTTAAATTCACTGAAACCCTGGACTCAAACACGACCGGCACTCTGGCTGTGATTTTATTTGCAGGTGCCGATGACGCCACAGCAGACAGCGACGTGGGCAAAATCGGAGAGGAGCCCAGGAGTAAAAAAACAAGACTGGAAAGTGATTACGACGAACTGTTTGGGCCTCACTACACCAGTAAAAAAAAAGGGCTGGCAGCACCCGTCCAGAGGAGGTTGAAGAATATTTCCATCTGCCCCGCATCTCCACCACGAGCAACCCCCTGGAGTGGTGGGCCCGCAAGGAGAAGCAGCTCCCCCGCCTGGCAAAGCTGGCCAGAACCTGCCTGGCTGTCCCCGCTACAAGCACCCCAAGTGAGAGAGTTTTCTCCCTGGCTGGGAACACGATTACCCGTCAGAGAGCAAGTTTGCACCCAGCTCATGTGGATGCCCTTGTTTTCTTGAACGCAAACCAGGAGCGCAAGAATTGGATTATTAAAGAGGAGGACTTTGACGAGAGCGAATAACTGTTAAGCAGGCACAGGCTGATAGCCCACTGGATTGCAGTATGTTGCTTTTTTTTTTGCACTTTTCGTTATGACGTTGCACAGTGGTGGTGAGTAGGCTAAGTTTTGTTTAACACATTTAAAGCCTATATTTTCTGTTAACTCTGAATATCAATTTGGATAAAATGTGTTATTTCAATAAACAACGTCTGTAAACTTTATGTAACCTGTGGACATTTTTATGTTTAATAGCGAGATTGCTACATTTGTTTCACAATTTACATGCAATGTTGATCTTAAAGGATAACTACCGTTTTTTACAACCTGGACCTTATTTCTAGCATAAAATATGATCATTTACTCACCCAGATAACTTTGGTGTCATTTGAAGTCGTTCGGACGAAATTAGATCCAGTGTAGCGCCGATATGTCCATATAATGCGAGTGACGGGGCACCGACACACAGCCTCTATATAACACATTATCTGCCACAAAACTAGTTCATTTCAGCAATATTTTGTCATGATACGCTCGTGCTATTCCCCTCTGAGTCCGGGCTTGTCTGTTATCAACATCCGGGGTCAAACTAGCAGTAGCAGCTACAGGTAAACAAGCCGGGCTGCCACGGTTGCGCGCAGCTCAGAGACGACATCTTCCAGGTCAGAGGTAGTAGATCAACCTACAGAACCCGGATGTTGATAACAGGCAAGAGGCAGACTCAGAGGGGAATAGCACGAGTGTATCATAACAAAATATTGGTGAAATGAACTAGTTTCATGGCAGATAATGCTCATAGAGGCTGCGCTTCGGTGCCCCGATCACTCGCATTATTTGGATATAGCGGCGATCCACTGGATCTAATTTCGTCCGAACGACACCAAATGACACCAAAGTTATCTGGGTGAGTAAATGATCGTATTTTATGCTAGAAATAAGGTCCAGGTTGTAAAAACGGTATTTATGTGTTTTCATGGTCATTAAGAGAGGCAAACTCAGTGAGGAGGGTTAGGTCTGGCAGCAGCGGTGCCGCATGGATTAAAAAAACAAACAAACAAACAAACAAAAAAAACAGGCGAATATTTGACTATTAGTCGACTTTTGGGAAGTATTCGTCGAATACTAAAATGCAGTATTCGTCAATGCCCTAGTGTCATCTAACGTTGTTATTGGACTGTTTTATATCTTCTGTTCACTTTAAACTGACGCCACAGACAGTTGCTACAGTCTGTAAATGTTTCACACTGAGGCACAGACACACTGTCAGTGATGATCTAGGATGCAGTTACTCCAGTGTTGATAAAGATCCATGTCAGAACCATTTTAAGTTCAAAGTCAAGCACTTTGGCAGAAACACTGATTCTCCAGTTCAGGGAAAGAGTTTCTATGACATTCAGTGATTCAATTCATTTATGTGTCACAGAAATCTTTTGAATTTGAGGTTCAGTATTTTCTGATCAGACGTCTGACACAGAGGGTCTATTGTTATTATTAATATCATAACACAGCGGTGACGTGGTGGAAATTAGATTTAATGTTAATGTTTTGATAACCCACTGCAATCAGTGTGGAGTGTGAAGTAGTTTGGATGACGGTTCATCAAACAGCAAAACCAGAGGCCAACAAATCAAACAGGCACATTTTGAACAGGCGCTAAACTAGTCTGAAAAAAGAGGTGTAACTTTAGTGTTTGTGCCAAGACTCTCCTGGTCGCTGATCTTCATCTCTTCTTCTCATCTTCCTCTCTTCACTTGTAACTCTTGGCTTCGTGCCATGCTGCCTTTTCTCCTGAACTGAACTGAACTGAACAACTGGAGGTGGAGTAAACGAAGCAGACCTCCCGACACTGAACCATCTACAGTGGAGATACAGAGTCTCACACTGACTGTCTGTGGCTGCAGCAGGACTCTTCATACCTGAGAGTGCCCAGTCTCCAGCCTGGATCCTCCAGTCGAGCAGACAGCAGCTTCACTCCTGAGTCTCCTGGATGATTGTAGCTCAGGTCCAGCTCTCTCAGATGGGAGGGGTTGGAGTCCAGAGCTGAGGCCAGAGAAGTACAGCCTTCTTCTGTGATCAGACAGTCTGACAGCCTGCAGACACACAAAACAACACACATCACAGATCAGCTGAGGGTCCTGATGATTCAGTGCACATCTGTGTTTAAGGGTTTAACGTTTATTATATTCATCATCTTAGTTTTCACTAATTTACTAATCAGCACTGAACACAGAGTATAACTGAAGCTGATGGAAATGCCATTAGTTTTGAAAATACTTGGTCATGAACAAAAATATTGTACAGATTAAAATGATGACCTGATGATGGAGGATCACCAAAGTAATTACAGTTCATCCTGAGGGGAGCATGAATGTCTGAACCAAACCTCATGACAATCCATCCAATGGTTGTTGAGATATGTAAATCGGGACTAAAGTGCAGAATAGACTGACAGACCCACATTTTATATACATATATAAATAGATTAGTGGTGTCATTGGGTTTGTATCATTGCTTTGATGAGTGAAGGATCTGTTAAGTTGTCAGACTGTGAACACTATCAGAACATCACACTCCTGTCCACGCAGGTCGTCTCGCCTGTGTTTTGGCTGTGTAACTACCTCTGTTGGAGGATCAGAGGTGGAATGAAACTGTCCCCCCATTCCACCTTTGTAACTTTCACACCGACAGGAAGCTAAAGCACGCTCACCACCTGCTGACCAACTTCTATCGGTCAGCGATAGAAAGCCTCCTGACCTACTGCTGCACGGTGTGGTTCTCCAGCTGCACAACACAGGACAGGAAGGACCTGCAGCGGTTGGTGAGGGCAGCGGAGCGTGTCATCGGGACGACACTACCCCCTCTCAGAGACATTTACACTGGCCGACTCCAAAAGAAGGCCAGCTGTATTGTTAAGGACCCCACTCACCCCGGACATTACCTGTTCTCCCCCCTGCCCTCTGGGAAGAGATATAGATCCATCAGATCTAGAACAAACAGACTGAAGAACAGTTTCTTCCCACAGCCAGTGAAATGCACAACCCCCCCTTCACCCCTCACTCTCTAAAGACTTCACACCAGTGCAATAACCCTCCACTACCACCCCTCACACACATACTCACTTGTCTACATATTACCTACATACTTGAATCTTGTGTCTATTTATCTTGTTGTATATATTTTACTATTTTTATCTATTTTGTTATACTTGTTTATATTTATTTGTCAAACTAAGAGCTGCTATCTATGTTTCGTTGTTTTTGAAACAATGACAATAAACATCTATTCTATTCTACAGCGAGGTGGAATATCAGCACAAGATCCCCGCCTTGAAAAGGCAGTGTGAATGGGGCTTCTGTCTCTCTCTCTCTCTCAACACAACCAGTTGAGACAGATGGCGGCCCACCACTAAGTCCGGCTCTGCTCGAGGTTTCTGCCTGTTAAAAGGCAGTTTTCTTCATGCCACTGTGTCAAGTGATTGTTCGTAGGGGAAATGTTGAGTCTCTTAAATAAAATGAATTATATTAAGAGTATGATCAAGAACTGCTCCAATTGTAAAGTTACATGAAATAATGAAATAAAATAATGAATCCTGACCTGAGAGTTTCAAGGACACAGTGTGGACTCTTCAGTCCAACAGACAGCTGCTTCACTCTTGAATCCTGCAGGTCGTTGTTACTCAGGTCCAGCTCTCTCAGACTAGAGGACTGGGAGCTGAGAACTGAGGACAGAGCTTCACAGCTTCTCTCTGAGAGGTCACAGCCACTCAGTCTGGAGAGAAAAAAAAGAAGACAGATAACATGGTAAAGGTTGAGTTTTGGTGATACAGTATCAGGTTTTCCAAAACTTTTATTATGGTGACCCATGAAAAAAAAAAAAAAGTATTTATCGGCCTTTTCATGCTTTATATTAGGAGGATTATTTATATAGGACAGCTCACAGACATGACAGGAAATGGGGATGAGAGAGGGGGGATGACACGCAGCAAAGGACCAGAGGTCAAATTTGAAACCTGGGCTGCTGCAGTGAGGACAAAGCCTCTGTACATGGGACGCATGCTCCACCAACTGAGCTACAGGAGGACCCCAGGGGGTCCCACTTTTTAAAAATGATAACACTGCGACCCAATTCACAATAGGCCTAATCAACTTGAAAAGAGCAGATCTGTGTATAAATTAACATTCCAAACTATTTATCCACGTCCACTATATTGACTTCAATACACCAGCCATTTCCAAGAAATAAATCTAAATGTGTCTATATGTCTAAATATTTTGGCACATGATCACTGTAATCCTACAAGCAAGTAGGCGTTCTGCTGTGAATCAGTGAAATGATGAACTCAATCAGGATGTGTGTCTCAGTGTGACGCTGTTCACCTCACTGAGATGGAGCAGAGATGGACTGATAGACAGACAGATGGAACATGTCACTTCATAGCGTTTCTTGACCTGCTGCTTTTTGTGGTTGTGAATAAAACATTGGGCCTAAAGTCCATTTCTCCCCACCATTGTAGCAGTCCACAGGATGGACCCACCAGAGTAGGACCGTCTCTGTGTTCGAAACCTCCTGATTTATAAATCAACCACTGGATACCAACAAGCTCCCCCATGTGGCTCAAAGGTGTACTGCAGATAGAGATCTTAAATTAAAGACTATGAACGAAAGTCTGCAAATATATTTGGCAACTCAAATAAAATCCTCTCTGGGAATGACTGGTATATATAATCTCTTGTTCCATTGCTTTTCAGTTCTAAGTATGTTGTCAACGTGACAATAAATCATGACTGAATTGAGAACGAACAGACATCCAGTTATCAAAGTCATATGATATCAAACATAAATGAGGTTCTCCATCCTCATTGTTCGTGCTGCACAGGAGCTGAATTAATGAAAGGTACACTGAAAGAAAACAAGTTTGATAGCAAAGAAATCTACCAGAAATACATAAATGATTTCACAACAAACAGTTACATGATCTGACCTCAAACTTTCCAGATTGCAGTGTGGACTCTCCAGTCCAGCTGACAGCTGCTTCACTCCTGAATCCTGCAGGTTGTTGTTACTCAGGTCCAGCTCTCTCAGACTAGAGGACTGGGAGCTGAGAACTGAGGACAGAGCTTCACAGCTTCTCTCTGAGAGGTTACAGCCACTCAGTCTGGATAAAGAATAATGAGCAGAACAAGAACATTATTTCTATTTGGGTCAATAACAGCACATTTACTGCATTCTGAAGAAACTTCTCCACACTTACAGAGCTTTGTTGGAGGCTTTGACCACTGGCAGCAGCCTCAGAAGAGCCTCCTCTGAAGCAGAGTATTTCTTCAGGTCAAACACGTCCAGATCTTCTTCTGATGACAGTAAGATGAAGACCAGAGCTGACCACTGAGCAGGAGACAGTTTATCTGTGGAGAGACTTCCTGATCTCAGGTACCGCTGGATCTCCTCCACGAGAGAACGATCGTTCAGTTCATTCAGACAGTGGAACAGATTGATGCTTCTTTCTGCAGGCAGAGTCTCTTCGAACTTCTTCTTTATGTAACCGACTGTTTCCTGGTTGGTCTGTGAGCCACTTCCTGTCTGTGTCTGCAGACCTTGTAGGAGAGTCTGATTGGTCTGCAGTGAAAGACCCAGGAGGAAGCGGAGGAACAAGTCCAGGTGTCCATTTGGACTCTGTAAGGCCTTGTCCACAGCACTCTGGTAGAAACGTGTCTCTGCAGATTGATGGTCTGCGTTGTTGATGAACGTCAGATGGACATGAAGAGCAGCCAGAAACTCCTGAACACTCAGATGGACGAAGCAGAACACCTTGTCCTGGTACAGTCCTCTCTCCTCTTTAAAGATCTGTGTGAACACTCCTGAGTACACTGAGGCTGCTCTGATATCGATGCCACACTCTGTCAGGTCTGATTCATAGAAGATCAGGTTTCCTTTCTGCAGCTGCTCAAAAGCCAGTTTTCCCAGAGACTCAATCATCTTCCTGCTCTCTGGAGTCCAGTGTAGATCTGTCTCAGCTCCTCCATCATACTTGACCTTCTTCACTTTGGACTGAACCACCAGGAAGCGGATGTACATCTCAGTCAGGGTCTTGGGCAGCTCTCCTCCCTCTCTGGTCTTCAACACATTCTCCAGGACTGTAGTAGTGATCCAGCAGAAGACTGGGATGTGGCACATGATGTGGAGGCTTCGTGATGTCTTGATGTGGGAGATGATTCTGCTGGCCTGCTCCTCATCTCTGAATCTCTTCTTGAAGTACTCCTCCTTCTGTGGGCCAGTGAACCCTCTGACCTCTGTCACCATGTCAACACACCAAGGAGGGATCTGATTGGCTGCTGCAGGTCGTGTGGTTATCCAGAGGCGAGCAGAGGGAAGCAGTTTCCCCCTGATGAGGTTTGTCAGCAGCACATCCACTGAGGTGGACTCTGTAACATCAGTCAGGATCTCAGTGTTGTGGAAGTCCAGAGGAAGTCGACACTCATCCAGACCGTCAAAGATGAACACAACCTGGAACTCTTCAAAGCTGCAGATTTCTCTGGTTTCAGTGAAGAAGTGATGAACAAGCTCCACCAAGCTGAACTTTTTCTCTTTCAGCACATTCAGCTCTCTGAAAGTGAATGGAAATGTGAACTGTATGTCCTGGTTGGCTTTGTCTTCAGCCCAGTCCAGAGTGACCTTCTGTGTTAAGACTGTTTTCCCGATGCCAGCCACTCCCTTTGTCATCACTGTTCTGATTGGTTCATCTCTTCCAGGTGAGGCTTTAAAGACGTCTTCTTGTCTGACTGTTGTTTCTGGTCTGTGTGGTTTCCTGGATGCTGTTTCAATCTGTCTGACCTCATGTTCATCATTGACCTCTGCAGTCCCTCCCTCTGTGATGTAGAGCTCTGTGTAGATCTGATTCAGAAGGGTTGGGTTTCCTGCTTTAGCGATCCCCTCAAACACACACTGGAACTTCTTCTGAAGGTTAGATTTAAGTTTACGCTGACAAACTCCTGAATGACTTCCTGAATAAACACACAACAAGCAAGATCATTAAGTTATTTATAAAGACAATATGACAATTTCTTTCCCCTAAAGATTGCATATATAAACAGATTTCCCATCATCATCATCATCATCATCAGACTTCAGTAAACGTCTCATTGATCCATCATGTTTAATCTTTAGAGAAATCCTCTTACTGCTCTGCAGACAGTCAGCCAGCTCCTCCTGCTTCATTCTCCTCAGGAAGTGAAGTGTGATCTTCAGAAATGCCTCTCTGCTGCTCCTCCTCTGCTCTTCATCCTCACCATCCAACACCTCCTCATCCTCCCTCTGACTCTCTAAGCATTCTGAGCGATCTGAACTCAGAACCTTCTGGACCTTCTTCAGCTCGTTCTTCACAAAAGTGACAATGTTCTCCTCCAGCAGCTGGAACAGAATATTATGTGGATGAGAACATTTAACATCATGGAGCACCATGTTGGACAGATTCACCACTGGTCTGTAAAGTGCAGCATGGAGATTATTGTGAACAGACTGGATGTAAAAGTAGTTGTTGTTCATGTACAGACCATAAATATGGAGTCCAGGTGTGTTTGATGCTGCTGGGCAGACGGACCTCTGGGAGCCTCTGAGCTCTCCTGGTCGACTCTGTGGAGGAATCATGAAGAATCAGCCACATTATGTCTGTCCACTCAGAGACAAACACAAGCTGAAGGTCCTTTGAGTTAAAGTGTTGATGACATCATTGAATCAGATGGTTTCCCCTGACATCAAAGTGTTGGTCGTGCTGCTGATCCCACTGTGACTCAACAGTCAGTCAGTTTACTGGGTTGGTTCAGCAGCTTGTCTGGTTTAGTCCCTCCAGCTCTTGACCCCTATAATACTGTGAACAGCAACACACAGCTAACACAAGCTAGTTGGATGCTAACTGTCCAGTGCAAAGTGGTGAAGAGTCTCAATAAACTTGTGTTCAGTTGAGATTCCAACATTGGAGAATGAAAAAATGATTCATTATCGATTCATTTGTTTATGAATCTGATACCAAAAAACAAACACAGGTTTCTTTTTTGTACTTCTGATTTTATGCTCACATCAAAAGCAGGTCATTAAAGAACGGCCCTGGGCCAAACTTGATTTTGATGTTTAATTTGTCTGATTTGTGTGACTCTAAATTTATTCATCAACTTGTTCGTGTGTTGTTTTGGGTGATCATTGACACAATGGCTGCACTGGAACCTACCGATATGTATTGATGAAATAATTCTGGTATGTGTTTCTGAAATACTGAGATACCCCAACACCCTGTGAGGAGAAACTAGAAGACAGAAAAATGGCGAAGAGTTTTTGGGCCCCAGTGCATCACGTGACGATCTAGTCACACGGCTTTGCCACTAATAAAAATGGCTTCAAGGCCTGGCGCTCCTCCTGGGGGCTTGATCTCCACGATGAGGGCAGCTGTCTTCTTTGCAGAGGAAGTTCTGGTCAAGCCAACCGCGTTAAATACTCCTCCTCTTCTTCTTTGGCTTTTACCAGCAGACTAAAAACCACACCGCCAAAGCTGAAGTAAACTGCTGATGCCAGAGCTGATGCATGATGCTTGATGCATGCTGCGTGACGAGGTGGGCGGGGCTGGAGGGCAGATTGTCTGTGTGCGCTGTAAAATTACATCGTTGATTGGGAAAGATTGAATGTTTGCTTTATCTTCCTGGGCAGGCTGCCCAAGTAGAGCCCACGTGTGGGAAACACTGAACAGCCTGTGCTTAAAGTCCATGAAGCCTGTGACGGCTCAGTTCAGTCTTTCAAAAGTTTTGCAGTACTCCTTCAGCTCTTCCAAAGAGTCTGTGTCTGCCGGGTCCATTGTTGGTTGGTTCATACTGTCACAATGACATGACTTTCCACTTCCAGCACCAACACGGAGTGGCAGCCCGACACACCAGCTCCCCTCTCCCCTTTCTTACCCTCATTTGTTTTGTTTTTTGACTATTTTACTATTATTAGCTTTAGTAGCACTTAAGGGTGTTTATTTTAAGTTTAGGGAGATTGGTTTAAGTACTTAAACCAGTTTTAAGTCAGTGGACAGTACCAGGAGTGCAGTGTGTCCCGCCTGACAAAGACATGGCCGAATAGGAAAATACCAGACTGTTCGATGCAATTAGCCGTCTTCACACTAGTTTGGTTGGACAGAGACAGACAGAGCAGTGAGATGTTGGGTGGAAGGCTTGCTGTCTTTGTTAACTCCAAATGGAGTAACGCAGGAGATGTTACTAAGAAGGCGAAAATCTGCATTACTGATGGCGAACTGTCAGCTGTTGGCCTGAGACCATGCGATGTTGCCACTGTGTTTGGCAGGTGTTTGAAAGGAAAGTCTGAACTTCACATCAACTACAGCAGCTGATTTAACAGTTGAGGACACTTTAAGAAAAGACAGGAGGAGTCGGCTGCTAACACAAACTGTCAGAGACTGAGACTGAGCTCAGATCAACTGAATCAAAGTGAGAATAACAACTACAAATAGTTTTTACACTGAAGTTGTGGCTCACAGAGCTGATGGACACACTCCAGCTTGAGATGATCCGGTTCTTCATTCAGGACAAACTAAAAGAAAACTGAGAAAACTTGGCATCTTGCAAAACCGGGTGGGTTGTTGTAAGCCGGGATG